>NC_133129.1:102207251-102507251 GCF_048418815.1 Hemitrygon akajei | reverse complement strand
CCAAGTCATCCTACATCCTCTTAGCATCCTCCTCACAGCTAACACCGCCGCCCAGCTTCGTGTCATCTGCAAACTTGGAGATGCTGCATTTAATTCTCTCGTCTAAATCATTAATATATATTGTAAACAACTGGAGTCCCAGCACTGAGCCTTGCGGTACCCCACTAGTCACTGCCTGCCATTCTGAAAAGGTCCCATTTACTCCCACTCTTTGCTTCCTGTCTGCCAACCAATTCTCTATCCACATCAATACCATACCCCCAATACCGTGTGCTTTAAGTTTGCACACTAATCTCCTGTGTGGGACCTTGTCAAAAGCCTTTTGAAAAATCTAAATATACCACATCCACTGGCTCTCCCCTATCCACTCTACTAGTTACGTCTTCAAAAAATTCTATAAGATTCGTCAGACATGATTTTCCTTTCACAAATCCATGCTGACTTTGTCCGATGATTTCACCTCTTTCCAAATGTGCTGTTATCACATCTTTGATAACCGACTCTAGCATTTTCCCCACCACCGATGTCAGACTAACTGGTCTATAATTCCCCGGTTTCTCTCTCCCTCCTTTTTTAAAAAGTGGGGTTACATTAGCCACCTTCCAATCCTCAGGAACTAATCCAGAATCTAAGGAGTTTTGAAAAATTATCACTAGTGCATCCACTATTTCTTGGGCTACTTCCTTAAGCACTCTGGGATGCAGACCATCTGGCCCCGGGGATTTATCTGCCTTTAATCCCTTCAATTTACCTAACACCACTTCCCTACTAACATGTATTTCCCTCGGTTCCTCCATCTCACTAGACCCTCGGTCCCTTACTATTTCCGGAAGATTATTTATGTCCTCCTTAGTGAAGACAGAACCAAAGTAGTTATTCAATTAGTCTGCCGTGTCTTTGTTCCCTATGATCAATTCACCTGTTTCTGACTGTAAAGGACCTACATTTGTCTTGACCAATTTTTTTCTTTTCACGTATCTATAAAAGCTTTTACAGTCAGTTTTTATGTTCTCTGCCAGCTTTCTCTCATAATCTTTTTTCTCTTTCCTAATTAAGCCCTTTGTCCTCCTCTGCTGGTCTCTGGATTTCTCCCAGTCCTCGGGTGTGCCGCTTTTTTTTGCTAATTTATATGTTTCTTCTTTGGACTTGATACTATCCGTAATTTCCTTGTCAGCCACGGGTGCACTACCTTCCCTGGTTTATTCTTTTGCCAAACTGGGATGAACAATTGTTGTAGTTCATCCATGCGATCTTTAACTGTTTGCCATTGCATATCCACCGTCAACCCTTTAAATATCATTTGCCAGTCTATCTTAACCAATTCATGTCTCATACCTTCAAAGTGATGCCAAGCACAGTGATGCTGCTTGTGACAGAAAGGTGTCGGTGCACGAAGGCAGTGTGCAGTCTAACAGCAAGTGATCGTCTTAGTCACTTTTCTTGTGATTGCACGACCTTTGTTTCTGAATTAACTATGTCACTCTCCATCTTAATGAAGAATTCCACCATATTATGGTCACTCTTACCCAAGGGGCCTCGCACAACAAGATTGCTAACTAACCCTTCCTCATTGCTCAATACTCAAATCTAGAATGGCCTGCTCTCTAGTTGGTTCCTCGACATGTTGGTTCAGAAAACCATCCCACATACATTCCAAGAAATCCTTTTCCTCAGCACCCTTACCAATTTGGTTCACCCAATCAATATGTAGATTGAAGCTACCATTATAACTACTGTTCCTTTATTGCACGCATTTCTAATTTTTTTGTTTAATGCCATCCCCAACCTCACTACTACTGTTAGGTGGCCTGTACACAACTCCCACCAGCGTTTTCTGCCCCTTAGTGTTATGCAGCTCTACCCATATCGATTCCACATTCTCCAGGCTAACGTCCTTCCTTTCTATTGCATTAATCTCCTCTGTAACCAGCAATGCTACCCCACCTCCTTTTCTTTCCTGTCTATCCCTCTTGAATATTGAATATCCCTGGATGTTGAGCTCCCATCCTTGGTCAGCCTGGAGCCATGTCTCTGTGATCCCAACTATATCATATTCATTAATAACTATCTGCACATTCAATTCATCCACCTTGTTACGAATGCTCCTCGCATTGACACACAAAGCCTTCAGGCTTGTTTTTACAACACGCTTAGTCCTTATACAATTATGTTGAAAAGTGGCTCTCTTTGTTTTTTGCCCTGGATTTGCCTGCCTGCCACTTTTACTTTTCACCTTACTACTTTTTGCTTCTACCCTCATTTTACACCCCTCTGTCTCTCTGCACTTGTTCCCATCCCCCTGCCACATTAGTTTAAAGCCTCCTGAACAGCAGTAGCAAACACTCCCCCTAGGACATTGGTTCCAGTCCAGCCCAGGTGCAGACCGTCCTGTTTATACCGGTCCCACCTCCCCCAGAACTGGTTCCAATGCCCCAGAAATTTGAATCCCTCCCCCTTGCACCATTTTTCAAGCCACGTATTCATCTGAAATATCCTCCTATTTCTACTCTGACTAGCATGTGGCACTGGTAGTAATCCAGAGATTATTACCTTTGTGGTAATAATTATATGCCTTATATGCCTTCTTATCCTTAAGATCTGAGGGTCCAAATGAAAATTTTTAAAAATCGATTTGCTGGAAATCGAAATAGAAATGAAAAATGTGAGAGGCTGTCAATAAGTCAGGTAAACCTATAGAAAGATAAATAGCAGGTGATCTTTCAGTTTGCAGACCTACATCGGAACTGGGTTAATGGTAAGATGGTGGCAAGCTCGGATGGAGTGGCTTCTGCAGGATCAACTAAAGGTGTTATTTTCTTTTGTAAATGTATATTTTATGATCTCAACTGGACATTAAGAACGTGAAAATACTGTAGGCCTATCCCATCACGAGTTGCTTATTGGCGGAGAAAGTGAAGGAGCTGGACTTGGTGAGCACAGTGATGCTGCTTGTGACAGAAAGGTGTCGGTGCACGAAGGCAGTGTGCAGTCTAACAGCAAGTGATCGTCTTAGTCACTTTTCTTGTGATTGCACGACCCTGTTGGACATTGGTGGTATGGAGTGGTGTGGGCACTGTGGTAGCATTGTGATTAGCACAACACTATTACATCTTGGGGCATTTGAGTTTAGACATCATCTGTAAGGAGTTTGTACATCCTTCCAGTGAGCCCATGGGTTTTCTCCGGGTGCTCTAGTCTCCTTCCATAGTCCAAAAACGTACAGGTTAGTAGGTTAATTGGTTGTTGTAAATTGTCCTTTCATTAGTCTGTGGTTAAATCGGAGTTGCTGGTTGCTGCAGCTCAAAGGGCCAGAAGGGCCTATTCTGTGCTAAATCTCAAAAAATAAATAGTCTAATTCATTGTTTCATTGGCGAATGGCCAGGAAGCCGCACAGTCTCAGTTCCTATGATATTGAACGTGGGTCTTCAGGCTCATGTACAATCTCAGTGATGGTAGTAACAAGAAGCGGGCATAACTCAGATGCTGAGGGTCCTTAATGAAAGACACCATCTTCTTGAGGTGCTTCTTTTGAAGATGTTCCTCTAATGTTGTTCCTTTATTCAACAAGGAATAATCATGAAACTATAAGCTGGTGACTCTCACAGCAGTGGTGGGGAACTTACTGGAGAGGATTCTTAGGGGTAGGATTTATGTGCAGTTGGAAAACTATGGACTAATTAGGGACAGTCAGCATTGTCTTGTGTGGGGCAAGTCCTGTCTGCTATCTTGATTGAGTTTTCAAGCAGTTGGTGAGGGTGCTTGATGAAGGTGGAAGCTGTAGATGGTATCTACTGGGACTTGGAAGATAGAGGGTAGTGGTTGATGGGACTTATTCTGTCTGGAGGTCTGTAACTAAGTGTTCCACAGAGATCTGTACTGGGACTTCTGCTGTTTGTGGTGTAAATAAAGTATATTTATTTATTTATTGGGGCACAGTGCAGAATAGACCCTTAGAGTTGTGCCTCCCAGCAATCCCTTGGATTTAATCCTAGCCTAATCATGGGACAATGTACAATGAGCGTGGGAGGAAACCAGAGCACCCAGAGGAAACCCACGCAGTCATGGGGAGAACATACAAACTCTTTACAGGGAGCAGCAGGAATTGAACCCGGGTTGCCTGGACTATAAAGCGTTGTGCTAACTACTTCACTACCGTGCCACCCTGGATGAAAACATAGATGATTATAGGGTAATAACTGTACCTAAACCTAGTGGCTGGGGGCCTAAGGCTCCTGTACCGCCTTCCCAATGGGAGCTGCAAGAAGAGAGCAAGCCCAGATAGTGGGGTGCTTGATGATGGATGCTGCTTTCTTTTGACAATGCTCCTTGTAGATGTGCTCATAGTGGGGAGGGCTTTTCCTGTGATGGACTGGGCTGTATCTACTTTTTGTAGGCTTTTTCGTTCTTGGCGTTTCCATACCCGGGCGTGATGCAACCAGTCAGGATACTCTCTGCTGTGCAAGTTTGTCAGAGTTTTAGATGAGATGCTGAATCTGCACACACTTCTAAGAAGGAGAGGTGCTGCCATGCCTTCTTTGTAATAGCACTTGCGTGGTAGAGGTGGCTGAAATTTTAACAGATTTAGATAAATAGTAATCGGCTGTTCTCAATAGTACATGGTTTAATGAGCAGAAGGTTCAGGTTTGTTTTTAAAAGCGCTGGCAAAAGATCAAGAGATAAATTGAAGAAAATCTTTTGAAATGCAGCAAGTAGTTTAGTTTGGAATGTAATGCTTGGAAGTGTGATGGGTGAAAATTCAATTTTGATTTTTAAAATGAGATTGGACAGATTTGGAGAAGATATTTTGCAGAAAATGACAGAAACAGTGAATGGGATTACCTGGATAGTTCTACCAAGGGCTGGCACAGCCTTGATGAGCTGAATGGGCTCCCGTGCTACAACAGTTATATGCCACATATTCAATAGAACCAGTATACCATGGCCTTTAGAAGTGTTTTTTGTTTTTAAAGAAGCTTGTTGAATCATCGATTAAATGTCCACCATCCAGGCCATCCTCTCATCCTGCTGCTGCCATCGCGAAAGAGGTACAGGAGCCTTAGGTCCCACACCACCAGTTTCAGGATCAGTTATCACTCTTCAACCATCAGACTCCTCAACTGGTGTGGTAACTTCACTCACCTCAACTTTCACGAACTCTACATTTGATGTCCTCAGTATTTATTTATTTATTGTTTAGGGGTTTGCACAGTTTGTCTTCTTTTGAACACTAGTTGTTTCTCAGTCCTTGTATGTTGTTTTTCATTGATTTTGTTGTATTTTTCTGTTCTACTGCAAATGACTGCAAGAAAATTAATCTCAAGGTGGTATATGGTGACATTCAAATACTTTAATAATGTATTTCACTTTGAACTTGAAATAGTGATATATTGGGTGCTGTGAAAGGATGTCTGACCAGTATTATTTAAATTGAGAGGAAGTGGAGAGAAGGCCTTGGAATGGAAACTTTACCGGCATGGAAACTTCTTGATACATATTTGACTCAAAGTCTCAGCTTCTGATGTGTAAAGTGTAATTTTGAAACCGAAGTATCAGTGTGATTGTGGTGAAGGTAGTTATCAGCTCAGGCTTTTTCGCACTCTGTCAGCATCTGTTTTAGAGGCTTTGCACTTCAGTGTGTGGTGTGAAATTAATTCCTAAGTGCACTCTACCTAAAGGGTCAGGAGAATGAGATGGTCAATTGCAGCTTTAATTAGAATGGGACTTGATCACCCCCCCCCCCCCCACCCCAACAGCCTCCCTCACTGACAAGGGCCATCAGTGGATTTCCTGTAATGTGAGCAGAGTATTTCCAGTTCCTCTCAGCAAAACTAAATTAGTTAATGCTCTGTTGAAATGGCTGGGGATGAGGTGAATCCACCCACAAAGATCTTGCAGCACAATTTTAAAAGCACTTAAGAACAAAATGTACTTGAGAGCTTACCACCCTTTAGCCATCCAGATTCAATGGCATTGTTAAGAAACATGGATCACGGAAATGTGAAGATCACTTGCTGAATTGAAATGATTTATCATTCCATAGCTACTAATAGAATAGAGTCATAAAATAATGCAGCACGGGTACAGGTCCTCTGGCCCTACCAGTGCAAGCCATCCACAGTGCACACCCAGCTAGTCTCAGTTACTAGGTATTTTAAATGATTTCAGCATGGACTAAAGCCTGCTTCTGTCTGTACTTTTCTACAACATCCTAACACCCCCTCCCCGTACCTGTTCGTCTTAAAGAATACTGGCCCAACCACTTCCTCTGGTGCACTCGTTCCATGTACTCACTATCTTCTGTGGAAAAAAAAAGTTGTTTCTCAGGTTCTTTTCAAATCTTACCCCCTCACCCTAAAACAATGCCCCTAGTTTTGGATTCCTGTATCCTGGGGAAAGGCTGTTATCATCCTCCTTATCTATGCCTCTGATAATTTTAAACATTTCTGTAAGGCCACCCTTCATTTTCCTACATCCCAAGGAATAAAGACGAGGCGGGTCAACCTCTCGCTAAAACTCAGGCCCTCTAGTCCTATCAACATCCTTGTAAATCTTCTTTGAATTCTTTCCAATTTAACTACATCTGTCCTGCAGTAGTTTGACCTAACCTGTACACAATAGTGTGCAGTTGTTTTATTACATTTAATAAGATTTTTTTTGAGTTTCTTTCCATCATCACCAACCATACTTTAGTTTTGCCACTGGGGCCTCCTTAAACAGGAGTCCAAACATCCAAATAAAATTATTTAAATCTTCAGATGTCAGAAGCTTGTCTATAAATCTTGGTGTCTTACTACTGATGTTTCCTGTTTGGTGAGATGTGGTATGGCACCAACCTTTGCAGTTGTACTGTCTGGAAAAGGATGGATTGGTGAAAGACACACAAATCCAGACCAAGACTGTCAGTAAGGCTGATGTTGTTGTTGGGACAGAGAGGAGAAAGGGAGGCATTTATATCAAATACGAAAGAGTGTTATAGGTACTAGGGTAGGCAGTGGATACAGAAGAGAGGAAACTGTGTGGACTAGGTTAAGGCTGGAGCACTGTGCACTAAACCAAACATTGACAATGATAGGGAAACACCAGACAGGATTGTGTGAGGAAGGTCAGGAAGAGGAGTCAGTAGAACATGTAATTTTGAGTTGCAGGAAGTATGGGATACAGAGAGAGATGATGAGAATTAATCTAAGGGAATTGGGGGTGCAGGAATTCACATTAAAAGGGTTGCTGGGCATGGGTGAGAGAACACAGGTCAGGGTATTTTTAGCTGTCTTAAGGGATACAGGTTTTTATAGGATATGATGGATAAACAGGAATAGGGTACTAGGATGGCCAAAGAAGGAAGGATAAAAGTGCAGATTAGGGTGTGAGTGTGCATGAAGGGATTTAGAATGTAAGTCTATTTATTTGTCTGATCCACACCCCGGAGCGGAAGGAAGGCTGGTGTTGGTGGCATTCACTGTGCTATTGAACTGATGGCTCTTTAAAGGATCTGTTTATTGTTAGGGCATTTCACTGCATTCTACTCAAGATGTGTGAAGGACACCATTCTAAGATTTGGGTTACATACAGTGCCTATAAAAAGTATTCCCCCCCCCCCCGAATGTTTCCATGTTTAATTGTTTTACAACATTAAATCACGATGGATTTAATTTGGCATTTTTGACACAATGAACAGAAGAGACTCTTTCATGTCAAAATGAAAACAAATTTCTACAAATTGGTCTAAATTTATTATAATTATTAAACACAAAATAATTTATTTCATAATTATTCACCATGTCAAGTCAGTATTTAGTAGATGCACCTTCGGTAGCATTATAGCTTGGAGTCTGTGTGGATAGGTCTATCAGCTCTGCACATCTGGATTCTGCAATTTTTTTTCCCCATTCTTCTTTACAAAACTGCTCAAGCTTTATCAGATTATTTGGAGATTGTGAGTTAACACTGTTACGTACCCCGTAACTGGGTCACTTACCAGCAAAGATAGAGAGGTCCGTTGAAGTCTGATGGTACTATTTTTAACAGTATTTATTGATAAAAATACACAAAAATAATATCAATGCACACACAGATAATATACGTCATCAATACTAAATCTAAAAGCGCAGGTATAATAATAATCAATAAGAAATAGCTCTATCGTCTAGGGGATAATGTATTGTCCGATGGAAATATAAAAGTCACTTTAGTTCAGCCAAGCTGTAGGCTGCAGCCTTTTTGGTTGGAGAGAAAGACGGAGGTTTAACTTGCCCATTCCTTTTATGATGTCAATCCTTCGAGAGTCGTTGGGGGACTGATTTCCCCTTCGAGGTTAGCTAAAGCCGTGCTTCCGTGGCAAGACCCACCAATTCCGAGGCAAATGGAAAAGGACGCACGTGGGCTGGTTCCTCTGGCTTTCGCTGTTACAGGAGTTCTAGCATTTCTTCTGGTGCGTCTGAAGGGGCTGTTCCTCAGACCCTCTTTTATCCTGACTCACAGGGTCTCAGATGTCAATCAGGGTGGGATGATGCAATTCCTCCACCAACCCCCCCCCCCCCCCCCCGGTTCATTGCCCGGGGGCTTCGATGCATCATACAGGATTCAATACACAAGTCCGTCTCCAAGAGACAATAGCCGTTATCAATGGTTCCGCCTTTCGGAGGCCTGGACACATTCCAAACTCTTTGTGGATTCTGCATGTCTTTCTCTCATTTCCTGGGTCTCCTGACTCGAATTAATAGCGATCCTGCCATTCTCAAAAAGGAGGGGGCCACGGGCGTAACAACAGTTCTTTTCAAATTCAGCCACAAATTCTCAATTGGATTGAGGTCTGGGCTCTGACTTGGCCACTCCAGGATATTAACTTGGTTGTTGTTAAGTCATTCTTGTGTAGTTTTGGCTTTATGCATGAGGTCATTGTCTTGCTGGGGAAAAAAATCTTTTTCATCATCATCTCCTCCTCCTCTGTAGTAGCAGCGTTAACAGCAGCAGTAGTTGTAGTAGCAGTAGCTGCTGCTGCTGCTGTTACTGCATCAAGTTTCCCTCCAGGATTTCCCTGTACTTTGAAGGCTTCTCAAGCCTTCCAGAGCCTGCTGCAGTAAAGCATCCTCACAGCATAGTGCAGCCACAACCATGCTTCACAGTAGGGATGGTGTGTTTATGATTATGTGCTGTGTTTGGCTTACGCCTAACATAGCTTTTAGTCTGATGGCCAGAAAGCTTAATCTTGGTTTCATCAGACCATAGAACCTTCTTCCAGCTGAGTTCAGAGTCTCCCTCATGGCTTCCGGCAAACTCTAGCTGAGATTTCATGTGAGTTTATTTTCCCAACAGTGGCTTTCTCTCTGCCACTTTCCCATAAAGCTGAGACTGGTGAAGTACCCGGGCAATAGTTTTTGCATGTGCAGTCTCTCCCATCTCAGCTATTGAAGCTTGTGACTCCAGTGTTATCATAGGTCTCTTGGTGGCCTCCCTTACTAGTCTTCATGCACAGTCACTCAGTTTTTGAGCCAGCCTGCTCGAGGCAGATTTACAGCTGTGCCATATTCTTTCCATTTCTTGATGATTGATATTCAGTGACTTGGATATTTTCTTGTATCCATCTCTTGACTTGTGTTCTTCAATATCCCTGCAGAATTGCTTGGAGTATGCTTTTCATGGTGTAGTTTTTGCCAGGATACTGACTCACCAGCAGTTGGACCGTCCAGATACAGGCGTATTTTTACTACATTCAGTTGAAACACCTTGACTGCACACGGTGATCTCCATTTAACTAATGATGAGACCTCTAAAACCAATTGGCTGCACCAGTGATGATTTGCTGTGTCACGTTAAAGGTGGTTAATAGTTATGCAATCAATTATTTTATGTTTTAAATTTGTAATTAATTTAGATCACTTTGTAGAGATTTGTTTTCACTTTGACAGGAAAGATTCTTTGTTGTCAAAAAAAAGCCAAATTAAATCCACTGTGATTCAATGTTATAAAACATTAAAACATGAAAACTTCTGGGGGGAATGAATACTTTTTATAGGCACTGTACTTACTGGAGTTCTTCATTCCCTGTCACGTTGGATTTGGTGTCTTTTCGAGATTGCTGTACAGTTACATCAGGTATGTTTCAAATGTCAAAGGGTACATTGGGAAAAGAGGAGATAGTCATTCACCAATCCATTTGAGTAGTTAGATACAACAACTGTGATCTGTACAAAGAGGTATAACTAACACCAGGGTTAGAATTTGCTTGTCAGCCCATTCATGTCTCTGTAACTGGCTTCACCTTGCCTTCAGAACGGTCATGAAACTTCCCTACCCCTTTCGAAAAAATGTTGTCAGCGTCTTTCTAATCCTCTTCTGATCAGAGGGCCAGTGTAACCAAGTCTGAGTTCTGTTTGAATTTCCCTTTGCAACATAAACTGTGATGAAACTGCTCCCGGTGGAGGATGGTCAGTTATCATGTGGAAACCAAAAGCATTGCTACTTACTGCCAGGCCATTGCAAAGCATCTTCGCTGCTTCTCCTTTGGCTCAGCAGTGAATGTTTGACTGTTCATTTTCCACCATTTATAATTCTAAGTCATATATATGGAGAACTCTACTAACTTACAAGCAGTATGTGAGTTCAACATGTATGATTGATCCAGCTAGTCGTCTTGTTATCGTCTTTGGCTAATTGGTTTCTGCTCATTCTCTCCTCACTTGGCCTCAGAACTTTTTTCTTACATTTTTAAACACAGCTTTGTGAATGATGAAGGAATCAAATGCTTTATGTAGAGGCAAAGGGGGAGTAAAAGTATAGCGTGCATTTCTGGTCACCCCATTATAGGAAGGGAATAGAAACTTTGGAAAGGGTAGACAAGAGGTTCAGGGTGCAGTCTGGATTACAGCGTATGAGCTATGAGGAGAGGCTTGGACTAACTTGGGTTGTTTTCTTTTGGAGGCTGAGAGGAATTTATAAAATTGAGAGGGACATTGATAGGATAGGTGTCAGAGCATTTTTGCCAAGGTACAATTGTCAAATGCTAGAGGACATGGCCATAAGGCAAACTTCTTTATGCCATGGACCAATACCATTAAGCAAAAGGTCCGTAGACCCCAGGCTGGGAACCACTGCCTTAAGGTGATGGGGCATAATTTAAAGATGTGTGGGGGCTGTTTTTTAAAAATATATATTTACAGAGAGTTGTAATACCTAAAATGAGCTGCTTGGGGTGGTGGTGAAGCAAAATTCAAAGTAAATTTATTATCAAAGTACATACTGATATGTCACCACATAAAACTTGTTCATTTTCTTGTGGACATACTCAATAAATCTATAGAATAATTATCATACCAGAATCAATGAAAGACCACCTAACTTGGGCGTTCAACCAGAGTGCAGATGACTACAAACTGTGCAAATACAAAAGAAGAAAGAAATAATAATAATCAATTAATAAGCAATAAATATCAAGAACATGGTGCAACAGGCATATGACTTCGGGCAACGGAGAGAGATGGATCATGTGCTAGCAGAAGACATTTAGTGTGATTTGGCTTTGTGTTCAACACAGACATGATGGACCAAAGTTGTACCAGTGTTAATGTTAATGTGCAGTCATAAGCTTGGCTTCTGAGAGAAGTGAACAGAAGGAATAGGACATTTTGAAATGAAGAAAGGAGGTGGTGCTGGGTTTCTTCAAGATCATCAAGGTAGATGGGACATATCCCATGTTATTAATAGAGGCGAGACAGGAGACCAAGATCTTTGTATGCTCACCAGTACAGGCAACGTCTCAAACTGGAGAGTAGCCAGTGTGGTTCCTTTGTTTAAGTAGGGAAATGGGGATAATCTAAGAAATTATAGACTAGTGAGCGTCACATTAGTGGTAGAAAACCTATTGGAGAGGACTCTTAGGGTAGGATTTGTGTGTATTTTAAACATAGAAAACATACAGCACAATACAGGCCCTTCAGCCCACAAAGCTGTGCCGAACATGTCCCTACCTTAGAACTACCTAGGCTTTACCCATAGCCCTCTATTTTTCTAAACTCCATGTACCCATTCAGGAGTCTCTTAAAAGACCCTATCGTTTCCACCTCCACCACCGCCGCCGCCACTGGCAGCCCATTCCCCGCATTCACCACTCTCTGAGTAAAAAAAACTAACTCCTGACATCTCCTCTGTACCTACTTCCAAGCCCCTTAAAACTATGCCCTCTCGTGCTAGCCATTTTAGCCCTGGGGAAAAGTCTCTGACTATCCACATGATCGATGCCTCTCATTATTTTGTACACCTTTATCAAGTCATCTGTCATCCTCCGTTGCTCCAAGGAGTAAAGGCCAAGTTCACTCAGTCTACTCTCATAAGGCATGCTCCCCAATCCAGTGCGCATCCTTATAAGTCTCCTCTGCACCCTTTCTATAGTTTCCACATCCTTCCTATAGTGAGGCATCCAGAACTGAGTACAGTAGTCCCAAGTTGGGTCTGACCAGGGTCCTATATAGCTGCAACATTACCTCTCGGCTCTTAAACTCAATCCCACAATTGATGAAGGCTAATGCACTGTACGCCTTCTTAACCACCGATCAGGAACAATCAGCATGGCTTTGAATTGGGCAGGTCATTTATACAAATGGAATCAGAATCAGGTTTAACATCACTGAAAAATGTTGTTTTGCAGAAGCAGTGCATTGTAATACATAATAAAAAACTAAATTACAATAAGAAATTTAAAAATATATATATAATTAAATTAAGTAGGACAAAAAGAAAGCAAAAAATGGGGAAAATAGTGAGGTACTGTACATGGGTCCATTCAGGAAACTGAGGGCAGAGGGTAAGAAGCTGTTCCTAAAATGTTGAATGTGTGTCTTCAAGTTCCTGTACCACCTCCTTGATGATAATGTTAAGAAGCCATGCCCTGAATGATGGTGGTCCTTAATGACAGATGCCACCTTTTTGAGGCATCCCTTCTGAAGATGTTCATGTTGCTGGGCAAGCTAGTGCCCATGATGGAGCTGGTTGTGTTTGCAACTTCCAGTAGCCTTTTCTGATCCTGTGCAGCTACCCTTCCATAGCAGACAGTGATACAGCCAATTAGAATGCTCTCCACAGTACATCTGTAGCAATTTGTGAGAGTCTTTGGTGACAAACCAAATCTCCTCAAACTCCTAATGCTGCTGTCGTGCCTTCTTTGCAATGGCATCAATCTGTTCTGCCCAGGATAGATCTTCAGAGATGTTGTCATCCAGGAACTTGAAACTTCTCACTCTTTCCACTGCTGAGCCTTCATTGAGGACTGTGTGTTCCGTTGACTTCCCCTTCCTGAAGTCCACAATCAATTCCTTGATCTTACTGATGTTGAGTGCAGGGTTGTTGCTGTTACACCACTCAACCAGCTGATCTATCTCACTCCTCTGTGCTTCCTCGTTGCCATCTGAAATTCTGCCAACAATAGTTATGTCATTGGCAAATTTATAGATAGCATTTGAGCTGTGTCTAGCCATACAGTTGTGGGTATAGAGAGTGTAGAGCAGTGGGCTAAGTACACATACTTGAGGTGCACCAGTGTTGATTGTCAGTGAGGAAGAGATGTTATTTCTGATCTGCACAGATTGTGGTCTCCTGTAGAGGAAATCTTGGACCTAGTTGCAGAGGGAGATATAGAGGCTCAGTTTTTGGAGCTTATTGAGTAGTACTGAGGGTATGATATTGTTGAACGGTGAGCTGTAATCAGTAAATAGTAGCCTGATGTTAAGTATTGTCCAGGTGATCATAGCTGAGTGGAAGCCAGTGTGATTGCATCCTCTATTGACCTATTGAGTTTATTACGACCATGACCAACCTCTCAAAGCACTCATTCACAGTAGATGTGAGTGCAACTGGGCAATAGTCATTAAGACAATTCACCTTGCTCTTCTCAGGTACTGGCATGATTGTTGCCCTTTTGAAGCAGGTAACTGTAGTACTCTAACTGTAGTTGTAAGAGACTGAAGATGTCCTTGAAAGCTCATGCTAGTTGGTTGGTACAGGTTTTCAGTGCCCTACCAGGTACACCATCAGGGCCTGACTAGTTGCAACTTGAGAACACCCTCATGAAAGATGTTCTGATGCAGCCCTGTTAGAGCTCCTCTGCCTCCCTTGACATGCCTCTCATCATTGGTGCTGCCACAAGTAGAAGTGCAATTACCGTAGATTCCGGACTACAGAGTGCACCTGATTAAAAGCCGCTGGCTCTAATTTTAGAAAGAAAATCAATTTTTTACTTGTACAGGCCGCACCGGATTTTCAGCTGTAGGTGTCCCACGTTGTAATATGAGATATTTACACAGAAAGATATTACACGTGAGGATTTTTTAACTTTTAATTAAATCCATATGGTAACATAAACAAATACATATTGCAAATGCTTTTTTTCGAACCGTGCCTGTAACGCGGCTACTTTTAAATATACGTTGTGTATACTTTTTTACTGAACAACATTCCAATATCTCCTAACGACTGGTAAAAAATATATATACTGCAGCCTACCAGGAAAAGTTATTGATCGCCTTTAACTTAAAAAACAGCGTTCGCTCAGATCTAATGCCACTCCGCCGCTCGCCCCCCGCCGTCCCGTTTATCGCAAACTGCATTTTTCCCACAAGACGCGACGAAACCGGGTGTGACGTCATAGCATCCCGCGATGTAGTACAGAAAACAAATATAGTTAAAACACTTCTAACTTTAACTAGAAAATGAATTACTAAGCGAAAATATTATAAACTAAATAACTGCCATAAAGGCAGCACAATGCTTTTCTTCGAGTGTTTTCCATGTTGATGAGGGTGAGTACAAATGACTGATTTACAATGATTTAATTGTGAAAGTGCGCTTGATTTATCGTACAATTTCATTGGACCTCTGTGAACTACTCATCAATTTTATTGGTCTACTGTTACGAGGCAAAATGTTTTTGGCGGCATGAAAAAAATCATGTATTAGCCGCTCCGTATTAAAAGCCGCAGTGTTCAAAGCTGTTCAAAATGTGGGAAAAAAGTAGCGGCTTATAATCCGACATCTACGGTAGCTAAATGCATTTTCCAAAGTGCGGGTGTAGGATGGTGAGCATTCTTGATGGTGGTGTGACAGTGACCCAGTGTGCTGGCTCCTCTGGATCCATAGGTGACATGTTGGGGGTCATTGGTCAGAGACGGCTTCAAGCTGGCCTGGTTGAAATCCCCTGCAATGATTGGGAAGGAATCAGGCTGCTTTGTGGCTGCTGATAACGGCGCGCAGCTCCTCCAGCGGCTGCCTGATGTTGGCCTGAGGTGGAATGTACACCACTACCTGGATAGAACCTCAGCAGATAAAATAGACTGAAGAAGATGATTGATGTAGACATGTTAATGGATGTTGTCTACATGAACATTAGTTCGGTGTTTGACAACGTCCCTCATAGGGATCCATGGTGATATGCAAGTTTGGATTCAGAATTGGCTTGCCTGTGGAATTTCAAAGTACTTTTCTTGTCAAAGAGTTTATACAATTTTAAGACTTGTTTGCTTACAGGCAGCCACAAAGCAAGCAACCCGAAAGAACCAAATTAAAAATATAAAAGAAAGACCAACACCTGATATGCAGAGAAAGAGGGAAAAAAATCTTAAATCATACGAACAATGGCAGTGAGCAAAAATAATCTGAACCAGAATGGGTCCTTAGATCCAAACCCCAAAGCAGCCTGAAGTAGGCCCAAAGCCTGTGCATCAGTCCATCATGTTAGCAGGCATGGAGCACAGCAGGCAGGGTAGTCTTCATAGAGCGCCATAGAGAGAGAGGAGTGAACATTGAGAAAGAGTGAGCAAAATCGGCTAACACCTCCAATCCTAATGTGCTGTCTTTCCAGTATATTGTTTAAGTAGTCCAAATGGTGTGTTGTACCTTGCACTAGGACCCAGGCACTGCTGCAAGTAAAGTCTCTGGGCCTAGAACATGCTGCCAGCAACTCGCGCTGGGTGCCGAACACGTCACCAAACCCAAAGCCGTCCTCAATTATTCCAATTGGGCTCAGTGCCCAGGGCGATCCAGCCTCACATCCTGGCCAGTTGCATGAGCATTGGAAATCCCAACTGCCCCAACTTCTCCTCTCCGAATGGTTCACTCCATCTGTATCAATTCTGCAATGTACCGGCATAGTTCATCCCTCGAATTCACTTCACCTTCACTTGCCTCCTCATTGTTAGTGGTGATAATTTACAACAATTTTCTTCAGAAAAGGTGTTATTAGTAATGTTTTTAGTTGAAGTCCTTGCCTTTTGAACTAGCTGAGATTTGTCGCATGCTTTCAATAGCACCATCTAAAACTGGCAGAAGTGTAATATTCTGGTGGGAGCTCTACTACCGGCAGTGTTCTGCAGGGATCAGTGATGGGACCACTGTTGTTTGTGATATGTATAAATAACTTCAGAGAAAATGTAGCTGGGTAGGTTAGTAAGCTTGTAGATACACAGACTGATGGAGCAGTGAAAAGGGTACGGTGAAAAGGTGTGAAAAGAGTTCCAGATCTGGCAGATATACGGGCAAGCTTGAGGTGTTTCACTCTGGGGAGCCAAATGGGGTAAATATATAGCTGAAGGCATGTCCCTTAACAGCATTGATGTAGAGGGATCCTGGAGTCCAAGTCCATAGCTCCCTGGAGGTGGTAAAGAAAGCATTTGGTATGATCGGGGCATTTTAGAGTCAGGAAGTTATGTTGTAGCTGTGTAAAGTCATGGTTAGGCTGCACTTTTGAGTACTGTGTGCAGTTCTAGTCATCTCATTACAGATATATGAGGCTGTGGAAAGAGTGGGGAAGAGAATCACCAAGATGCTGCCTGCATTAGAGGGGAGAGGCGCCAGTGACTTGTTCTCCCTTCCAGTATGATGATGTTTCATCTGCCCCAGGCCTCATCTCTTTGTTCTAGTTCCCCAGAACTTTCAAGTTCCTGATCTTTTAAAAAATAATCTACTTCCTCTTTAGCTACCCTTAAAGGTACATCCTCCACAACCCTCCAGGCTAGAGAATTCCAGCAATTCACCCCTTCTCTGTGCAGCCAAGAAGTTCCTTCTCAGTTTTGTTTTAAAGGACCATTCCCTTACCATGCGACTATGAGACTCTTCCACTAGTGCAAAGGTTCCCAACCTGGGGTCTGTGGACCCCTTGGTTAATGGTAAGGCTTCATGGCATAAAAAAGGTTGGGAACCCCTGCACTGGTGGAAACATCTTGTCATCTATCCTGTGAAGCCTCCCCAGGGTCTCATACGTGACAATTAGATCAACCCTCATTCTTCTGAAATCAACGTAGTTCTAATTTCATTAGCCCATGCCATGGGCAACCCTCTTATCCCAGGAATTAGCAAAGTAGTTCAAAGATACAGACTGTATAAAGCAGCTAATGCACCATCTCTCATGTGCCAGCTGAAATACTATTAATCTATGTGTCTGACCGCAGCAGTACTTCTCTCTTCTAGACTTAGAAACCTCACAGTGCCATCCAAATGCAAGAAAGTCTCCACCCTATTTCTGGCCCTTTAGATGTGTTTATAATTAAAGGTAACTGGTACTGACCTGTTGGCATCTTTGGAGGGGAAGGCAGGGGTAGTTCATTCGAGAAGGTGTTGAGAAGTTTCTCTGTTGCACTGTCATTGCTTTTTTGCTTGTGAGTACGGAACAGGGAGATTCAGAGGCCAGAACTGTGATTATCCAACCAGACCTTCGGTAATAGCTGAGGTTGTTAAAGCTGTTACAAACAAATAAATCAGAATCAGATTTAATATCACTGGCATGTGTCATGAAATTTATTAACTTACTGCAGCAGTACATTGCAATACATAATAAATATTAAAAAAATCAATTACAGTAAGTGTATGTATATTAAATAGTTAAATTAAAAATAGTGCAAAACCAGAAATAATATAAATAAGTGAGGTCGTGTTCATTGGTTCAATGTCCATTCAGAAATGAGATGGCGGAGGAAAAGGAGTTGTTCCTGAATCTCTGAGTGCGTGCCTTCAGGGTTCTGTACCTCCTACTTGATGGTAACAATGAGAAGAGGGCATGTCCTCAGTGGTGGGTATCAGGTGTCTTAGGTGACAAACCAAATCTCCTCAAACATCTCATGAAATATGGCTGCTGTCTTGCCTTCTTTATAGCTGTATCAATATGTTGGGACTAGGTTAGATCCTCAGAGATATTGACATCCAGGAACTTAAAATTGCTCACTCTCTCCATTTCTGATCTCTCTATGAGGATTGATTCATGTTCCCTTGTGTTACCATTTCTGAACAACTCTCAAATGGTGATTACAGAGCATATGTAGGCTGTAGTTTAATGTTACCTAGTTCATCATCGCTGTTGGGACCCTGCTACTCTTCACGTTATATGTCAGTGATTTGGATGACAGAATTGATGGCTTTGCAGCCAAGTCTGCGGACAGCAAAAAGATAGGTGAAGGGGCAGGTAGCATTGAGGAAGCAGGATGTCTGCAGAAGGATTTAGACAGCTTAGGAAAAGGGACAAAGTGGCAGATGGAATACAGTGTACGGAGGTATTTCTTCCTTTGGTAGAAGGAATAAAGGTGTAATTTATTTTCTAAATGTGGAGAAAGTTCAGAAAGCAGGGGTGCAAAAGGACTTGAGAGACCTTGAGCAGGATTCCCTCAAGGCTATCTTGCAGGTTGAGTCGGTGGTGAGGAGGGCAAATACAATGTTAGCATTCATTTTAAGAAGACTGGAATATAAAAGCAAGAATGTAATGCTGAGGCTTTAGCAGGCATTAGTCAGACCTTACCTGGAGCATTGTGAGCAGTGTTGGGACCCTTATCGAAGAAGAGCTGTGCTGACATTGGAGAGGCTTCAGAGGAGGTTCACAAGAATAATCTAGGGAAATGAAAGCATTAACATTTGAGGAGCATTTGGTTGATGGGGCCTGTACTCACAGTGGTTTAGAAAACTGTGGGGGATCTCAATGAAACTCATCAAATATTAAAAAGGCCCAAAAGAATAAATGGGGAAAGGATGTTTCCTGTCGTGGGGGAGACTTGGAGCAGAGGGCACAGGGACGTCCTTTTAAGACAGATGAGGAGGAGTTTGTTTAGCCAGAGTGTGGTGAATCAGCAGAATTAATTGGCACAGACAGCTGTGACGGCTGAGTCATTGGGTATATTTAAAGTAGAGGTAGATCAGTTCTTGTTTAGTCGGGTTGGGGATCTCAGGTTATGGGGAGGGGGCAGAGGAATGGAGTTGAGAGGAATAATAAATGGCAGAACATACTTGATGGGCCAAATGTCCTAATCCTGCTCCTATGTCTTATGATTTTGTGGCCTTTAGGCCACATCTACTCTTGGTCTGAGTCAGTGTTCCATTTTGGGGCTTGAGTAACACAGTTCATTCAGTTACTGACTGAAATGACCCAACAAATAAGAGCTTGTGTTCACAGCTTTACCACATCCGGTTGGGGGTAGTAGAATGGACCCACTCAGCAGATGCTCAGTATATTTTCAATAATGATGCAGTTGGATATCCCACTGGGACTCAGCATGCAGTTTGATGCATACAGGTCAAACAGAGGAATTTTGAAGAACTGCTGCATTTCAGTTCTTTTCTAGTTTCCAGTGGAATGCTATTTCAAAACTTTGACTTACTTTTTTTTAGATGAGCTTCCTCTTGAATTTGGAAAATCAGGAAGTGCTTACTTCTGCTTCCTGTGCTGTAGCTACTGGCGGTCAGGAAGTGGTTGGGTCGTCTCTCTGTTTGCATGTGCAGTGCAGGGAGGCTGTTTAGCTTGAAGGTCTTTTAGTTCCTCACTACTTCATGACAAAGTTAGACTGGAAATCTCTACAAAGACAGAATTAAATGGTGATGGTGTCGTCCAAGCTGTTTTTTAACCTCCCTGTCTCCTGATGGCAGCCACAACTTTATCACCAGCTTTTGTGGGATGTTTATTTTACTGAAGAGGGAGAGATATCACAGAACTCTTCCCTCATGGCCTTCCTCAGTAAAATGGAAGACCGAACCAGAATTCACCAGTATATCACTGAAAGCACCCAACCTGGGACCTTCAGCAATTGATTGTGTTCTCTGGGAGTTCATCTTGGGTGCACTGAAAAAGTGATGTTGGTTAATTATCCCTATCTGCAAGGATGCAACTACCTCTTTGCATCTTACTCAATCATGCAAAAATTCTTGGCTGCTGCATTGAAATTGCAACGCTGAGCATGTTTTCAGCTCTAGTAGCCAGGTTAACTAGATCATCTGCACTTTTTTAACAATGGGTTAGGACACAGCTGAGATTCCTGCAGAGTTCATGTCTTATAGGTGCAGACGAAAGGTCATCCAAGTGCCCGTTGATCTGGTGGTGGGGAGATAAAAAGCATTCTGTGAATAGAGACGGAAGGTGATGTGCACTCAGTGAACACTTCATTAGGATATCTTGGTGGTGTAACAGTTAGTGCAATGCTATTGCAGTTGGAGTTCAGTGTTCAATTCCGTTGCTATCTGTAAGAATGACGGCTCTTCCGTTGAGATCGTTAAGAGCACCAATTTCTTGGTGTTCACCTGGTGGAGAATTTCACCTGGTCCCTCAACACCAGCTCCATAGCCCTGAAAGCCCAGCAGCATCTCTACTTTCTGCGAAGGCTGAGAAAAGTCCATCTCCCACACCCCATCCTCATCGCATTCTACAGAGGATATGTCAAGAGCATCCTGAACAGCTCAGAACTACCCAGAGTCTAGACTGACATTTACATAATTTATTATTATATTGAAATTTGTCCTCTACTGTGCCTATTCTGCACTGTTTTGTGCACTTCATGTAGCCCGTTGTGTTGTTTTACGTAGTCTCGTGTAGCCTTGAGTTGTCTGACATAGTCTAGTGTAGTTTTGTGTTGTTTCATGTAGCACCATGGTCCTGGAGGAGTGTTGTTTTGTTTTTACTGTGTACTGTACCAGCAGTTCATGGTCGAAATGACAATTAAAAGCGACTTGAAGACGAGCGTACACCCTTCCTGTGAGTACAGGGTTTCCTCCGGTCGTTTCCATTTGCTCCCAGATTCCAAAGCCATTATGGTTAGTAGCATAACTGGTCATGGTGAATCAGGCTGGGGTTAAATAGGTGGGTTGCTGGGTGGTGTGGCTCACAGTCCGGGAGGGCCTGTTCCACTCTGTATCTTGAAAGAAATAGGTAAATGGTTAGATGGATAAATAAAAACCTGCACACCTGCTGGTTAATGCAAATATCCAATCAGCCAATCGTGTGGCAGCAGCTCAATGCATAATAGAATTCAGGCATCATCCAGAGGTTCATTTGTTGTTCAGACCAAACATTACAATAAAGGAGAAATGTGACCCAAGTGCCTTTGACCGTAGAACGATTGTTAGTGTCAAACAGGGTGGTTTCAGTATTTCAGAAACTGCTGATCTGGGATTTTCACACACAACTGTTTACAGAGAATGGTGCAAAAAACAAAAATATCCAATGAGTGGCAGTTCTGTGGGCGATAACGTCTTGTTATTAAGAAGGGTCGGAGGAGAATTCCTGTCATGTACCTGTCCAAGTGCTTCTTAAACACCATCATTGTATCTGCTTCTATCGCCTGTTTATTCGATACCCGCAACATCCTCTTCATGGGAAATCTGCCCCTCGGGTTTCCTTTAAATATTTTTGCTCTCACCTTAAACCTATGTCCTTTAGATTTGAACTTCTTATTCTCGGAAAAGGACTGCGATTATCAACCCTTCTGCACCTCATAAATTTATAAACACTAGTGCAAGCAAACCCAATCCATCCAGTCTGTCTTTCTAGCTTAAGTCCCACTTTCCAGGTAACATCCTGGTGAATCTCTTCCCCACACTTTCTAACATTACCCCATCCTTCATGTAGTGTGGTGACCAGAACTCAACACAGTATTCCAAGAGTGGCCTCAAGAGAGTCTTCTACAACTGCAACATGATGTCCCAACTCAAAATTCTCAATACCTCTCCCCTATGAACTCAAGCAAGCTAAACAGCTTCCTCACTACCTTTTCCACCTGTGTCATCATTTTCAGGGAACTATGAAGTTGAAGCCCAAGCTCCCTCTGTACACCAACGTTTCTGAAGTTCTTGTCATCTATGTATATGTCTGGCCATATTAGATGACCCAAAGTGCATTGCCTCACATTTGAACAGAGAACATAGAATAGCCACTTCAGCCCTTGGTCTCTGCAACCAAGATGCAATTAAAACTAATCCCAATTGCCTGAACATGGTCCATACCCCATTCCCTGCCTGAATGTGTCTGTTAAAATGCCTCTTCCGTGTTACTGTCAAGTCTGCTTTCACCCCTCCCCTGGTAGTGCGTAGCAGGCACCTACCACTCTGTGTAATTCTCCTTTACTCTTTCCCCCTTTCCCCTTATATCTATGTCCCCTAGTATTTGACATTTCCATCCTGGGAAAAGTATCTGAATATCTACCAGACTGATGTCTCTGATAATTTCCACAGTTCAATCTTCAAAGTCAATTTTATTATCAGAGTTAGTATATGTCACCACATACAACCTGAGTTTCATTGCCCATACTCAGCAAATCTGTAGAATATTAACTATATCATGATCAATGTAAGATCAACTTGAGTGCAGAAGGCAACAAACTGTGCAAATGCACATATAAATAAATAGCAATAAAGAACAAGAACATGGAATAACAGGATGAAATGTGCTTAAAAATAGATGATCGGTGTGGGAACATCTCAATTGATGGGCAAATGAGTGTGGTTGTCCCCTTTTGTTCAAGAGCCTCCAGAATTATATCAGGTGGCCTCCACTCAGCCTTCAGTGGTACAGACAAAATGATCAGAACTTGTCCAACTGTCTGTATAGCTGATACTTCCTGACTTTATTACTTAACACCAGAACCTATGAAGGCAGTTTTGCCATTTGCCTAATTTACTACCTTATCCAATTATTGTCTTCATTTTTTTTGGAAAGCTTCTTTCGTCATTGCTATTCTGTTTTTGATATCTGTGTCGCACCTGCCATCACTTGTTATCGGGCTGCCAAGATATCTGAATTTGTTGAATTGTTTGATATTTGTATTTCCGATCTTGATCATACATTGTGGGATGTTTGTCTTTCTGGAGATGACCATGCTTCCTGTCTTCTTGGTGTTGATTGAGAGGCCTCTGTGATTACTTTCTGCTGCCACTATGGTGAGTAGTTCTTGAAGTTTTGTTTCTGAGTCAGCTATTAGCACGATGTCATCAGCATATCTGATGTTGTTTATATTATGGCCTCCAATTGTGAATCCTTTGATGTCTTTGATACTTCTCAAGATATTTTCACTATACAGGTTGAATAACTCTGGTGAAAAAATGAAGACCATATTAACAGACAGAAAGATGAGCATGTACACTAAAAACAGAATACTGCAGTGCTACATTTATTCTACCCTGACTTATGGAAGTGAATGCTGGACCATTTCCCCAGCAATGGAAAAGAGACTAGAAGCATCTGAATTATGGTTCTGTAGGAGAATGTTAAAAATATCATCAAATGAAGATTGTAAACACATCAAATAAAGAATTTCTCAGAAGAGCCCAAGCAGTTAGGTCACTCATACCAACAATAAGAGAAAGCCAACTCAGATTCCTAGGACACATCATGTGGAAAGATGAACTAGAAAAACTCATATTCTCTCTCTGGAAAGATCGAGGGGAGCAAACCTAGAGGAAGACCTTGGCTTATGTGCGTCAAAAGCCTAGCCAGGTGGCTACACATCGAGGAAATGGAAGTCATCCAAAGAACGAAGGATAGATCTATATGGAAAACCATGGTCACCAATGTCCGCAATGGATATGGTACCTAGACCAACAGACAGATCCAATTATGTTGCCACTTTCGTGAAGTTATTGATTTACAATTCACCAATATCCCTCTGTATATCATTGCTCCTAAAGGTCTTGCCATTTATCGTGCTTTTACCTCTTGCACTTGACTTTCCAAAGTGCAACACCTCACACTTGTCCTGCTTAAACTCCATCTGCTATTTCTCTGTCCATATTTGTAACTGATGGTGATATTCTGGAAGTATCCTTTACAAAACTTCCTCACTATCTACCATCTCATGAATTTTATGTCAAGAATTCAGTTTAATATCAGAGAATGCGTACAGTATGCAACCAGAACACAGACATCCACGAAACAAAAAAACCCCAAAGAATGAATGTCAGAAACAATGGAACCCCAATGCCTCCCTCCTACACACAATCAGCAGCAAAAGCACCCACTCCTCACCATGCATATCTTTGATTCTGTTTACCAAGTCACCATGGATTCCATGTCTCTTAATCTCCTGGATCATGCAACTGTGGGAGGCTTTTTCATGTATACAACATCTACTACCCTACCCTCAGCTATCACCTTCATCACCTCCTCAACTCACTCAGGTTTGTAAGGGAAGACCTCCCCAGTCACAAAGCCATATTGACTCTTGTGAGTTCAGGTAGGACATCAGAATAAGGTCTCTGGATTAAACCATAAACAAAATATGAATTTAATGTGGAGTAATCTGGGGTGGTGTGTTTTGGCAGAAAGCCTGGGAGGATGCAGTAAAGGTTGTGAAATATTTTTGAAATTGTGCAGGAGTAGGGAAACCTGGGATATATGTACTTAAGTCATTGAAGCTGTCAGGACCTCAAAGTTCAAAGTAACTTTATTGTCGAAGTGCATGTATGTCACCATATACAAGCAGAGATTCATTTTCTTGTGTGCGTATTCAATAAATCTATAAATTAATAACCATAACAGCATGAATAAAAGAGCGTCCAACTAGGGTGTTCACCCAGAGTGCAGAAGACAATAAGTTATAAATACAAAAAATAGAAATAATGGTAATAAATAAATAAGCAGTAAGTATCAAGAACACAAAATGAAGTGTCCTTGAAAGTGAGGCCATTGGTTGTGGAACCAGTTCAGTGATGGGGCAAGTGAAGTTATTCCCTTTGTTTCAAGAGCCTGATGGTAGAGAAGTAGTAACTGTTCCTGAACCTGGTGGTGTGAGTCCTTATGCTCCTCTACCACCTTCCTGATGGCAGCAGTAAGAAGAGAGCATGGCCTGTGTGTTGGGGGTTCCTGATGATGGTTGCTGCTTTTCTGCGACAGCGTTTCATGTATGTCTGCTCAGTAGTTAGGAGGGGTTTACCCATGATGCATTGGGCTGTAGCCAATACTACTTGTAGGATTTTCTATTCAAGGGTATTGGTATTTTTGATGCAGCCAGTCAATATACTCTCCACTACACATCTGTGGAAGTTTGTCAAAGTTTCATATGTCATGCTGAGTCTCTGCAAAATCCTAAGGAAGTAGAGGGGCTTTTGTATTTCCTTTGTAATTGTACTTATTTGCTGTTCCCAGGACAGGACCTCCAAAATGAAAATAGCTAGGAATTTAAAGTTGTTAACCCTCTCCATCTCTCACAATAGGACCTGTTTTGAGAACAGGTAGGAAAATGTAAAGACTTCATTAACAGGTATTTAAAACACAAAAGAAAGTCAGTTTATGCTGAACCTTAGTACAACCTTAGGTACAAACTCTTGAATCTATGGTTTCCGCCTGCCTTTGAGGAAATTGAGGGAGAGGTGTACAATATTAAGTAGGGTTAGATATGGCACAGTGGCTTTCCATTTGTTATGGTACAGAGACGAGGAGAGGCATTTTAGGTTTGGGACGAGATGTGACGAGGATTTAAAGGATCTTTTATGTGCCAAATGAAACTAACCAGGAGTTACTACCACAAGTTGTGGACATGAAGATTAACAATAATGAGGAAAATAAATGGGACATAAATCTGTAGTGTTGTAGATGTACACTGAGGTAATGAAACTGACTGGATTGCCCTGCAGAGGTTGCTCAGGCTCATTGACCTGAAGAGTCGTCTTCTGAGTTGTGTCTCTGACAATAAAATGGTGGGAACCTCCTTCTACTGTGGGAGGATGGAATGATTGCCTGATCTGCCCCCTTGCCTATGTGTGCTCAAATTTGCTGCCTTATTTCGGATCGTCTGTAGATTTGGATCTAGAGTCTTGCTTGTTCATTCAGTTTACGAAGGTATCCGACAAAAAGTCAACAAAATGTTTTCTGGAGATGCTATTTGTTATTGTACCAGTCTCTATATCCTCTTTATCTTACTCCCTGACTCATACTGGCAGTCCTTCACTGATAGAATTCACAAGCCTGCCTCCATTTCTATCTACTTGCATACCCTCTCACACAAAATATTACTGAATTTCTTTGGATGTTGATATATACAGCAATAGGCATTTCCCTGCTCATTATCTTGGTGAAGTGTTTAAAATTTTCAATTTGGTTAGTTAGAGGAGAGTGAACTTCATAAATAATCAGCCAATTCTTTTATCAGCAGGTATTTAAATTACTATCATGCCTCATGCTAGGACCTGATCGAGCTCCCTCCTTTTATGAATAGAGGAGGTTCATGAAAACAATTCCAGGATTGAAAGGCATCATATGAGGTGGCTGAAGGCCTATACTAAATGGAATTCAGAAGAATGATGGTGGGATCTCATTGATGTTGAAAGGCCTCGATGTAAGGAAGCTTCCTATGGTGGAGGAGTCTAAGGCCGGAGAACACAGCCTCGGAATAGAGGGATGGGCATTTAGAACAGAGATAAGGAGGAATTTCTTTAGCCAGAGAGTGGCGAATCTGTGGAATTCGTTGCCACAGGTGGCTGTGGAGTATTGGATATATATAATGCAGAAGTTAATAGATCCTTGATTGGTCAAGGCATGAAAGGATACGGGGAGAAGTCAAGAGGTTGGAGCTGAGAGGGAAATGGATCAGCCATGATGAAATGGTGGAGCAGACTAGATGGGCCAAGTGGCCTAATTCTGCTCCTATATCTTATGGTCTTATTTATACTTTACCAATCCATAGGAATAACAATTCCTGATTCTAGAGATCTTTGGAAAGTTCTGACAAAGGCACTTAAATTTCTTCACCTGATTTATTCGCATTTGGTGATTTATCCAAATCCAGTATATCTAAACAGACAATATCTCCAAGACATCACACCGCATGGGCAGAAGTTTTCCAGTGGAAAAGACCAAAGCCATCGTCTTCAGTACCCATCACAAAATTCTCAGCCATTAAAAAGAGAAAATGAGTGCAGGAGATGCGAGGTTATGTTGAAGTTCTATAAGGCGTTGGTGAGGCCTAATTTGGAGTATTGTGTGCAGTTTTGGTCACCTACCTACAGGAAAGATAGAAAGAGTACAGACAAAATCTACAAGGATGTTGCTGGGTCTGGAGGACCTGAGTTATAAGGAAAGATTGAATAGGTTAGGAATGGATGGGCTGAAGGGCCTGTTTCTGTGCTGTACTCCTGTATGACTATGAAAAGTTAGGATAAGCTTAGTTCAGCCGCAGTGAACTGAGTGACCTGCATGATCCGACTCGTTGTAATCTGAAGGGAATATGGAAGCATTCGAGAAGGTGCCTTAGTGTTTCCAAAGGTGATATTAGAATTGACGATATATTCATCTGACAAAGATGAATAGACTGAGTTTTTATTTCTGGAACAGTTCTGTCTACTTCATTTCTGTCTGTTGTATCTGTACCACCCACTGATGTTTGCTCAAACTTTGCTGAATTTGCTGTTCAACTTGTTAACTTTCTGGTGATTTTGGCACATGTTTCAAACCTGCTGAGGTAGCTTGGACATTGTCAGAAGTGCTAAGTGGATGTAGTGGTGCATCAAGCCTGCTCCAGCAGCTATAGAAAGCATTGCTGGGGAGGAGGATGGAGTTGGGTCAGCAGTAATGATACAAGACCCTCTAGGAACAGGCATGACAGAGACCAGCTCAACAGTACCATCTGGTGTATATGTTGCCTGCACGGTTTATGAAAATGAACCCAGTGATGATTATCTTTACTGCGCTTCACTTTAACATGCTTTATGCTGACAAATAGAAGTGGCCATCCAGAACCTTGGCCAGATTGAATAAGGGTAAATTTATGGCCTACATTTGAGTTGCATGATCCTTAGCTGGCTGTTGGGGCAGCACGGTAGCGTAGTGGTTACTGCAGCGCTCTACAGCGCCAGTGGTCAGGGTTCAATTTCTGCTGCTCTCTCTAAGACGTTTGTACTTCCTTACCATGACTGCGTGGGTTTCCTTTGGATGCTCGGATCTCCTGCCACATTCCAAAGACATGAGGGTTATTGTTAGTGAGTTGTGGGCGTGCCAAGTTGACTCCAGAAGCATGGCGACACTTCTGTGCTGCCCCAGCACATCCTTGGACTGTGTTGGTCATCAATGCAAACCATGCATTACACTGTATATTTCAATTTACATGTGACAAATAAAACTAATATTTATCTTTAAAATCTTTAACCAGTGCATTTGTGCAAAACTCGTGTATTGGGTCTGGAAATAGCAGCAATTTCCACCCCCAATACAAGAGTTTTGCACAAATGGCGATCCCTGACTGATAATGTAACTGTTGTGTGTGGATTTCAGGCTGCATGCGGTCACAGATGGGCCAGTGTGTTGGTGATTAACCTGTTGGAAAGAAAGATTTGAGAATATATATTCACTAATCCTTAAGACATACCATGAGGAAGACACACCTTGGAGTCAGGATGTGTTACTTGTCATCTTTTTGCATGTTTTGCATATTTTAACTTGTTTTTACAGTTTATGTCCCTGAAAGGTATGAATAGTTTGCGCAAGTTGAACAGGATATGACAAGCCTTTCAAGTTGCACTGTCTGTGAATTTTTGCTCTTCATTCCACTTCCTCTGTGGTTCCAGACAGCAGCAGTACTTTAAAACAAAAAAAGCTTTTGTAGGTCAGTGTTGATCTGATCTTCAGAAACATTTCTTGCAGTTAGTGAATGCTGATTTTAGCAGTGAAATGAGCCTTGTTTCACACGTGGCCTCTGTCCATGGTTAGTATTGGTTTTCTCAGCCCTTCCGTTACAAACAATTTTATTCCCCTCTAGTCACTGCTGAACAATGCTTCACAGGGCAAGGATTTAAGTTTCATTGTTTTGCTGCAGTTAGCTACCCCAACAACATGTCCTTTCCCGCTCCCTGCACCCTTTTGCCCCACCAACCCTCCAATACTTAAACACACTCCACTCTTCCAGCCCCTCCACCTTCCCTGTCACCCCATCTCTCTACTCCTCCTCTGTCCCTCCCATAATCCTCTGCTTCCCACCCGCTACATACCAATCTCCCTCTCTATAACCCTCCTTTTTAATACCCCTTTCTAACACCACTCCATTCTAAACCCCCGCTTCTAAAATCACCCCCTTCCAAAACTACCCTTCAATTTCTCCCTTCCGAACAGCCCCCCTTCCGAACAGCCCCCCTTCCGAACAGCCCCCCTTCCGAACAGCCCCCCTTCCGAACAGCCCCCCTTCCGAACAGCACCCCTTCCCAGCACCCCCTTCCCAGCACCCCCTTCCCAGCACCCCCTTCCCAGCACCCCCTTCCCAGCACCCCCGTCCCAGCACCCCCGTCCCAGCACCCCCGTCCCAGCACCCCCGTCCCAGCACCCCCGTCCAAACACCCCCGTCCAAACACCCCCCGTCCAAATCACCTTTCAATTTCCCCCTTCCAAGCACATCCCTTCCACACACACCCTTACACACACCCCCTTACACACACCCCCTTACACACACCCCCTTCCACACACCCCCCTTCCACACACCCACCTTCCAAACACCCCCCTTCCAATTCACCCCGTTCCAAACCACCCTTCAATTTCCCCCTTCCAAGCACACCCCCCTTCCAAACCCTCCTTCTGGCCCCCCTCTTTCTACCCCTCTCTTTTACCCCCCCCCCTTTCTAGCTCCCCCTTTCCATGTCCCCTCTCTCCCCTTTTGTCTCCCCCTTTCTGCCCTCCTTCTTTCTGTTTGATTCCCCTCTCCCCCTGAACCCCTTCTCTCACCCTCTGCCCTCCCCCTCTTTCCTTCTGTCCTTCTCTCTCCGTTTCTCCCTTTCTCTTCTTACCACCTTCTTTCTTTCAGTTCTCCCTCTCCCTCTGAACACCGTCTGTTTCTCTCCTTATCCCTCTTTCTCTATACCCATTCCCTTCCTCTCCTCTCTCCCCCTCCCTCTCCCCTCCTCTCTCTCCCCCCCCCCCCCCCCCTCTCTCCCGGGGTTTATTTATCATTTTCTCTCTGCTCCAAAGAGGGCTATTTGAGTCAGAAGCAGATATTGATTGGCGAGTTTGGCAAGCATCTGTGGAGGCTGAAACAGAATTGAAATTTTGTGGCTGCTTGTCAGTTTATGCATGAAATGGTGGCTGTGAGCATGACCTCTTCAGGTGCGGTTATCTACACTTCTGATGCTAACCATGATTATATTCAAACAGCACTCATGAACTATATTTCTTTACCTTTTCCTGTGGGTTAGAGTGTCTTAATCATCAATCTGATTAGTGCCAGTTCTAATCTAGAAATAATATTAACTTGGCACAATTCATGGACATGCCTTTTCATCAGCCGGTGTGCCAAGGTCGATTCCTTTGATTGTTGAAGTGCATAGTTTTGTCGAGCTGTGGTGTGTCACTGGGAAAAATGTAATTACAGGTGCAGAACAGAGTACTGTCCTTGATCAATGTTCCCTGGTGCTGTGGCTAGTCTGTGACCCAGCCCAGAGTTTGCAGTGTGCCAGGGAGTCTTCTGTTTGAAAGTTTCAGTGAGTTATGTGGTAATGAGGCAGCTTTTAGGCAAGCAAGCTCTGTTGGGTAAGGCCAAGCCAATTCCACATTACCTGCTGCATTTTGTAATGTTTACCATCACAGCAATTGTACTGAAACTATGTCAGTGCAAAGGCTCTTATCTGAATTTATACAGCTTGGTTAACCATGCCTTGTGCAGTTAATATAATGTTGTCTACAGAGACTGAGATGAATGTCAGTCTGTGGGAAAAGAACATATCCCATTTGAAACCTAACTGAGATACTTTACAATGGGAACTTCCAGTATCTATGGAAACATAGTTCATTAGGTTTGTGTGGACATAACCTTATGAACATCAAAACCCCTGTGGAGCAGTATCTGAAAGGGTTGTTACACAAGCACAGGTTGACAGAGCAATGCAGAGCCATTCCCAAATGACCCTCTCAGTTGTCCTGAGATAGCTCAGCTCAGGAGGTACCAGATCCTCCAAGAGGATCACAACCTTGTTATGGGGTTTGGAGGCTTGTGTGCCTCAATGACCTGGAGCACTTATGTTGGCTGAAGTCAGGGCATTATGCTTTGGCTCTTGGTAGGGTCACCCATGCCAAACAGGTCAAAGGGTGGAGGCCAGACTCAGAGTGCTCCACTGGTCCTCCAGCTTTGGGGGTTCAGCTCAGGGTTGACAATTCTGACTGATAAAACAAAACTGTAATGGAAACAGCAATGAAGAATCTTTCTACATCTGAGTGTGATGGTATTCCTGAGTCTCCACCTGGAACTTGCATGGCTGACTGTAGTGAAAACCAAGCTACTGACATGATGTGGGACGCCCTGAACACAGCCAGAGATGGAGGGCCTTAATTCAATAGGTACATTTAATGTCAGAGAAATGTATACAATATACACCCTGAAATTCTTTTTCTTCATAAACATGCACAAAAACAGAGGGGTGCCCCAAAGAATGAATGACAGTTAAATGTTGGAACCCCGAAGCCCCCCCAAACTCCCCCCTCCCACATATAAGCAGCAGCAAAGCGATGACTCCCCCACCAGCAAAAAAGCATCTGCACCCTCCACCGAGCATTCAAGCATATAGCAAAGCATCAGTAAAGACACAGACTACCCCAAAAACCACTTGTTCGCCCGGTAGTAGACAGACCACAGTCTCTTCCTCCTCTCTCCTCTCCCCCCCCCCCCCCCCCCCCCATAACACCAATTAAAAGTGTTAAAAGTCTGTTGGGTCGCTTTTTCCGAGCTCTGTGCCCAAAGATCTCGGGTCTCTGGGCATGCAGCCAGCTCGCTGCTTTTGATCTTCCGTCTCCCACGACACACTTGTTTTCTGCAGCGGCGCCAACCTCGAATCCACGTGCCTCCAGAGCCACAAAAATCCAGCACCCCGAAGGGCACACTAGTCTCCCAGGCCGCGACTTTGGCATATTGAAAAGTGGCCGGTCATGAGGCCCTAAGAGCGGGTCCCATTCTCGCAAAGAACCAAAGTCTGCATGTAACTCCAGGTTAGGGTCTTCAAAAGAACCCTGAGAAGGAAAAAAAGAGATATTAAAAATAGAAATAGAGCAGTTTCCAAAGATGTAAGTAAAGGAGTTGCCATTAGGTGCCATCATCGTAAGCTTCACCCTCTGTCTAGTTGCTACACTGAATGCCAATGGCATAACAGGCAGTAGGTAGGAGGTGGGTAGACCGTACCAGATGAGAAAAATAACTATCCACTTTTCTGAAGTAGATACGGTGGTTCACTGTGTGCCCACCATCTTGTGTGATAGAAAGAAGGATGTGGAAGCCATAGAAAGGGTACAGAGGAGATTTACAAGGATGTTGCCCGGATTGGGGAGCATGCCTTATGAGAATAGGTTGCGTGAACTCGGCCTTTTCTCCTTGGAGCGATGGAGGATGAGAGGTGACCTGATGGAGGTGTACAAGATGATGAGAGGCATTAATTGTGTGGATAGTCAGAGGCTTTTTCCCAGGGCTGAAATGGTTGCCACAAGAGGACACAGGTTTAAGATGATGGGGAGCAGGTACAGAGGAAATGTCAGGGGTAAGTTTTTTACGCAGAGAGTGGTGAGTGCGTGGAATGGGCTGCCAGCAACGGTGGTGGAGGCAGATATGATAGGGTCTTTTAAGAGACTTTTGGATAGGTACATGGAGCTCAGAAAAATAGAGGGCTATGGGTATGCCTAGTAATTTCTAAGATTAGGACATGTTCGGCACAACTTTGTGGGCCGAAGGGCCTGTATTGTGCTGTATGTTTTCTAAGTTTCTGAAGAAGGATGTCACTGGATAAAAATGTGAACTCCCTGCATTTGTATAGTTTCACATTGCTGGTGGGGAGCATAACTTGCCCATTCTCCTGAACATTACTGTCATTCACTCTTCTTGTCATGAGAGCTTCTGTCTGTAGCAGATTATTGAAAGTGACTGATGTGTTTAGACCATAGGAACAGGTTCAACAAGGGAACAAGCCCTTTGGCCCACCATGTCTGTTCCGGCTATGATTCCAACCTAAGTAATTCAACCTGTCTGCACATGGTCTATGTCCCTCCATTCGCTGCCGTTCATGTGCCTGTAAAGGTGAGAGCACAACAAGACCAAAGAGGTTATTCTGGACTTTAGGAAGATGCAACCTGACCACTCCTCACTACACTTATATGGCTCCTCTGTGGAGTGAGGTTTCTGGGAGTGCACATAATGGATTATCTCACCTCGCCCCTCAACATCACCTCTCTGGTCAAGGACACACAGCACTGACGCTGTTCCCTGAGGAGATTGTGGCAAGGCCATTTTAATCAGCACCATCGAGAGTTACCTGACAAGTCACACCACCGTCTGGTATGGGAATTGCAAGGCATCTGACCATAAGACCCTACAAAACTTTTTGAGGACTGTTGAGAGGATGATCAGCATCTCTTTCTCATCCATTAGAGGTATTTATTTGGAGCACTGCGTACACAGGGCCCTTGGCATATCAGTAATCTCTCCCATTTGTTCATCAATCTCTTTGACCCCCTACCATCAGGCAGGAGGTACTGTAGCATTAGGGTAAGAAATATTAGGATGGAAAACGGCTTCTTCCCCCAAGGTGCAAGACTACTGAACTGCCTACCATCACCTGGTCTCGTCATGTATAAAGCACCAGTAGCATTATACTGTTTACTTTTTAAACTTGCATTGTATATTCACATATTTTGTTAAATTATTTGTGATAATAGCCAGCCAGAGCTGTAGTGGCATCAGCACTGGACGCTTTCCATCTGTGCTGGGTTGAGCATCAAGCTAGCAACTTGGCCTCATAATACACAGACAAATGCTAAGGAAGCGGCAAAAACAATGCACCGAAAAGGAACAGCAACAATTTACGTGTGAGAATATTACTTTACGGGTTGTGCGTGAGTTAAATGTACTGGAGGAATGCTTGGTGGTATACACGTGTACGGTTGAATGACACTGAACTTGAACTTAAATTTAAATGCCTGTTAAATGTTGCTATTGTGTGGGCTTCCTCCACCTCCCCAGGCAGTGTGTTCTGGGCACCCACCTGTGTTAAAAATGCACTTGCCTTTTTAATTTTTTAGAAACCTTCTCTTGCTTAAAACTGAACCCTCCAGTATTTAACATTTGAACACTGGGAATAACACTTTACCTACCCAATATATAACCATCATAATTTGTATTTAATTCTGTCAGGTCTTCTCTTACCCTCCAGTGCTCCAGAAAAAGCCATGCAAATTTGTCCAACCTCTCCTTCCAACTAATACTCTCTAATCCAGATGTCATCCAGGTGAACCTCTTCTGTACCTTCTCCAAAACTTCCCATGTTTTTCTTGTGATGGAGCAACCAGAGTTCTAAAGGCAAGATGACACAGCCATGACTAAAAACAGAAGTCAAAGAGAGGGCAAATAATAGAGCAAAAATTCGTTGGAAAGTTAGAAGATTGGGAAGCTTTCAAATACCAATAGAAGGCAAATAAAAAAGTCATTAAGAAGGTAAAGATGAAAAGTAAGCTAGCCAATAATATTGAAGAGGATACCAAATGTTTTTTGAGATACATAAAGTGTAAAAGAGAAGCAAGAGTGGGTATTGGACTGCTGGAAAACAATGCTGGAGAGGTAGGAATAGGGGCCAAGGAAATGGTGGGCTAATTGAATAAGTATTTTACATCAGTCTTCACTGTGGAAGACACTAGCAGTCTGGTGGAAGCTCCAGGTGTCGGGTCATGACGTGTGTGAAGTTACAATTACTAGAGAGGAGGTTCTTGGGAAACTGAAAGGTCTGAAGGTAGATAAATCACTTGAACTGGATGGTATACACCTCAAGGTTCTGAAAGAGGTGGCTGAAGGGATCTTGGAGGCATTAGTAATGATCTTTCACGGATCATTAGATTCTGGAATGGTTCCGGAATACTGGAAAATTGCAAATGTTACACCATTCTTCAAGAATGGAGAGAGGCAGAAGAAAGGAAATTATAGGCTAGTTAGTCCATAAGACCATGATATAGGAGCAGGAGTAGGCCATTCGGCCCATCGAATCTGCTCCGCCAATGAATCATGGGCTGATCCACTTCATCCAGTCATTCCCACTCCCCTTCTTTCGCCCTATACCCTTTGATGCCCTGGCTAATCAAGAACCTATCTATCTCTGCCTTAAATATACCCAATGACTTGGCCTCCACAGCCATTCGTGGCAACAAATTCCACAGATTTACCACCCTCTGACTAAAGTAATTTCTCCACATCTCAGTTCTAAATGGACATCCTTCAATCCTAAAGTTGTGCCCTCTTGTCCTAGAATCCCCTACCATGGGAAATAACTTTGCCATATCTAATCTGTTCAGGCCTTGTAACATTCGGACTGTTTCTCTGAGATTCCCCTCGTTCTCCTGAACTCCAGGGAATGCAGTCCAAGAGCTGCTAGATGTTCCTCATACAGTAACTCTTTCATTCCTGGAATCATTCTTGTGAATCTTCTCTGAACCCTCTCCAATGTCAGTACATTCTTCCTAAAACAAGGAGCCCAAAACTACAGACAATGCTCTTGTCTCACGAGTGCCTTATAGAACCTCAACTTTACATTCCTGCTCTTATATTCTATACCTCAAGAAATGAATGCCAACATTGCATTTGCCTTCTTCACAACTGACTCAACCTGGAGGTTAACCTTTAGGGTATCTTGTACAAGGACTCACAAGTCCCTTTGCATCTCTGCATTTTGAATTCTTTCCCCATCTAAATAATAGTCTACCCGTTTACTACTTCCACCAAAGTGCATGACGATACACTTTCCAACATTGTATTTCATTTGCCACTTTATTGCCCATTCCTCTAAATTACAGTACCTAAGTCTCTCCGCAGGCTCTCTGTTTCCTCAACACTACCTGCTCCTCCACCTATCTTTGTATCATCGCTGAATTTAGCCACAAATCCCTTAATCCCATAGCCCAAATCATTGGCAAACATAAAAAGCAGCAGTCCCAATACTGACCACTGTGGAACCCTCCATTGGTAACCGGCAGCCAGCCAGAATAGGATCCCTTTATTCCCACTCTCTGTTTTCTGCCGATTGGCCAATACTCCACCCATGCTGGTAACTTCCCTGTAATTCCATGGACTCTTGTCTTGCTAAACAACCTCATGTGCGGTACCTTGTTAAAGGCCTTCTGAAAATCCAAGTACACCACGTCTACTGCACCTCTTTTGTTTACCCTGCTTGTAATTTCCTCAAAGAATTGCAGTAGGTTTGTCAGGCAGGGTTTTCCTTTCAGGAAGCCATGCTGGCTTTGGCCCATCTTGTCATGTGCCTCCAGCTACTCCGTAATCTCATTCCTAACAATCGATTCCAACAACTTCCCAACCACTGATGTCAGGCTAACAGCTCTATAGTTTACTTTCTGCTGCCTCCCACCCTTTTTAAATAGTGGAGTAACATTTGCAATTTTCCAGTCATCTGGTACAATGCCAGAATCTATCGATTCTTGAAAGGTCATTGTTAATGCCCCCACAATCTCTCCAGCTATTTCCTTCAGGACCCGAGGGTGCATTCCATCAGGTCCAGGAGATTTATCCACCCTCAGACCATTAAGCTTCTTGGGCATCTTCTCAGTTGTGATTTTCACTGCACAAACTTCACTCCCTGACAGTCTTGAATGTCCGGTATACTGCAGACATCTTCCACTGTGAAGACTGGTGCAAAATACGCATTCAGTTCCTCTGCCATCTCTGCATCTCTCATTACAATATCTCCAGAGTCGTTTTGTATTGGTCCTATATCTACCCTCAACTCTCATTTACCCGTTATACACTTAAAAAAGCTCGTATCTTTTTTGATATTAGTCGCCAGCTTCCTTTCATAATTCATCTTTTCCTTCCTAATAACCTTCTTAGTTTCCTACTGCAAGTTTTTAAAAGCTTCCAATCCTCTATCTTCCCACTAGCTCTGGCTTCCTTGTATGCCCTCCCTTTTGCTTTTACTTTGGCTCTGACTTCACTTGTCAGCCACCGTACTGTCCTTCTTCCCTTTGAAAATTTCTTCTTTTTTGAAATATATCTGTCTTGTACTTCCTCCATTTTTCACAGAAACTCCGGCCATTGCTGCTCTGCTGTCCTTCCTGTAAATGTCCCTTTCTAGTCAACTTTGGCCAGTTCCCCTCTCATACCATTGTAATTTCCTTTATTCCACTGAAATACCGACAGATTTGAATTTAGTTTCTCCTTCTCAAATTTCAAAGTGAACTCGATCATATTGTGATCACTGTTCCCTAAGGGTTCCTTAACCTTAAACTCTCTATAATTATCTCCAGATTATTGCACAACACCCAATCCAGCACACCCAATCCCCTAGTGGGCTCAACAACAAGCTGTTCTAAAAAGCCATCCCTTAGACATTCTACAAATTCTCTCTCTTGAGGTCCAGTACTGACCTGGATTTCCCAAACCACTTTCATGTTAAAACCCCAACGATTATTGTGACATTGCCTTTCTGACACACCTTTTCTATCTCCTGCTGTAATTTGGAATCCACATCCCGGCTGCTGTTTGGAGGCCTGTATACAGGATCCATTAGGATCCCTTTACCCTTGCCATTTCTTAACTCAACCCATAGAGACGCTACACCTTCCAATCCTATGTCATCCCTTTCTAATGATTTAATATTATTTTGTATACACAGAGCCAAACCACCCCATCTGCCTACTAACCTATCTTTCTGATACACTCTATATCTTTGGATGTTCAGCTCCCAATGGCAGCCATCCTTCAGCCAAGTTTCAGAGATGGCCACAATGTCATATTTGCCAATCTGTAGCTGAATTCTGAAATAGTCCATATTATTCCTCATGCTGCGTGCATTCAAATATAGCACCACCCCCCCCCCCCCCCCACCTACTAACCTATCCTTCTGATACACCGTATATCCTTGGACATTCAACCCCCCCCCCCCCACCCCGATTAGCCAAGTTTCAGAGATGACCACAACGTCATACTTGCCAATCTGTAGCTGTATTTCAAGATTGTCCAATTTATTTTTTATGCTGTGTGCATTCAAGTATAACACTTTCAGTCCAGTATTTGTTGCTTTCTGTTTTAACTGCACCACGCCTCTATTGCCCTGTAACTCATGTCACTGGCTTTGATTAAGCCTCATCTCCTGCCTGTTTTTTCTATAATTTCTCTTGCACGCTATCTTTGATTTATTTCTGTTTTCCCCTTCCTCAACCCTATCACTCCAGTTCCCATCCCCCTGCCAAATTAGTTTAAACCCTCCCTAACAGCTGTATTAAATGTGCACGCTAGGATATTGGACCCTTTTGGGTTCAGGTGTAACCCATCCTTTTTGTACAGGTCGTACCTCCCCCAGAAGAGGCCCCAGTGATCCAGGAATCTGAAGCCTTGCCTCCTACACCAGTCTTTCAGCCAGACATTAATATACCTGATCATGCTATTCTTGCACTCGCTAGCACTAGAGGTCCTCCTACCTTACTCTCTGAATTCTCTCTTCAGGACCTCCTCCGTTTTTCTACCTATGTCATTGGTACTAACGTGTACCAAGACTTCCTCTTCCTTCAGAATACTCTGCTCCCAATGAGATCATGATTACTGACGGTGATGGCCACAAGGGTGCTCTCTACTATCTGAGCTTTCTCCTTTGCTTTCCTAACTTACCACCCACTTATCTAACTCCTGCAGTCTCGGGGTGTCTAACTCCCTGTAGCTCCTCTCTATCTCCTGTTCACTCTCCCTAATAAACAGTAGGTCATCGAGCCGCAGCTCCAGATCCCTAACGTGGTCACTCAGGAGTTGCATCTCAGTGCACCTGGCACAGATGTGGCTATCTGAGAGACTGACCTCAGTAGTTGGGAAGATGTTGGAGTCGATTCTTAAGGTTGTGGTTTTGGTGTACTTGGAGGCACATGATAAAATAGGCCGTAGTCAGCATAATTTTCTCAAGGGAAAATCTTGCCTGACAAATCTTTTTGAATACTTTGAATAAATAACAAGCGGGATGCACAAAGGAGAATCAATTGATGCTGGGTGTTTGGATTTTCAGAAGGCCTTTGACAAGGTGTCACACATGAGGCTGCTTTACAAGCTATGAGCCCATGGTATTACAGGGAAATTTCTAGCATGGGTAGGGCTTTGGCTGATTGGCAGGAGGCAAAGAGTGGGAATAAGGGGAGCCTTTTCTGGTTGGTTGCCAGTGACCAGTGGTGCTTCATAGGAGAGTGTTTTGGGACCAGTTATCTGTTATCTGTTAATGATTTGGTTGATGCAATTGATGGCCTTGTTGCAATGTTTGCAGATGGTATGAAGATAAGTGGAGGGACAGGTAGTTTTCGGGAAGTAGAGAGGCTACAGAATGACCTAGACAGTTTAGGAAAATGGGCAAAGTAATGGCAGATGGAATACAGTGTATGGTCATACACTTTGGTAGAAGAAATGAAAGGGTTGGCTGTTTTCTAAATGGAGAGAAAATACAAAAAACTCCGTGCAGGATTCTGTAAACGTTAATTTGCAGGTTGAGTCTGTGGCGAGGAAGGCAAATGAAATGATAGCATTCATTTCCAGAGGACTAAATTATAACAGCAAGGGTGTAATGTTGAGTGTTTATAAAGCACTGGTGAGGCATCACTTAGAGTATGGTGTGCAGTTTTAGTCCCCTTATCTTAGAAAGGATGTGCTGAAACTAAAGAGGGTTCAAAGGAGGTTCAAGAAAACGATTCCAGGTTTGAATAGCTTGTCATATGAAGAGCGTTTGACGGCTGTGGGCCTGCATTCACTGGAATTCAGATGAATGAGGGGTGTCCTCATTGAAACCTATGGAATGGTGAAAGGCCCTGATAGAGTGGATGTGGATAGGACGTTTCCTAAGGTGGGGGTGTCTAAGACCAAAGGACACAGCCTCAGAATAGAGGGGCCTTCTTTTAGGTTGGAGATGAGGGAAAATTTCTTTAGCCAGAGAGTGGTGAATCTGTGGACTTCGTTGTGAAGTCTTTATGTATATTGGAGGCAGAGGTTGGTAGAATCTAGGGCATGTTTGGGCAAGGGGGGAAGGCAGGAGATTGAGGCGGAGATTAAAAATGGATCAGCCATGATGAAATGGTGAAGCAAACTCAATGGGCCAAATGCCCCAATTCTGTTCCTATGGCTTATGGTCTTATGGTCAGAACTACTCACAGTAGTCCTAATATGGCCTCAGCAAAGTTTTACATCGTTATTCTTCTCTTGAATTAACTTCTACATTCCAAACATCCAGTGCATCATTTTGTGCTTTTCTCTTTCAAGTCTCTTCTATCCATTGTTTTCCCAGGAGAGCAATCGGCCGATAATGTATAATATTTTCATTTCATCCGAGAAATGCCCTTTACTGTTTCCTGATCTGCTCGTTCTCCCTATTTGCCCTTTTGCTTGTGTGAAGTGACAGATTGGACAATGCACATGATTTCATGGACTTGCTTCACCTGCTCTCACTAACACTCATCCGCTGACTGAGCAGCACGTGCCCAGGACGTTGATGTTTGGTATGACAGGCTCTTTCTTCTGCTGCTGCATGAGCACAGCAACCATCAGCCCACACAGTATCAGATTCATTTACACATCGATCTTCATGTTTCAGACAGGTGCCCTTTACATATTACATTCCATATGTTGTCCCCAGTTGGCATCTAGCACTAACTCTAAAGATGCCTTCATGCTCAGAGATTTGTTAGACCATAAGACCATGAGACATAGGAGCAGAATTAGGCCATTTGTTCCATTCCCTCATAGTGGATTCATTATCCATCTCAAACACATTCTCCTGCCTGCTCTCTGTAACCTTTGATGCCCTTACTAATCAAGAACCTATCAGCCTCCACTTTAATCTACCCAATGACTTGACCTTGGGAGCAGTCTGTGGTAACAAATTCCATCAATTCACCAACATCTGGCTGAAGGAATTTCTCCTCATCTCTGTACTAAAGGGACGTCCTTCTATTTTGAGGTTGTGTCCTCTGGTCCTATACTCCCCTAGTTTAGGAAACATCCTCACCATGTCCTCTCTACCTAGGCCTTCCTACAATAGATATGTTTCAATGAGTTTCCCCCTCATTCTTCTAAATCTAGGACATATATGCCCTGAGCTATCAAACGCTCCTCAGATGTTAACATTTTCATTTCCGGGATCATCCTTATAAACCTCCTCTGGACTCTCTCCAATGCTAGCGTATCCTTTATTAGATATGGTGGCCAAAATATTTCCAATACTCTACATGTGGTCTGACCACTGCCTTTTAAAGCCTCAAGATTACATCCTTCCATTTATATTACAGTTCCCTCAAAATGAATGCTAACACTTCATTTCCCTTTATTACCACTGAGTCAACTTGCAAAATAATTAGGGAATCCTGAATGCTGACTCTCAAGTCCCTTTGTACCTCTGATTTCTGAATTTGCTCCCTGTTTAGGAAATAGTCTACACCTTTATTCCTTTTACCGAAGTGCATGACCGTCTCAAGACCAAAAACAAGACATCCACGAGTTCCGTCATCGAGTTCCAATATGCAGATGACAACAGTGTTGCAGCTCTTTCAGATTCTGACTGCCTTCAACTGTACATACACTAAATTGAATAAATATCAGAAAAAATTTATAAAAATTGCATTGGCAGTAGCCAAAAAAGCTATTGCAGTTACTTGGAAATCAGATTCATATTTAACTATGGATTGTTGGAATAATGAAATATATAGCTGCATTCCACTTGAAAAAATTACTTATAATTTAAGAAATGAATATGATATATTTTTGAAAATTTGGCACCCTTATCTACAAAAGATAGGATTAAATATATAGGTCCTTTGAAGATAAAATTATTAGTTATTTGGGGGAAAAAAATAAAGATATATACTAAAGTTATTTTGAACTCCATGGAGCATGTGGGGATCCTCTGATATCCAATTCTTCCTTCCTTCCTTCCTTCCCTCCTTCCCTCTCCCCCCCCCTTTAGACAGGGATGTTGAGGGGGGGAGGGCTAATATTAATTTTCATTACTCTATTATTCTATTCATTCTATGTAAAATTCTCTTAAAATTTTAATTTAAAAAATATATTTAAAAAACTGTACATACACAAAACTTGGACCTACCATCAATTCCAAGGGGACTCAGATCATCTACCAACCTTCACCAACTGAGACAAATCGGATAGAACCATCAATTCAACTTGGCAAAATAACCCTAGAAAACGTGGACCACTTTCCGTATCTTGGAAGTCACCTCTCCTCCGATGTTGACCTTAATGACGAAATCCAACATTGTCTTAAATGCGCTGGAACAGCTTTTGGACGTCTCCAAACAAGAGTCTTTCATGATCGTGACTTCCGAACAGACACCAAAATGTTAGTGTACAAACAGTGGTGATCCCAACACTCCTGTATGCATCAGAAACCTGGACAACATACCGACAACATCTGAAGGCACTTGAAAAGTTCCATCAACGCTGTCTTCAAAACATCTTAAATATCAGCTGGCAAGATAGAAGAACCAACATCAGTGTGCTGAATGGAGCAAAAACAACAAGCGTTGAAGCTTTCGTCATCAAGAACCAACTAAGATGGAACGGTCATGTTGTTCGGATGAAAGACAAACGTCTGCCGAAACAAATCTTCTATTCCCAGCTTAAAGAGGGCAACCGTAAAAGAGGCAGACAACAGAAGAGATTCAAAGATGTCTTAAAAGCCAACATGAAGAAATGTAATGTTGACATCAACAATTGGGAAACCAATGCCAAGGACAGGAAACTCTGGCAGACCATCATCCGAAAAGGAACAGCAACTTTCAAAGCCAATTGATGTGGAGAATTAGGAGAAAAGAGAAGAAAACGGAAAGAGAGGCAGCAACAACCAGAGCCCGATCTGCCATCTGGAACTACCTGTCCTGAATGCAGCAGAACTTTCAAAGCAAGGTTGGACTCATAAGCCACTTGAAAGCCCATAAATAGATCAACAGAACGAAAACCATCATCCTCGACCTTGAGGGATTCCCACGATGACGACACTTATTTGCCCATTCTCCTAATCTGTCCAAGTCCTTCTGCAGACCTCTGCCTCCTCAACCCTATTTGCTTTTCTGCCTAGCTCTGCATTATCCACAACTTTGTCCACAAAGCCGTCAGTAATAATGGATGCTGAAAATCTGCGAAACATTGAGAAAGTGCTGGAAATCTTGTTAAATTGAGCAGTGTAGGAACTGTAGGAGAACATTTGAGTTCTACAGCTTCAGAGTTGTTTCCTCCAGGCTGGATTATTGGAAAAAGAGCATTAAATAAACACCAGAAGCCACAATACTGCTGAGTGGATTTGAATGACCTCCAAATAGTGGGCAGGGGGAAAAGAGCAAATTTTAGACATTTGGAAGAAAGTAAAGGGCTGCTGTTCCCTGTAAGCTGTGCAGGTGCAAGGCCACAGAGTAACTGAAATGCTCCCATGAACATATCCTTTGTTGCCACACAGCTGTAATTTTCTTATATATAATGTTAATATAATTTTGAAATTATGCAAATATGATCTTGAAATCTATATTACCGTAGATTCCGGATTTTAAGCCGCTACTTTTTTCCCACATTTTGAACAGCTTTGAACTTTGCGGCCTATAATCCAGAGCGGCTAATACATGATTTTTTTTCATGCCGCCTCGTAAACATTTTGCCTCGTAACAGTAGACCAATAAAATTGATGAGTAGTTCACAGAGGTCCAATGAAATTGTACGATAAATCAAGCGCACTTTCACAATTAAATTATTGTAAATCAGTCATTTGTACTCACCCTCATCAACATGGAAAACACTCGAAGAAAAGCATTGTGCTGCCTTTATGGCAGTTATTTAGTTTATAATATTTTCGCTTAGTAATTCATTTTCTAGTTAAAGTTAGAAGAGTTTTAACTATATTTGTTTTCTGTACTACATCGCGGGATGCTATGACGTCACACCCGGTTTCGTCGCGTCTTGTGGGAAAAATGCCGTTTGCGATAAAACGGGACGGAGGGAGGGAGCGCATTACGCGAGCGGCTTTGGATCTGCGCGAACGCTGCTTTTAAGTTAAAGGCGATCAATAACTTTTCCTGGTAGGCTGCAGTATATATATTTTTTACCAGTCGTTAGGAGATATTGGAATGTTGTTCAGTAAAGAAGTATACGCAACATATATTTAAAAGTAGCCGCGTTACGGGCACGGTTCGAAAAAAAGCATTTGCAATATGTATTTGTTTTTGTTACCATATGGATTTAATTAAAAGTTAAAAAAATCCTCACGTGTAATATCTTTCTGTGTAAATATCTCATATTACAACGTGGGACACCTGCGGCCGAAAATCCGGTGCGGCCTGTACAATTAAAAAATTGATTTTATTTCTAAAATTAGAGCCAGCGGCTTTTAATCAGGTGCGCTCTGTAGTCCGGAATCTACGGTAATAGAATTGTGAAATACCCTGTAATTAATTATTTTAATGAATATAATCCATAAATTTTCAAAATACATATACCACAACTTTGACTTTGGAACATTTTAGAGCTTTAACGTATTTACACTGTCAGTGTTTCACGTTACAACAGAGTTACAAATTGTAACAATAAACACTGAATGGAAATCAGTACTTCATTGTTAAACCAAAGACCTGCTGAACAGCGACGCCATCTAGTCAAAACATTTTACTTTTGCCGCTGTGCCTGTCAGTTGTTTTGGCTGCATTACATCATTTGCTTGTGTTGTGAGATGTGGTTTGTGTTTAAGATTGGTTCAATTAAGATGTTCATTGATATATTGAACTACGTGCTTAGAAGAATTCTTGTTCACATTGTTGGAACATTTCAAGCTCCTAGTGCTGACTGGAAATATGGATTTAATCTTATGAATTCCGTCAAATTTAAACCCAGAAACAGACTAGAAGTGGAACATATGGATCATCTAATGTGTATTAAGATGCATCTTTTATCTGGATGCAAGATTAACCTGAAAAGTACTTAGCAACATGGATTTGTAATAAAGACACAAGAAAAATTTTACAAATGTAAAAGATTTTCTTCGTACACTCAGACCCTGCTTAATGCTGAGGACGTGTTCCTCAGAGATGGGAGTGCTGTGTAAATCAGTACTATGCCGGGTCAGTGTAACATTGCGTAAATGGACATGTGTGCCTTTTCTTAAGTTTCCTCTTATGCAGCAGTCCTTGGTAGCAGGAAATCATGTTGAGAACACCTCTCTTTGCCTTGTTGCTTTGCTCCCTGTCAGAGTCACTATCGAACTGGTCCATGATCTGTGTGATCATGGTGATAGTAGTGCTGAAGAATTTTGTGGTGAGGTTTCTTGCTGGTGTTTCCTTTTCTCCATCATGTCCTCAAATTCACCCAGGATGTGTTCAAAACATAGAAAACCTACAGCACAGTACAGGCCCTTTGGCCCACAAAGTTGTGCCGAACATGTCCCTACCTCAAAAATTACTAGGCTTACCTATAGCCCTCTATTTCTCTAAGCTCCATGTACCTATCTAAAAGCCTCTTATCCACCTCCAGCACCATTGCCGGCAGCCCATTCTACACACTCACCACTCTGAGTAAAAAACTTACCCCTGACATTTCCTCTGTACCTACTCCCCAGCATCTTAAACCTGTGTCCTCTTGCGGCAACCATTTCAGCCCTGTGAAAAAGCCTCTGATGACCCACACGATCAATGTCTCTCATCTTGTACACCTCTATGTGTTGCTCTGCCAATTCTTGAAGCTCCTTGTTATTAAGGCCCTCATCATGAGAATACTGTAACTCTTCAACATCGCCTCTGATCCCACTTCATTGGCCAGTTCAACGATGTTTTGGATGACTGGATAATCCTAGGATATTGTTGCATGCTTCTGGCCATGGCTTCTTCCACACTCTGTTCAGCAGCTTTCGAACGCTGTGTCACTTGCAGTTTCACAGCCATACTAAAGCTTTTCCTAGTCATCTTAGACGTACCACCCTCACTGGAATTTGCAGGCCATTTTCCAGGCATTATGGGTGGGGGGAAAATGGAATAAATTAGTGAGGAAGCAAAAACTTACACACATGGGGGAGACAGAATGTGAACTAATGTGTGATTGGCAGTGAGTGGCTCAGAGAGTATGTAGAACACTCTCATTATCTAATTGAATGTTTACTGTAATGGCGGCCAGTCTTGAGAAGTTTTCAGTGTTGTTTAGAATTAATTTTTGTCATTTTTAAAAATTTCAATAAAAGAATTGAATAACCATGTTGAAACAAGTCAGTAGTATGCAGGGTCAGAGTGTACTGTATTTCATTGTAAACTTCAATTGATAAATAAAATCAAAAGTATGTGATTTTTTTTCAATTTTCACTCTAAATATTGACCATATGCATATTGTTTTTTTTTTTTAAAAAAAGCATTTAAAGTGCTGTGCAGTTTTCAGGCCATGTAATAATTTCCTGCTCTGAGCGGGGAATTAGTTGCCACTGTTGTGAAAAAACAAACGTCAAGGCCTTGGTGAATGGAATGGTAGTAGAGTATTACAGGATGTGAATTTCAGAGCTGATGTCAGGAAGGGCTAATGTCAGAATGCAACCTCACCCTCTGCAGTCTTCCTTCTAATTTCATCAACACTAGGTCAAGTCATAGGACTGTGAGAACATAGCAGTCCATAGCAGATCAAGATGGTGGCTCAGCAGCACTCTTCAAAGAAATGCCATTGTTGCTTTTGTCGAAGGAGCCTCATTGTTTTTTGCAGCGAGTTTGTCAATGTTATACATGCAGTCACTGTGTACTGGTGGTGGAGGGGTAATGCTCAGTGTGTCAGCGAGCAGGCTGCTTTGCCCCGAATTGTGGTAGAGTAAACCATCCTATTCTTCAGTTGCGACTTATAGACGGTTGAATGGGGTGGTGCGTCAGGAGATGCGTCACTCACGACGCAGTACCCCACCTCTGATCTGTCATCTGTTCTGCACTTTTACACGTTTATACAATAATTGCACCTTGACTTGCACCTAAAACTAAAATAGCTTTTAGTTTTAAATGAATGTTTAAAAAGTGGACATTGCTGTTCTCAACCAAAGCCCCATTTGGATGAGGCTGCTCTGAGAGATTAAAAAAGGTATTATCACTTGTGTGCAGTCTCATTCTTCTGAAAACAGCTACTTACTGAGAACCTAAAACCACTTCCTGTGAATTAAGTGTTCACGACACACCCACCAACAACTGAGCGGTTCATTGTACACCCAGCAACCGGTGAGGGGGTCACTGCACCCATAGTCATGGGTGAGGAGTTCACTGTATCCCCAGTCACTGGTGAGGTGTTCACCGTACACCCAGTAATTCAGTGAGGGTTTCACTGTATACCCAGTAACGTGTGACGGAGGTCACTGTATCCCCCTTAATGGTTGAGGTGTCACTGTATACCAAGTATTACCATACTCTTGAAATATTGTTATTTATCCTCCTGCTGTCCCCTTGCCAGTGTTCACCTCATCCCAAAAAATGGTTACACGCTGCATTTTGATCAACGCACCAGCACATTGAAAGAGCAAGTCACATCCAAATCTCCCTGAATTATTTTTTTTCACAACCCCCTGAGAGCTGGTAATTGGAGGCATGGGTTTGTCAGCAATGGGGACCTGGTTTTAGTTGTTGTTTTCTTTTATATTGTGTTGGGTGCTGGTGTCTTGTTACAGAATGTAAACATTTTGTTTCAATGCAGGAGATGGTTATGATGTTTGTGCAATCTGTCTTGACGAGTACGAAGAGGGCGACAAACTTCGAATACTGCCCTGCTCGCATGGTAAGTCATTCTAATCTATCCAAGGCAGAGGGTGATTTCTACCCAGAGACTGTGAAGCAGGGGTTATAGAGATGTACACGAGATCATGAGCACAGGACGTGGAAGCAGTTGCATGGGAGATAAGCTGTTTTTCGGGGTCGGTTGTCTGTTATCCAAAGTGACATGTTTGGATTTTGGTTGGAACTGGTGAAAGCGAAAGTCATGCAGTTTCAAGAGTGCAGTAGGTCACTGAGGAGTGAGTATCTGCACCGCTGTCCTTGGCGGCCACCGTCACACCATGGGAGACGCTGTCGTGGTTACAACAGTCTTTTGTTCTCTTACTAAAAGGAATAGATGTTCTCTTCTCCACTTTCCCCTTCTGCTATTGCTAATGGACTTCCAGCAGAAAGAATTCTGGGTTAACAAATCCCATGTTTATATGGAAGGCACTAAATTTGAAACATTGTAGAGCCATAAAAAAGTACAGAACAGAAACGGGCCTTTCAGCCCATCTAGTCCATGCCAAAACAATGTACACTGACTACTTCCATCAACCTGTATCGGGACCATAGTCCTCCATAACACTACTATCCATGTATCTGTACAAATCTCACTTAAACGCTGAAATCGAGCTTGCATGTACCGCTTTTGTTGACCCTCTGAGTGAAGAAGTTCCCCCTCGTGTTCCCCTTAAAATTTTCACTTTTTAGCCTTAACCCATGACCTTTGTTTGTAGTCCCACCCAACCTCAGTGGAAAAAAGCCTGTTTACATTTACCCGATCTATACCCCTCATAATTTTGTATATCTCTGTCAAATCTCCTCTCAACCTTCTACATTCTAAGGAATAAAGACCTAACCTGTTCAATCTTTCCTTATAACTCTCCTCCAGACCCAGCAACATCCTTGTAAAATTTCTCTGTACTCTTTCAACCTTATTTACATTTTTCCGGTGACCAAAACTGCACCCAATACTCCAAATTAGGCCCTACCAATGTCTTATATAACTTCAACATAACACCCCATCTCCTGTACTTATACTTGGATTTATGAACGTCAGTGGGCCAGAAGCTTTCTTTATGACCCTAGCTACCCGTGACACCACATATAACGAATTATAGAGATGTATTCCCAGATCTCTTTGTTCTACCACAATCTTCAGTATCCTCCTAATGAAGGGTTTCGGCCCGAAACGTCGTCACTACCTCCTCCCATAGATGCTGTCTGGCCTGCTGAGTTCTGCCAGCATTTTGTGTTTTTTTATTATCTTCAGTATCCAGTGTAAGACCTTGTCTGGTTGGTCCCACCGAAGTGCAACACCTTGCACTTGTCTGAATTTTATTCTGTTTGTCATTTTTCTGCTCATTTTTCCAGCTGATTCTGATCCTTCTGCAAGCCATAATAATTTTCCTTGCTGTCCACTGCACTCTCAATGTTGATGTTACCCACATATTGCTTATCCAGTTAACTACATTATCATCCCGATTGTTGATATGGGTAACAAGCAACAAAGGACCCAACACTAAACCCTGCAGTACTCCACTGGTCACAGGTCTGTAGTCAGAGAAGCAACCCTCTACTACCACTCTCTGGCTTCTCCCTCAAAGCCATTGTCTAATCCAATTAACTATCTCATTTTGAATGCCAAACGACCGAACCTTCTTGACCAACCTCCCATGCAGGACCTTGTGAAATGACATACTAAAGTCCATGTAGACAACATCCACTTTCTTGCTAACTTCTTCAAAAAATTGTGTAAGATTGGTTAGACATGACCTACCACTCACAAAGCCATGGTGACTCTTCTTAATCAGTCCATGTCTATCCAAGTACTTACATATTCAGTCCCTTAGAATACCTTCCAATAATTTTCCCACTATTGATTTCAGACTCTCTGGCCCATAATTTCCTGTTCTTTGTCTAGAGTCTTTCTTAAACAGTGGAACAACTTCGGCTATCCTCCAATTCTCTGGTACTTCTGTTGCTAAGGATGATTTAAGTATCTCTGCTAGGGCCCTGGCAATTTCTGCGCTTGCCTCCTGTAGGGTGCAAGGTAACACCTTGTTGGGCCCTGGAGATTTATCCACCCTGATTTGCCAGGACAGCAAACACTTACTCCTCTGTAAACTGTATAAGCTCCATGAAGTTGATGCTGCTTTGCCTCACTCGTATGGACTCTGTGTCCACTTCCTGATTATAGATGCAAAATAATTATTGAAGATCTCCCCCATCTCTTTTGGCTCTACACGTAGATTACCATTCTAATCTTCCAGAGGAACAATTTTGGCCCTTACAGTCCTTTTGCTTTTAACATATCTGTACAATCCCTTAGGATTCTCCTTCACCTTGTTTGCTAGGGTAACCTCATGCCTTCTTTTAGCCCTCCTGATTTCTTTCTTAAGTGTTCTCGAAGTACCTAATTTGTTCCTACCTGCCAATACCCTCGGTGCACCTCTTTTCTCTTAAACAGGGCCTCAATATCTTGAAAACTAAGGTTCCTTACACTTATTATCTTTACCTTTTCTTCTGACATGCACATGCAAGTTTTGTACTCTCAAAATTCCACTTTTGAAGACCTCCCACTTACCAAGTACACCTTTGGCAGGAAACAGCTTGTCCCAATCCGTACTTGCCAGATTATTTGTGATAGCATCAAAATTGGCCTTTCTCCAATTTAGCATCTCAACCCGCAGACCAGACCTATCTTTTTGCATATATATTTTGAAATTATTGGCATTGTGATCACAAAATGCAAAGTGTTCCCATCTGTCCCCTGCCCTTCCTCATTCCCTAATAGCTGAACAAGTATCGCAAACTCTCTCACTGGGACTTCTACGTACTGATTAAGGAAACGTTGCTGAACAAGTTTGACAGACTCTATTCCATCTAGTCCTTTTACAGTATGGGAGACCTAGTCAATATGCGCAAAGTTTAAAATCACCTACTATAACAACCTTATGTTCCTTGCAACAGTCTGCTATATCTCTACAAATTTGTTCCTATAATTCCTGCAGACTGTTCAGTAGCCTGTAATATAGCCCCATTAATGAAATCATACCTTTCTTATTTCTCAGTTCCACCCATTATGCCTCACTAAATGAGTTCTCCAGTCTGTCCTGACTGAGCACTGCTGTGGCATTTTCTCTGACTAGTAGTGCCACTCCTCTGCCTTTAATCTTTACCTCTCTGCTGTGTTTAAAACAATGGAATATTGAGTTGCCAGTTCTGCTCCTCCTGCAATCAAGTCTCACTAATCACAATACCATAAGATAGATAGATAGATACTTTATTCATCCCCATGGGGAAATTCAACTTTTTTCCAATGTCCCATACACTTGTTGTAGCAAAACTAATTACATACAATACTTAACTCAGTAAAAAAAAAAGTGATATGCATCTAAATCACCATCTCAAAAAGCATTAATAATAGCTTTAAAAAGTTCTTAAGTCCTGGCGGTAGAATTGTAAAGCCTAATGGCATTGGGGAGTATTGACCTCTTCATCCTGTCTGAGGAGCATTGCATCGATAGTAACCTGTCGCTGAAACTGCTTCTCTGTCTCAGGATGGTGCTATGTAGAGGATGTTCAGAGTTATCCATAATTGACCGTAGCCTACTCAGCGCCCTTCGCTCAGCTACCGATGTTAAACTCTCCAGTACTTTGCCCACGACAGAGCCCGCCTTCCTTACCAGCTTATTAAGACGTGAGGCGTCCCTCTTCTTAATTCCAATTATTGATCAATGTCAAGCTTATCTGCCTTTCCTACAATACATCATGCATTGAAATATATGTAGCTCACACCATGCTTAACCTTTTGATTTGTGACTTTGAGATCTTACCAATATCTGTCTCCAAAACCTCTCCACTATCTGTTCTGGTACTCTGGCTCCCTTTCCCTGCAACTCTAGTTTAAACCCACTGTGCAGCATTATCAAACCTTCCTGCTAGGATCTTTGTCCCCTTCCAGTTCAGGTGCAAGCCTTCTCTGGAAGAGGGCCAGTGATCCATAAATTTGTCCTTCCTTCACCAACACCTTAGCCACGTGTTAAACTGTATAGTGTTTTTACTTCTGACCTCACTAGCACATTGCATGTATATAGCAACCCTGGAGGTCCTGCCCCTTAACTTAGCACCTAACTCCCTGAACTCCCTTTGCACAACCTTCCTGCCTGTACCTAAATGGCACACCTCCATTGAATCAAAGTAGATTTAATTTGGCTTTTTTGACAAAAAAATCTTTTGTGTCTCTACAAAAAACAGATCTCTACAAAATAATCTAAATTAATCACAAATATAAAACACAGAATAATTGATTGCATAAGTATTCACCCCTTTCACATTAGTGTTTAGTAGATGCACCTTTGGCAGCAATTACAGTTTGAGTTTGTGGGGACAAGTCTCTAAAAGCTTAGCACATCTGGACACTGCAATTTTTCCACATTCTTTACAAAACTGCTCAAGCTCTGTCAGATTGAAGGGGATTGTGAGTGAACAGCACTTTTCAAGTCTAGCCACAAATTCTCAATTGGATTGAGGTCTGGACTCTGACTTGGCCACTCCAGGACATTAACTTTGTTGTTTTTGAGCCATTTCTGTGTAGCTTTGGCTTTATGCTTGGGGTCATTGTCTTGCTAGGAAACAAATCTTCTGCCAAATTGCAGTTCTCTTGCAGACTTCATCAGGTTTTCCTCCAGGATTTCCCTGTATTTTGCTGCATTCATTTTACCCTCTACCTTCACAAACCTTCCAGGCCCACTGCAGTGAAGCATCCCCACAGAATGATGCAGCCACCACCATTCTTCTTGGTAGGGACAGGGTGTTTTTGAGGATGTGTGATGTTTGGCTTCTGTCTAACATAGTCTGATGGCCAAAAAACTCAATTTTGGTTTCATCAGAGCATAGAGCCTTCTTCCAGCTGACTTCAGAGTCTCCCACTTGCCTTCTGGCAAACTCTAGCCAAGATTTCATGCGAGTTCTTTTCAACAGTGGCTTTCTCTTTGCCTCTCTCCCATAAAGCTGTGACTGGTGAAGCAGCAGTTCTTGTATGCACAGTCTCTCCCATCTTAGCCATTAAAACCTGTTGGTGGTCTCTCTCATTAGTCTATGCACAGTCACTCAGTTTTTGAGGATGGCCTGCTCAGGGCAGATTTACAACTTCCATATTCTTTCCATTTCCTGATGATTGACTTAACTGTACTCCAAGGGATGTTCAGTGACTTGGAAATTTTTCTTGTATCCATCTCCTGACTTGTGCTTTTCAATAACCTTTTGGCAGAGTTGCTTGTGGTGTTCTTTTGTCTTCATGGTGTAGTTTTTGCCAGGATACTGACTCACCAGCTGTTGGACCTTCCAGATACAGGTGTATTTTCACTAGAACCAATTGAAATTAAAGGGGGTGAATTTCAATTTATGTAATTATTTTCGATCACTTTGTAGAAATGTTTTCACTGACATGAAAGAGTCTTTTTCTGTTGATCATAGCACTATAGAACATTACAGCACAGAAACAGGCCTTTTGGCCCTTCTTGGCTGTGCCGAACCATTTTTCTGCCTAGTCCCACTGACCTGCACCTAGATCTCTCTCTCTGTCCCTCTATACCCCTCTCATCCATGTCCAAGTTTTTCTTAAATGTTAAAAGTGAGCCTGCATTTACCACTTCATCTGGCAACTCATTCCACACTCCCACCACTCTGTGTGAAGAAGCCCCCTCCCCATGTTCCCTTTAAACTTTTCACCCTTAACCCATGTCCTCTGGTTTATTTCTCCCCTAGCCTCAGTGGAAAAAGCCTGCTTGCATTCACTCTATCTATACCCATCATAATTTTATATACCTCTATCAAATCTCCCCTCATTCTTCTACGCTCCAGGGAATAAAGTCCTAACCTATTCAACCTTTCTCTGTAACTTCGTTTCGCAAGTCCTGGCAACATCCTCGTAAATCTTCTCTGCACTCTTTCAACCTTATTAATATCCTTCCTGTAATTTGGTGACCAAAACTGCACACAGTACTCCAAATTCGGCCTCACCAATGCCTTATACAACCTCACCATAACATTCCAACTCTTACACTCAATACTTTGATAAGTGTCAAAAAAGCCAAATTAAATCCACTGTGATTCAATGTTGTGAAAGAATAAAACATGATAACTTCCGGGGAGTGGGATTAATACTTTTTATAGACACTATACATTGACCACAACCTCTGGCTGTCAGCCTCTCATTTACGAATACTGAGGACTCGTTGAAACATTCTTGTTAGCTAGTTGCGACATGGTAGTTGTCCTTAGAAACTTACTATAATGGGATTTGGTTTACAGCTCCTGATCACTAACCCAGGATGAAGAATGCATTCTTGCATCCATTAGCTTAGTCTGTACATCAAGTAAAAGTAGCAGTGATGGTACATCGCTTAGTTGTGACTTTGTGAGTGGCCAGAGATGGTGCCACATCGCAGATGAGTTTTAGTGTTTTGGCTTTGAGCAAGCATGTGGCCCAAGTTCAACGACTGTATCTTGGGAGACGTGCACATGTTAATATGATTTAAAAAACAGTTCCATGATAGTGTCTTTGTATGCTTGTTCTGAATGAGTTCTGATGAAATGTTGAAGATGGGTGATGGTATCATTAAAAGGCAACAACTGTATTCACTTGAGCTCGTGAGAATCAAGGAACTGACTTAGAAAATCATCGATTGTCCAAGGATAGAGTGCATTTCATTCTTCATGTCTATGTTATGGCTCTGAGTGTGCTCTTCAACTGGACCCTCGCCCCACACCCCTGTGTACTTGTTATCCAATTCTCTTCTGAACACACCTGTTCAATCTCCTTCTTTCCAACTTTCAGGGCATTGCAGATCACAGCTGCGCATAAAGAAACTCCTCTTCCTTAAGACCTTTAAAGATAGGAACAGAATTAGCCTATTTGGACCCTCGAGTCTGCTCCATCATTAAGTCATGGCTGATCCATTCACCTCTCAGCCCCAATCTCATGCCTTCTACCCATATCCCTGCATGCCCTGACTAATCTATCAACCTCTACCTTAAATATACCCACTAACTTGTCCTCCACATGCACCTGTGGCAATCCCTCTGTGATTCCTCACCGATTCCTTTCAACCTTGTTCTCTGTCAGTAACCCTCATTTTCTTTAAACCTCTCAGGGTTTTGAGCAACCCTGTTAAACAACCTCTTAACTGTCTCTGCTTTGGAAACATTTAGTATTACTTCCTTCTCTTGGTAGTCATGAAGTTGTTTTCTTGCCACATTGAAAGTGGAGGCTCAGATTACCCTGAGAACTTTAACAGCTAATAACATTAAGTGACTGTGAGTGAGCAGCACTGGGATTAAGATTCAAGATTCCTGATTGTTTGATGTCATTTCCAGTACACTAGTGTAAAAGAGAACTGGATCCATGGAATCAGCATAAACATGCCTAGGATTGGTTAATGAGAAAAATAGACACGTCCCAGCGGACTGGAATTTGAGAAGGCAGTGCAACATGTAATGCAGTCCATTTACGCTCTCCTTTTAATTAAATGCTTTATTTGTGCCTCTCCCTTTTGGACAATAGCTTTTAATTGGAGTAGAAAGGTATTGGATCTTTACAGAGGGTGCAACTCGCATTCATGAGGTTCCTTACACGTCCAAGGAACCTTCTCCTCAAAGAAAAGCTGTAATGACTATTATATTCACACAATACAGACTGCAGGTGATATGCTGGTATTCAAAACTAAAGGAAAACTAGTAATAATCTCATAATAGGGTTATTGGGGATGGCAGGGTGTGGACAAGTCTCTACCAAAGGAGGTGTCAGGTGCTCCTTCCCTCTGCTAGCCTGCAGGTCACCCTTGGGCAAGGCGTAGCACTGCTTAGACCCCGATCAGGATCACGTGAACTCATAGGAGTAGGTGGTGGATGGTCAGATGAGCAGCTGCTGCATATCACAAGCCCTGGTTACGCCAGACAGACAATCTCTGAATTGAATTGATAATGGCAGGGGTCACCTGCCTTGTAAGAACATTGCCCAGAAGAAGGCAATGACAAATCATTTCTGTAGAAAAAAGATTGCCAAGAATAATCATGATCATGGAAAGACCATGATGGCCCTGGTCGTATGACATGGCACATAATGAATGAACAGTCGGGGGAAGGAGAAATGTCTACACACAGTTTTGAAACCTACTGACTGAGCCAAAAAATTGTCAGCATTCAGTACTGGATAGATGTGAGATTTCGCCGAGGAATTTAAAAGGAGACAGCTTTATAGAGTGGGTGTAAGGGGAGCAGACGTTGGAGTAGAGGGAGACAGAGTAGGAAGGCTTTGGCTCAATGGGGCTTAGGCAATAATGGGTCAAGGCGAGGTAGGTTATCTGTGTAAATTACAGATAGGGAAGTATATGTGTGAGGCCTGTGTTCTGTACTCGGTGTCAGATGTGGGAAGTCCGGGAGACTCTCAGCCTCCCGGAAGGCCACATCTGTGCCAGGTGGGTCGAGCTGCAGCTCATTAGGGATCTGGTTAGGGAACTGGAGTTGCAGCTCGATGACTTTCATCTGGTCAGGGAGAGCGAGGAGGTGAGAGAGACGAGCTATAGGCAGGTAGTCACACCAGGGCCTGAGGAGTCAGTTAAGTGGGTAACAGTCGGAGAGGGAAGGGCAGGAGTCAGACGCTAGAGAGAACCCCTGTGGTTGTACCCCTTAACAATAAGTACTCCTGCTTGAGTACTGTTGGGGGGGGACAGCCTTCCTGGGAGAAGCAACAGTGGCCATGCCTCTGGCACAGAGTCTGGCCCTGTGGCTCAGAAGGGTTGGGAAGGGAAGAGGAAGGCAGTAGTGATAGGGGACTCTAGTTAGGGGGTCAGACAGGTGATTCTGTAGACGCAGGAAAGAAACTCAGATGGTAGTTTGCTTCCCAGGTGCCAGGATCGTGTCCAAGATATCCTGCTGTGGGAAGGAGAACAGCCAGAGGTCGTGGCACATATTGGTATCAACAACATAGGCAGGAAAAGGGAAGAGGTCCTGAAAGCAGACTACAGGGAGTTAGGAAGGAAGTTGAGAAGCAGGACCACAAAGGTAGTGACCTTGAGATTACTGCCTGTGCCACATGATAGTGAGTATAGGAATGGAGTGAGGTGGAAAATAAATGCGTGGCTGAGGGATTGGAGCAGGGGGCAGGGATTTAGATTTCTGGATCATTGGGACCTCTTTTGAAGCAGGAGTGGCCTATACAAAAACAACGGGTTGCACTTGAATCCCAGGGGGACCAATATCCTGGCGGAGAAGTTTGCTAAGGCTTTTGGGGAGAGTTTAAGCTATGATTGCTGGAGGTGGGGGTGGGAACCAAACTGAAGAGATGGAGGAAGAGGCAGTTGGCTCACTAAGAGAGAAAGCTTGGAGACAAGTGCAAGAGGGAGGATAGGCACGCGATAGGGAAGGGACGAACTCAGACCAATGGTTTGCGATGTCTATTTTAATGCAAGGAGTATTATGAACAAACCGGATGAGCTTAGAGCGTCGATCAATACTTGGAACTATGATGTTGTGGCTATTACAGAGACTTAGATGGCTCAGGGGCAGGAATGGTTACTTCGAGTGCCAGGCTTTAGATGTTTCAGAAAGGACAGGGAGGGAGGCAAAAGAGGTGGGGGTTTGGCACTGTTGATCAGAGATAGTGTCACAGCTGCAGAAAAAGAGGAAGACATCAAGGGATTGTCCATGGAGTCTCTGAGGGTGGAAGTTAGGAACAGGAAGGCGTCGATAACTCTACTGGGTATTTTTTATAGACCACCCAATAGTAACAGGGGCATCGAGGAGCAGATAGGGAGACAGATTCTGGAAAGGTGTAATAACAACAGGGTTGTCATTTCCCAACTATTGATTGGCATGTCCCTAGAGCAAGAGGTTTAGATGGGGTGGAGTTTGTTAGGTGTGTTCAGGAAGGTTTCTTGACACAATATATAGATAAGTCTACAAGAGGAGAGGCTGTACTTGATCTGGTATTGGGAAATGAACCTGGTCAGGTGTCAGATCTGTCAGTGAGAGAGCATTTTGGAGATAGTGATCATAATTCTATCTCCTTTACAATAGCATTGGCGAGGGATAGGAACAGACAAGTTAGGAAAGCGTTTAATTGGAGTAAGGGGAAATATGAAGCTATCAGGCAGGAACTTGGAAGCATAAATTGGGAACAGATGTTCTCAGGGAAATGTACAGAAGAAATGTGGCAAATGTTCAGGGGATATTTGCGTGGAGCTCTGCATGGGTACGTTCCAACGAGACGGAAAGGATGGTGGGGTACAGGAACCATGGTGTACAAAGACTTGTAAATCTAGTCAAGAAGAACTTTCAAAAGGTTCAAAAAAACTAGGCAGTGATAGAGATCTAGAAGATTATAAGGCTAGCAGGAAGGAGCTCAAGAAAGAAATTAGGAGAGCCAGAAGGGGCCATGAGAAGGCCTTGGCAGACAGGATTAAGGAAAACCTCAAGGCATTCTACAAGTATGTGAAGAGCAAGAGGATAAGACATGAGAGAATAAGGCCAGTGTGACAGTGGAAAAGTGTGTATGGAACTAGAGGAGACAGCAGAGGTACTTAATGAGTACCTCGTTTCCGCTGAACACCTACGCTCTGTCCATCAGAGAAAGCAGGATCTCCCAGTAGCCACACATTTTAATTCCACATCCCATTTCCATTCTGATATGTCTATCCATGGCCTCCTCTACTGTCAAGATGAAGCCACACTCAGGTTGGAGGAACAACACCTTATATACTGGCTGGGTAGCCTCCAACCTGATGGCATGAACATTGACTTCTCTAACTTCTGTTAATGCCCCTCCCCTTCTTACCCCATCCCTGATATATTTAATTTGTTTTTTTTTCCTCTCTCACTGCTCATCACTCTGCCTGTTCTCCATCTTCCTCTGGTGCTCCCCTCCCCCTTTCTTTCTCCCTAGGCCTCCCGTCCCATGATCCTTTCCCTTCTCCAGCTCTGTATCCCTTTTGCCAATCACCTGTCTGGCTCTCAGCTTCACCCCATCCCCTCTGGTCTTCTCCTATCATTATGCATTTTCCCCTCTCCCTCCTACTTTCAAATCTCTTACTATCTTTCCTTTCAGTTAGTCCTGACGAAGGGTCTTGGCCCAAAACATCGACAGCGCTTCTCCCTATAGATGCTGCCTGGCCTGCTGCGTTCCACCAGCATTTTGTGTGTGGTACTTAATGAGTACATTGCTTCAGTATTCACTACGAATAGGATCTTGGCGATTGTAGGGATGACTTAGAGCGGACTGAAAGGCTTAAGCATTTAGATATTAAGAAAGAGCTTTTAGAAAGCATCAAGTTGGATAAGTCGCCGGGACCAGACGAGATGTACCCCAGGAGGTGAGGGAGAAGATTGCTGAGCCTCTGGCGATAATTCTTTCATCATCAATGGGGACGGGAAAGGTTCCAGAGGATTGAAGGGTTGCAGAGGTTGTTCCATTGAAATGTTTGTTCGATGATGAACTTCAATAAAAAATAAATTACAAAAAAAAGGGAGTTAGAGATAGCCCAGGAAATTATAGACCGGTGAGTCTTACTTCAGTGGTTGGTAAGTTGATGGAGAAGATCCTGAGAGGCAAGGTTTATGAACATATGGAGAGGTATAATATGATTAGGAATAGTCGGCATGGCTTTTTGAAAGGTAGGTCGTATCTATGAGCCTGATTGGAATTTTTTGAGGATGTGACTAAACACATTGATGAAGGTAGAGCAGTGTATATGGATTTCAGCAAGGCATTTGATAAGGCTTATTGAGAAAGTAAGGAGTCATGGGATCCAAGGGGACCTTGCTTTGTGGATCCAGAACTGGCTTGCCCACAGAAGGCAAAGAGTCGTTGTAGACGGGTCATATTCTGCATGGATGTTGGTCACCAGTGGTGTGCCTCAGGGATCTGTTCTAGGACCCCTACTCTTTGTGATTTTTATAAATGACCTGGATGAAGGAGTGGAGGGATAGGTTAGTTAATTTGCTGATGACACAAAGGTTGGGGGTATTGTGGATAGTGTGGAGGGCTGTCAGAGGTTACAGCGGGACATTGATAGGATGCAAAACTGGACTGAGAAGTGGCAGATGGAGTTAAAGTGTGAGGTGGGTCATTTTGGTAGGTCAGCTATGATGGCAGAATGATGGTAAGACTCTTTGCAGTGTGGAGGATCAGAGGGATCTTGGGGTCTGTGGTATTACAAGAAACAGTCTAGCAGAGATAAAGCAATGGCTTATTGGCAGGAGACAAAGAGTGGGAATAAAGGGAGCCTTTTCTGGTTGGCTGCTGGTGACTAGTGGTGTTCCACAGGGGTCTGTGCTGGGACTGATTCTTTTTACATCATATGCCAATGATGTGAAGATAGGTGGAGGGGCAGGTAGGTTACAGAAGGACTTAGGAGATTGGGCAACAAAATGGCAGATGGAATACAGTGTTGGGAAGTGTATGGCCATGCACTTAGGTAGAATAATTGAAAGAGTTGAGTATTTTCTAAATGGAGAGAAAATACAAATATCTGAGGCCAAAAGAGATTTGTTTAGGAGTGCTTGTGCAAATTAAATATTAATTTGCAGGTTGAGTCTGTGGTGAGGAAGACCAAAGTGCAATTAATTTCAAGAGGATGAGAATATAAAAGCAAAGATGTAATGTTGAGACTTTATAAAGCACTGGTGAGGCCTCACTTGGAGTTCTGTGTGCAGTGTTGGTCCCCTTATCTTAGAAATGATGTGCTGAAACTGGAGATCATTCAGAGAAGGCTCATAAAAATGATTCCAGGATTAAATGGTTTGTCATATGGCTTTGGACCTGTATTCACTGGAATTTAGAAGATTGAGGGGTGACCTAATTGAAACTATGGAATGGTGAAAGGCATTGATAGAATAGATATGGAGAGGATGTTTGCTATGGTGGGAGTGTATAAGACTAGAGGACACAGCCTCAAAATAAAGGGGCATCCTTTTAGAATAGAGAGGAGGAACAACTTTAGCCAGAGTGTGGTGAATCTGTGGAGCTTGTTGCCACGGGCAGCTGTGGAGGCCAAGTCTTTATGTATTTTTAAGGCAGAGGTTGATAGATTCTTCACAGACGGGATTGCATCTTGTAATCAGTGCCCTGTGCCTCAGTCAGTTTGCCTGGAGGTCAGGAGGGCAGAGTTCAGATTCGGCAGCATTGGAGACAGTTCCCCACAGCTGTATAGATGATGCTAAGATAAAGAGCAACAGAATGACTAGAATAATTAGCAAGGATGTAATGTTGAGGTTTTTTAAGGCTATGGTGAGGCCTGACTTGGAGTATTGCAAGCAGTTTTGGTCTAAGAATGGATGTGCTGACATTGGAGAGGGATCAAAGGAGATTCGCAAACATGATTTTGGGATTGAAAGAGTTAACATGAGGGGCATTTAATGGCTCTGGGGTTGTACTTACTGGAATTTTGAACAATGAGGGAGGATGTTGCATTTTGAAAGGCCTTGATAGAGTGGACGTGGAAAGGAGGTTTCTTTTGGTGGGGAAGTCTTAAGACCAGAGGACACCCTCAAAGTAGAGGGCGTCCATTTGGAGTGAAGATGAGGAAGGATTTCTTTAAAGATGTGATTGGGTGTATTTAAGGCAGGGGAATGGATTAGCCATGATGAAATGGCAGAGCAGACTTGATGGGCCAAATGGCCTAATTCTGCTCCTATGTCTAATGGCTTTATGGTTGAAAATAGCTGAATGTATAGCAGGTCTGGCAACATCTGTGAAGAGAGCAAGAAGCCAGGTTAACATTTCAGGTTGATCCCATTTATTATCAAAGCATGTATGCTATATACAACCTTGAAATTTGTTTTCTTACAGGCAGCCACAAAAACAAAGAAATCCTATCGACTCCAGTGTGCAGAAAAAAGAACAGACCATGCAAACAATAAAAAGTAAACACATAACACTCAGAACTACGGTAATGTTCACGAAAGTGAGCTCACAGCCACAAAGTCATTTCAGCGCTGCAGCTGTTAGTTGCCAGCCTCAGTAAACTTCACACAGAATTGGCCTGTCCCTCACCTCCATTCTAAACACCTCAACCTTTTTAACCTGGCCTTGCACTTAAATCAGCCAAATACTGGCTAGTTCCTTGCTCTTGAATCCGGCCCTGCCTCTTCAATTTGCCCCATACCTGATCCTTTCGATCTGGTCCAGTGCTTAAATGAGCCAAGCATTGGCTTGTTGCTTGCTCTTCAGCCCAGGCACCGCTGTTTTGTTTCAGCCTCAAGTAATGGCCAAACATCGACTGTTTCCTCACTCTCAGGCCTGGGCACCATCACCTTTGCTACGTCACCACAGGATTTGAGTCTTCAGTTCAACAAATCCCCCAGAACACCACAAAAATACCAGGTTGTACAGTCGGTTCAAAGGCACAGCACCAGAAGGGAAGTTACAGGCTATTGATTGCAGTGATCGTTGTTCAGAAAGAGCATGATTAATAGAGTTGTAGATTTGTTTGTGTCTTACCAAAGCCACCTTAAACCAAAGTTTACTGGCATTGCTGGGTCTGTATGTTCAGGCCATTCTTAAAACACATGCAAAGCAGTCGATTCTTCCTGTTCAGAGAATGTTTTTTCTTTAATTAATGCAAATTTATTTGTTTTATTATTTCTAAAGAATTGCCCAATGGTTTTCTTAAAAAGTACAGCGAAAGTCAAGGCTTTGTGGTTTATGAATGCTGTGTACCTTGGGATTTAATTGGAGACATTGTTTTGTTAATGAGCTGTGTTGCTTCTCCAGCTTACCATTGTAAATGTGTGGACACGTGGCTGACGCAAACCCGGAAGACATGCCCAGTGTGCAAGCAACGAGTTCTTCGCTCAGCCAATGACTCTGAGTCAGATTCCGAGGGGGAATTTCAGACAGAGGAGGGGGAGCAGCAGTCGGAGCGGACGCCACTTCTCCAGGCGTCATCATCTACCAGCCCGCAGTCCTTCGGCGCCATGGCTCACTCCCTTGGCCATCAGGGCACCGACGACAGGTTTGAGTCCGATTCCAGGGGGGCTCACTCTGAGGAAAACCCAGCAGAGGACCACAAACAGGAGGGACAGAGTAATACTTCAAACAGTACCTCACCTGGGTCTGAGTCAAACCTCTATTCTGGAAATGTTTTCAACGTATAAACAGCAGTCTGACTTTATACTGACCTTTCTTCTGTTATCCTGCAATCATTCACTTCCGACTCAACCTCTGATGGGACTGTACTTAGAATTTGTTTCAGACTCCTTTTGAAGAAATGCATGTGTGTGTATATAGTTGGTTGTGCTGTTGGTGCATTGGCAGTTGGCAGTGGTCTGGATTAGTTGTCACCCAACAGCGATAGTCCATCACCCAACTGCTTCTGCAGCTTTACAGAAATCTCACTCAGTGCCAACAATACAAAATGAACCAAATTTCTGAGAGAAGGATATTGAATGGGGCTGGGGATTCCTGATTAGTGTGAATTTCCTCTTCCCCCCAGCACCGTAGCAAACAAGGACCCAGCCCCTTGCTGTTCTAGAGACGACAGCTTAATGGGTGTAGCCTTTGCACTGTGGGCTGCTGCTAGAGCTCACAGAAAGGGGCTGAAACAAAGGGAACCGCGAGGCTCCAAGTGTCTGAGGCCTGTGAACTGGAGCCCCCAACTGATCTCTCTATGCCTACTGATATCTCTGCTTAATAAGCTCCCTCACTTTTATACTACATTTTAAAAGCACATTCACCAAAATTTCCTTGTTTGTTATAGGCATCTAATTGAGAAGGTAGCTGTTAGAATTGATGATAGCATTAAGTGTGAGTTATGAAAGGAAAGCTAGAGGTACAGGGGGCAGGAAAACCAGCCTGAGGTGTGGCCTGGTACTATCTCTCTTGGCCCAGTTCAGAGTGTCAATGAGTAATAACAGTAATGAGTCATGGGTGTGTAACATGAATCATGTTGTGTAACGTGGGTGTGTAATAGCAGTAAGTCCTGGGAGTGTAACTAATTCCTGTTCTTTCACCCTGCTTCACAAGCACTTGATGTGCAGAAATAGATCAGTGATTGGAGAATTTGTCTCAATTCCTGGCAATTGTGACCAGCTGCAGGAAGAGCTTGGCTTTATGCTAATGCCAGTTCAGGGGCCATTTGATTGTATGTTGTCAAGTCAAGTGGCTTTTTATTGTCATTTCGACCATAAACTGCTGGTACAGTACACAGTAAAAACCAAACAACACTCCTCCAGGACCCTGGTGCTACATGAAACAACACAAAACTACACTAGACTCTGTGAGACAGCACAAGGCTACACTAGACTACGTAAAACAACATAAAAACCACACTAGACTATAGGACTACATAAAGTGCAGAAAACAGTGCAGGGCAGTATAACAATTAATAAATTAATAAATAAATAATAAGCAAGACAATAGGCACAGTAGAGGACAAATTTCAGTATAAAAATAAATGATGTAGATGTTGATGGAGATGGACGAACCTGGCTCTTTGCTCTAGTGTATCTGTGTTTACACCCGCAACTTCACCTGTACCTGTGTTTGCACCCACGCCTGTGTCTGTGTTTGTACCTACACCTACATCTGTGTTTGTACCTACACCGATACCTATACCTGAACCTGTACCTGTGTTTGCTCAACTGTTGGACTGTACCATGCCAGAGTACAGATAGCTGGGGAATATCTGCACCCTGGCCCATGTTACAACATTGTCCTTGTCAGCTACAGCTCTTGTGAGACTGACTGAGCTTCTGATCAGAACTGAAATTGCTGCTGCTCCTTTGTGTTTCATTGTCTGCAAAGGGGCTTCAGATGGAGGCTTCGCTCAGTCAGACAAATTCTGAAGCCCTTTTTGTTAATGAGCCTTAAGACTTAATATTGAATAACATCTATTTACAAGATTACTTTTCAATCTGTCTCCTCATTTCATACCTGTTCAAAACACATAAAACGCAGGAGTATTCCTAACAGGAATTTACTATGGGCAGCAAGTTTCACTAGAGATTGTGCTGAGAAAGTAATGTCTCGCTGATTGTTCATTGGCACTCACTCGGTTATTATTATCACTGGTATTCTGATTAACTTTGTTTCTTACCTTGTTGATCTCTGGTTTGTTCCCTTCCCTTCTACTACCTAAATTATAATACAACAAAATGTGTTTAATTCTGAGCGTTTGATGAACTCAGCTGTCTGGTAATTTAAACGCAGTGAAGCTGGTGGGATCAGCTGCTGTAAATCACTCTCCAATTACCCTCCATCCAATTAATGCTGACACACACTGGTCACTGTCACAGTGAAATCATGAATCTTTTTGATTAGTGATTTAAACAGAGGAAGTTTAACACAACGGGTTGGCTCTTGTACTGTTTGAGCATGCAGAATTGGGAGCCTACCACCTGCCAAAAACTGTTGGCTCAGTCAGAAAACACTAACTTTTCCTTGTTAATATGTTGAACTGTAGCATTAGCTTTGCCCTTTGAGCACTACAAAGCTAGACCTGTCAAAATCTGAATGTGAAGGTACGAACAGCCTTGTCCGTCCTGTGATGCTCACCTTCCAACAACCTCCAAACAGCATTAACCAGCTGCTGAAACAATCCCAGAGCATTGTGCAAAGTTACAAAAAGGCCTGAAGGTGGACGCAAATGGTCTGTAAAAGGTTCAGAAAGAATAAAACTGGAATGTCATTTTTGGATAAATAGCTAAACATTGGGGCGGCATGGTAGCATAGTGGTTAGCATAACACCTTACAGTACCAATGGCCTGGGTTCACTTCCCGCTACTGTCTGTGAGGAATTTCTATGTGCTCCTCATAGGTTTCCTCCCACAGTCTGAAGATAAACTAGTTAGGAGGTTAATTGTCCTGTAATTAGGCTAGTGTTAAATCGGGTTGCTGGGTGGTGTGGCTTGAAGGGTTTGTACCGTGCTGCATCTGAAATCAACAAAATAAGAATAGCAGCAGTGTAACACACACAAAATGCTGGAGCAACTCAGCAGATCAGTTCGCTTCTATGGAAAAGAGTAAATAGGATCTTAAATTTCTACCTGAACATAAATATAAATACCTGCATTGATAGATTTAGAGTAAATAACCATATAACAATCACAGCACGGAAACAGGCCATCTCGGCCCTCCTAGTCCGTGCCGAACTCTTAATCTCACCTAGTCCCACCTACCCGCACTCAGCCCATAACCCTCCACTCCTTTCCTGTCCATATACCTATCCAATTTTACCTTAAATGACACAACTGAACTGGCCTCTACTACTTCTACAGGAAGCTCATTCCACACAGCTATCACTCTCTGAGTAAAGAAATACCCCCTCGTGTTTCCCTTAAACTTTTGCCCCCTAACTCTCAAATCATGTCCTCTCGTTTGAATCTCCCCTACTCTCAATGGAAACAGCCTATTCACGTCAACTCTATCTATCCTTCTCAAAGTTTTAAATACCTCGATCAAATCCCCCCTCAACCTTCTACGCTCCAATGAATAGAGACCTAACTTGTTCAACCTTTCTCTGTAACTTAAGTGCTGAAACCCAGGTAACATCCTAGTAAATCGTCTCTGCACTTTCTCTAATTTATTGATATCTTTCCTATAATTCGGTGACCAGAACTGTACACAATATTCCAAATTTGGCCTTACCAATGCCTTGTACAATTTTAACATTACATCCCAACTTCTGTACTCAATGCTCTGATTTATAAAGGCCAGCGTTCCAAAAGCCTTCTTCACCACCCTATCTACATGAGACTCCACCTTCAGGGAACTATGCACTGTTATTCCTAGATCTCTCTGTTCCACTGCATTCCTCAATGCCCTACCATTTACCCTGTATGTTCTGTTTGGATTATTCCCGCCAAAATGTAGAACCTCACACTTCTCAGCATTAAACTCCATCTGCCAACGTTCAGCCCATTCTTCTAACCGGCATAAATCTCCCTGCAAGCTTTGAAAACCCACCTCATTATCCACAACACCTCCTACCTTAGTATCATCGGCATACTTACTAATCCAATTTACCATCCCATCATCCAGATCATTTATGTATATTACAAACAATATTGGGCCCAAAACAGATCCCTGAGGCACCCCGCTAGTCACCGGCCTCCATCCCGATAAACAATTATCCACCACTACTCTCTGGCATCTCCCATCTAGCTACTGTTGAATCCATTTTATTACTCCAGCATTAATACCTGACGACTGAACCTTCTTAACTAACCTTCCATGTGGAACTTTGTCAAAGGCCTTGCTGAAGTCCATATAGACTACATCCACTGCCTTACCCTCGTCAACATTCCTCGTAACTTCTTCAAAAAATTCAATAAGGTTTGTCAAACATGACCTTCCACGCACAAATCTATGCTGGCTACTCCTAATCAGATCTTGTCTATCCAGATAATTATAAATACTATCTCTAAGAATACTTTCCATTAATTTACCCACCACTGATGTCAAACTGACAGGTCTATAATTGCTAGGCTTACTTCTAGAACCCTTTTTAAACAATGGAACCACATGAGCAATACGCCAATCCTCCGGCACAATCCCCGTTTCTAATGACATCTGAAAGATCTCCGTCAGAGCTCCTGCTATCTCTACACAAACTTCCCTCAAGGTCCTGGGGAATATCCTGTCAGGACCCGGAGATTTATCCACTTTTAAATTTCTTAAAAGCGCCAGTACTTCCACCTCTTTAATTGTCACAGGTTCCATAACTTCCTTACTTGTTTCCCACACCTTACACAATTCAATATCCTTCTCCTTAGTGAATACCGAAGAGAAGAAATCGTTCAAAATCTCTCCCATCTCCCTCGGCTCCACACATAGCTGACCACCCTGATTCTCTAAGGGACCAATTTTATCCCTCACTATCTTCTTGCTTTTAATATAACTGTAGAAACCTTTCGGATTTACTTCCACCTTATTTGCCAAACCAAACTCATATCTTCTTTTAGCTTTTCTAATCTCTTTCTTAAGATTCCTTTTACATTCTTTATATTCCTCGAGCAATTCCTTTACTCCATGCTGCCTATATCTATTGTAGACATCCCTCTTTTTCCGAACCAAGTTTCTAATATCCCTTGAAAACCATAGCGCTTTCAAACCTTTAACCTTTCCTTTCAACCTAACAGGAACATAAAGATTCTGTACCCTCATAATTTCACCCTTAAATAACCTCCATTTCTCTATGACATCCTTCCCATAAAACAACTTGACCCAATCCACTCTCTCTAAATCCCTTCGTATCTCCTCAAAGTTAGCCTTTCTCCAATCAAAAATCTCAACTCTAGGTCCAGTCCTGTCCTTCTCCATAATTATATTGAAGCTAATGCTATTGTGATCACTGGACCCGAAGTGCTCCCCAACACATACATCTGTCAGCTGACCTATCGCATTCCCTAACAGGGGATCCAACACTGCCCCATCTCTAGTCGGTACTTCTATGTATTGTTGCAAAAAACTATCCTGCACACATTTCACAAACTCTAAACCATCCAGCCCTTTTACAGAATGAGCTTCCCGATCTATGTGTGGAAAATTAAAATCTCCCACAATCACCACCTTGTGTTTACTACAAATATCTGCTATCTCCTTACACATTTGCTCTTCCAACTCACGCTCCCCATTAGGTGGCCTATAATACACTCCTATCAGTGTTACTACACCTTTCCCATTCCTCAATTCCACCCAAATAGCCTCCCTAGAGGAGCTCTCTAATCTATCCTTCCAAAGCACCACCATAAGATTTTCTCGGACAAGCAATGCAACACCTCCTCCTCTGGCCCCTCCTACTCTATCACACCTGAAGCAACTAATTCCAGGTATCAATCCACGCTTTAAGCTCATCCACCTTTCTTACAATGCTCCTAACATTAAAATAGATACATTTAAGATACTCTCCACCTCCTCCTCTCTTTTCATCCCTAACAACGCATTCAAATTTATTATCCTTTTATTAACATGAACAAAACAATTCTTGACAAGTTCTGTTCCAATGGATATGTAGAGTACATACACATCCATCCTTAAACAATGCAGTCAGAGTCCTGGTGAAGGGTCTCAGTCTAAAATGTCAACTGTTTACTCTTTTCCATCGATGCTGCCTGGCCTGCTGAGTTCCTTCAGCATTTTGTGTTGTTGCTTTGGATTTCCAACATCCACAGATTGTCTCGTGTTAGTGTAATAGCTAAAGCAGACGCGTGTTGATAAAATGTGGTGGAGTTTGACTTGTGATACATAGAAAGCGTCATTATCACCCTTGTACTGTAATACTGTATATATTCTCTGGGGCAAGGGGTTCATGTTGAAGATTGACGCTGCATGACTCTGCACACCTCTGACTGCATTGTTTAAGGATGTGTATGTACTCTACATACCTGTTGGAATAGAAAGATAAAAACTTGTCGAGAATTGTTTTGTTAGTATTCATAGAAATTTAGAAAAGGTAATCTGTTGTATCTAAGTAACCGATATGCCCAGAACTCACAGAACTGGTTTGCTGAGACATGGCTGTGTATTGAAACTGGTTGTCAGGAAAACACACTTACCATGACTTGGGGGAAAGGTAATGTAGCACTCTCTTTTTAGAGTAGGAATCACCTACTAAAGATAACATCCTCTCCCTCCAATACTGGCTCTATCCATTTCCAAAGATTTACTGAGAGGCCACTCCTAAAACAGTGATTGGATTTCAATGGTCTTTCTCCAGTTAGAAAAACAATCATCTCCAGGGGGACAGTGGGTGATGGCTTGGGGGTGAAATACACACAGTGGCCACTTTATTTACCTCATAAATTGGCCACTGTGTGTATGCTCATGGTCTTCTGCTGCTGCAGCCCATCCACTTCAAGGTTCGATGTGTTGTTCATTCAGAGATGCTCTTCTGCACACCATTGTTGTAACGCGTAGTTATTTGAGTTACTGTCACCTTCCTGTCAACTTGAACCAGTCTCCTAAGTCAACTTGATCATTCTCCTCTGACCTCTCCCATTAATAAGATGTTTTCACCTGCAGAACTGCCGCTTAGTCTGTTTTTTTTTGTTTTTTCACACCATTTTCTGAAAACTCCTAAGACTGTTGTGTGTGAAAATCCCAGGAGATCAGCAGTTTCTGAGGTACTCAAATCACCCTGTCTGGCACCAACAATCATTCCACGGTCACATTTCTTTCCCATTCTGATGTTTGGTCTGAACAACAACTGAAACCTGCCTGCTTTTATGCATTGAGTAATTGGCTGATTAGATATTTGCATTAACAAACAGGTGTACAGGTGTGTCTCATGAAGTGGCCACTGAGTGTTGTCTGCCAACACTAGTAACATTGAACAAGGATGGAGCCATTCCGTAGGAGTGAGTAGCGCTCCCCATGGATGCAGAACATTCAGTTGGACATTTGCTTTCATACCTTGTGTGGATTTACCCCATTACATCTGAAAGGAATGCTGCCGGAAGCTGCACATTAGGGTAATGTTGCTGCTGAAGTAGTTCTGAATTCTAATGATCTCTGTTCACTCATTTTCTTAAATTTAAATGCATGCCATGAAATGCTTAACTTCATTTTCTATCGTGTAATTTTTAAGGGATCTTTAACTTCAAATAAAAGACTGGATAAGGACCTAGCCTGATCATTTATTTGGGTGTTAGAATTTTCCAGCTGGTAATCTGTCACTTAACCCTTGCATTCTGGATCCCATTGTACAGTGTATGGATCCTAGCATGGAGGATGACTAGTTCCAGAGGGCTTTCAGTGGCAGGGACCGGGCAAAAGAACCACCACATTATTGGGAAGATTGTGCACTATGGGAAGTATGGAGGGAGTTTAAGGGTGATGCCACCGACTTTGATGGTGAATGTGGTGCTGAGGAAGTGCTGGGTGGGGGGAAGGGGTCACCATTAGCTATGTAGTTCCTCAGCCAGTCTTCATGGTTATTGATATATCTTTAACTCCTGTCTATAGAGAAAAAAAAGAGCCTGCATCTCTATTTATAAGCTTATATTCTAAAATGATGCTGCCTATTTTTGATTTTCCCACTTAACAGTTTCTCCATATCAAGCCCTTTAACTCGTATGTTCTGGTGAAATACCTCTGGTTCAAACCCCCAGTGACTGACTAACCTCACCATTTCATCAACAACTTCCTTCAATCCAGGGTCAACTAATAGTGAACATTCAGTGCGAGTAATACCCTCCTTAAACTGATCAAAACCGTATGCATTGTACCTACCAGCAGTGATTTCAATAAATTCCTGCAGCAAGGGATCTCTCGTCATTTATCCGTTTTGTAGTGAACCCAGTTTTCAGTTCATCCTCCTGATTACGTGTGTCTGTCTCTTCAGTGAAGACATAGAACGGTATAGCACAGCAACAGGCTATTTAGCTCACAATTAGCTGAGCCAGCTAAAAAGCAAATCAAAAACACCCAAACACTAATCCCTCCTATTTACACCATGTCCATATTCCTCCATCTTCCTTACATCCATGTGCCCATCCAAATGTCTCTTAAAAGCCTCTAATGTATTTGCCTTTACCACCAAACCAGGCATCTGCCACTCTCTTAAGTCAAAGGAACCCCTCACATCCCCCTTGAACCTAACCCCTCTCACCTTCAATACGTGCCTTCTGGTATTAGAGATTTCAACATTTGGATCAAACTCTATTTCTATTTTCTATTCAAAGCATACATCAGAGAAGGCGATTCAACACATCCATGAGTCTTCACCACTAAGTTCAACATAGTACCATCTCTTTTAAGACTGCCCTCATTTTCCAGTCTCCTTAATATTCAGTAATCTCTTGATCTGCCTCAATTACTTAACTGCTGCAGCCATCTGGGATGGAGATTATTCACTACAAGTGGAAAAAAATTTTTTAAGGTACAATGTGCCACCTCCATCTGTGGGAATGGACTGAAAGGGATCAGAAGTGGAGAGAGTGAGGAGTTTCAAGTTCCTGGGTGTCAATATCTCAGAACCTGACCTGGACCCAACATATTGATGCAGCTTATAAAGACAAGACAGTGGCTACATTGCATCAGGAGTCTGAGGAGATCGTGTATATCACCAAAAACACTTAACAAATTTCTACAGATGTACTATGGAGAGCATTCTAACTGGCTGCATCACCGTTTGGTATGGGGGGCAGGCTGCTGCACAGGATTAAAGCAAGTTGCAAAGAGTTGTAAACTTGGTTATGGGCACTAGCCTCCGTAGTATCCAGGTCATCTTCAAGGAGCAATGCCTCAAAAAGGTACCCATCCCACTACCCAGGATGTGTCTTCTTTTCATTGCTACCATTAGGAAGGAGGTGCAGGAGCCTGAAGGCACACACTCAATGGTTCAGAAACAGCTTCTTCCCCTCTGCCATCTTATTTCTGAATGGACATTGAATCCTGAGACTGCCTCACTACTTTTGTATTTCCTATTTTTCTGCACTACTTACTTAATTTAAGTATTTTATATATTTACTGTACTGTAATTCAGGTTTATTTCTCTATCAGTTGCTGGATACAGCTGCTGCAAAGTTAACAAATTTCACAACATATGCTGGTGATATTTCTGATCTGAAATTTCTACAAAGCACTTACAAACAAGAACAAGAACATTACAGCACAGTACAGGCCCTACAGCCCACATTGTTGTGCCAAGCTTTCAACCTACTCAATTATTTAACCATTCATAACCCTCCATTTTTCTATCCATCTGCCTAAGAGTTTCTTAAATGTACCTAATATATCTGATTCTACACCATACCTGGCAGCGCTTCCAAATATCCACCACTACCTGTAAAGAACTTACCTCTGCTGGAAGCCATAGGGAGATGTCAATCACCTGAAAATGATGTGGCCTTGTATTGACTATTTCTACCCTGGAAAAGTCTTTGAATATCCACTCGATCTATGCCTCTTGTACACCTTTAATTACTATTCAATTCCTTCAAAGCCAAGATTGGACTCATAATTCACTTGAGAACCCATAAATAGATCAACAGAATGAAGACCATCATCCTCGACCTCGAGGGATGGCCACAATGATGACAATTCAATTCTTTTAAATGTAAACTTCAGATGAGTATAATTTTCATTCACCACCCAAACCCCATATCTTCCTGTCAGAATAAACTACAGGAAGTTTATAGTAGTTCCAATCATTGGAAAAATCTGAATCAGAATCAGGTTTAATATCATTGGCATATATCAAAAAATATGCTAACTTTGTGGTAGCACATTGCATATAGAAAAAATCTGATTTACAGTATATATTACATAATTAGATTAATGCAAAAAATCAGAAATAAGAAGTCATGGGTTCATTGTCCATTCAGAAATCGGATGGCAGAGGGGAAGAAGCTGTTCCTGAATCGTTGAGTGTGTGTCTTCAGGCTCCTGTATCTCCTTCCTGGTGGTAATGATGGGATGATGGCAAGAACACCTGGGCGGTGGAGGTCCTTAAAGACGGACGCTGACTTTTTGAGGCATTGCTTCTCGAAGATACTTTGGAGACTAGTGCCCATGATCAAGCTAACTAACTTTACAACTGTGCAGCTTGCTTCAGTCCTGTGCAGTATGTTCTCCATGATAAATCTGTAGAAATTTGCAAGTGTTTTAGGTCACATACCAATTCTCCTCAAACTGCCAATGAAATACAGCTGCAGTCCTGCCTCCTTTATAGCTGCATCGATATTTGGGTCTAGGCTAGGTACTCAGAGATATTGACACCCAGGAACTTGTGTGTGTGTGTGTGTTGGGGGGTGGTGGGAAGGAGGTTGGTGGGGCTGAGGTTTATATACGAGTACTGCCTCTCATCTGCTGGTCACTTAAGTCTTGACCAATGAGCCAACTTCAGACACTCACTTCTCCTGATAGACTGATCAAATATTGAAAGCTCTAGATAGAGTGAATGTGGAGGGGATGCTTCCCATGGTGGGAGAGTCTGAAGATCAGAGGGGACAGCCTCTGAATGGAGGGGTTTCCTTTTTAGAACAGAGATGAGGAATTTCTTTAGCCAGAGTGGTAGATCTGTGGAATTCAAGCAGAAGTTGAGAGATTCTTGGTTAGGGAGATGGCAGGAAATTGGAGCTGAGAGGGTTACAGATCCAGGTTAGCGTATTACTTTTCTCTGAGGATTGTCACCTTGTTATGCTGGAGAGGCCTGGGAGTTCCTGAGATAGTAAGAGTGATGCTGTCTGAAACTCACCCATGGTGGTGAGGTCAAGAGAGAAGAACCAAACGATCCACCCAAGACCTCAAAATGGCAGCGAAGGATCCCTGGTCATCTTGGATTCTATGCCACTGGACCCTAACTACAATATGTCAAAGACCATGTGGTGATTGCCTATGCGTCAGCCTCCCCACATTAAACAAAGTCATGCATAGGTCTTTTATGAAAACATCATACTTGAGTAATCTCACTACTACCATATTACCTGACTCTGGATGACCCTCACAAATAAATCCTTACTTGGGAGCAGATGCAGTGTTCTGTAGAAGGTAGACTAACCAACAAGGTTGGTGGTAGATGAAGCAATATTTAAGGTAGGATGGTTATCTGCATTCATACATTAAGATGCAAAGGAGACATCTTCAGCAGTAGACAATGTTGTACCCAACCCCAGTGCCATTATAACCATATAACAATTACAGCACGAGAACAGGCCATCTCAGCCCTTCTAGTCCGTGCCGAACACTTACTCTCACCTAGTCCCACCGACCTGCACTCAGCCCATAACCCTCCATTCCTTTCCTGTCCATATACCTATCCGATTTTTTTTTTAATGACAATATCAAACTTGCCTCTACCACTTCTACTGGAAGGTCATTCCACACAGCTACCACTCTCTGAGTAAAGAAGTTCCCCCTCATGTTACCCCTAAACTTTTGCCCCCTAACTCTCAAATCATGTCCTCTTGTTTGAATCTCCCCTACTCAATGGAAAAAGCCTATCCACGTCAATTCTATCTATCCCAGTCATAATTTTAAATACCTCTTTCAAGTCCCCCCTCAACCTTCTACGCGCCAAAGAATAAAGACCTAATTTGTTCAACCTTTCTCTGTAAATTAGGTGCTGAAACCCAGGTAACATTCTAGTAAATCTCCTCTGTATTTTGTTGACATCTTTCCTATAATTTGGTGACCAGAACTGTACACAATACTCCAAATCTGGCCTCACCAATGCCTTGTACAATTTTAACATCATCCCAACTCCTATACTCAATGCTCTGATTTATAAAGGCCAGCATACCAAAAGCTTTCTTCACCACCCTATCCACATGAGATTCCACCTTCAGGGAACTATGCACCATTATTCCTAGATAACTCTGTTCTTCTGCATTCCTCAATGCCCTACCATTTACCATGTATGTCCTATTTTGATTAGTCCTACCAAAATGTAGCACCTCACACTTATCAGCATTAAACTCCATCTGCCATCTTTCAGCCCACTCTTCTAACTGGCCTAAATCTCTGCAAGCTTTGAAAACCTACTTCATTATCCACAACACCACCTATCTTAGTATCACCTGCATACTTACTAATCCAATTTACCACCCCATCATCCAGATCATTAATGTATATGACAAACAACACTGGACCCAGTACAGATCCCTGAGGCACACCTCTAGTCACCGACCTCCAACCTGACAAACAGTTATCCACCACTACTCTCTGGCATCTCCCATCCAGCCACAGTTGAATCCATTTTACTACTTCAATATTAATACCTAATGATTGAACCTTCCTAACTAACCTTCCGTGTGGAACCTTGACAAAGGCCTTACTGAAGTCCATATAGAGAATATCCACTGCTTTACCCTTGTCAACTTTCCCAGTAACCTCTTCAAAAAATTCAGTAAGATTTGTCAAATGTGACCTTCCACGCATAAATCCTAATCAGACCCTGTCTATCTGGATAATTATATATACCATCTCTAAGAATACTTTCCATTAATTTACCCACCACTGATGTCAAACTTACAGGCCAATGATTGCTAGGTTTACTCTTAGAGCCCTTTTTAAACAATGGAACTACATGAGCAATACACCAATCCTCCGGCACCATCCCCGTTTCTAATGACATTTAAAATATTTCTGTCAAGAGCCCCCACTATTTCTACACTAACTTCCCTGAAGGTCCTAGGGAATACCCTGTCAGGACCCGGAGAATTATCCTCTTTTATATTCTTCAAAAACACCAGTACTTCCACTTCTTTAATCATCATAGTTTCCATAACTACCCTACTCGTTTCCCTTATCTTACACAATTCAATATCCTTCTCCTTAGTGAATACTGAAGAAATTGTTCAAAATCTCCCCCATCTCTTTTGGCTCCACATATAGCTGTCCACTTTGATTCTCTAAGGGACCAATTTTATTCCTCACTATCCTTTTGCTATTAATATAACTGTATAAACCCTTTGGATTTATTTTCACCTTACTTGCAAAAGCAACCTCATATCTTCTTATAGCTTTTCTATTTTCTTTTTTAAGATTCTTTTTACATTCTTTATATTCCTTGAGCACCTCATTTACTCCATGCTGCCTATTATTTATTGTAGATCTCTCTTTTTCTGAACCAAGTTTCGAATATCCCTTGAAAACTATGGCTCTCTTAAACTTTTAACCTTTCCTTTCAACCTAACAGGAACATAAAGATACTGCACCCTCAAAATTTCACCTTTAAATGACCTCCATTTCTCTATTACATCCTTCCCATAAAACAAATTGTCCCAATCCACTCCTTCTAAATCCTTTCGCATCTCCTCAAAGTTAGCTTTTCTTCAATCAAAAATCTCAACCCTGGGTCCAGACCTATCCTTCTCCATAATTATATTGAAACTAATATTATTATTATTTGCAGTTGTTATGATATTGAATGGCAACAGGTAGGATTATGAGAAAAGAATTCCTTACCCAAGTTTGCAATTTAGAGCTTCCAGCCAAGAACATCGTAAGTAACAAAGGCATGGCAGACCAATTGAATAACTACTTTGGTTCTGTCTTCACTAAGGAGGACATAAATAATCTTCCGGAAATAGTAAGGGACCGAGGGTCTAGTGAGATGGAGGAACTGAGGGAAATACATGTTAGTAGGGAAGTGGTGTTGGGTAAATTGAAGGGATTAAAGGCAGATAAATCCCCAGGGCCAGATAGTCTGCATCCCAGAGTGCTTAAGGAAGTAGCCCAAGAAATAGTGGATGCATTAGTGATAATTTTTCAAAACTCCTTAGATTCTGGATTAGTTCCTGAGGATTGGAGGGTGGCTAATGTAACCCCACTTTTTAAAAAAAGAGGGAGAGAGAAACCGGGGAATTATAGACTGGTTAGTCCGACATCGGTGGTGGGGAAGATGCTAGAGTCGGTTATCAAAGATGTGATAACAGCACATTTGGAAAGAGGTGAAATCATCGGACAAAGTCAGCATGGATTTGTGAAAGGAAAATCATGTCTGACGAATCTTATAGAATTTTTTGAAGATGTAACTAGTAGAGTGGATAGGGGAGAGCCAGTGGATGTGGTATATTTAGGTTTTTCAAAAGGCTTTTGACAAGGTCCCACACAGGAGATTAGTGTGCAAACTTAAAGCACACGGTATTGGGGGTATGGTATTGATGTGGATAGAGAATTGGTTGGCAGACAGGAAGCAAAGAGTGGGAGTAAATGGGACCTTTTCAGAATGGCAGGCAGTGACTAGTGGGGTACCGCAAGGCTCGGTGCTGGGACCCCAGTTGTTTACAATATATATTAATGATTTAGACGAGGGAATTAAATGCAGCATCTCCAAGTTTGCGGATGACATGAAGCTGGGCGGCGGTGTTAACTGTGAGGAGGATGCAGGGTGACTTGGATAGGTTAGTTGAGTGGGCAAATTCATGGCAGATGCAATTTAATGTGGATAAATGTGAGGTTATCCACTTTGGTTGCAAGAACAGGGAAACAGATTATTATCTGAACGGTGGCCGATTAGGAAAAGGGGAGATGCAACAAGACCTGGGTGTCATTGTACACCAGTCATTGAAGGTGGGCATGCAGGTACAGCAGGCGGTGAAAAAGGCAAATGGTATGTTGGCATTCATAGCAAAAGGATTTGAGTACAGGAGCAGGAAGGTTCTACTGCAGTTGTACAAGGCCTTGGTGAGACCGCACCTAGAATATTGTGTGCAGTTTTGGTCCCCTAATCTGAGGAAAGACATTCTTGCCTTAGAGGGAGTACAGAGAAGGTTCGTCAGATTGATTCCTGGGATGGCAGGACTTTCATATGAAGAAAGACTGGATCGACTAGGCTTATACTCACTGGAATTTAGAATATTGAGGGGGGAATCTTATTGAAACGTATAAAATTCTAAAGGGATTGGACAGGCTGGATGCAGAAAGATTGTTTCCGATGTTGGTAAAGTCCAGAGTGAGGGGTCACAGTTTGAGGATAAAGGGGAAGCCTTTTAGGACCGAGATGAGGAAAAACTTCTTCACACAGAGAGTGGTGAATCTGTGGAATTCTCTGCCACAGGAAACAGTTGAGGCCGGTTCATTGGCTATATTTAAGAGGAAGTTAGATATGGCCCTTGTGGCTAAAGGGATCAGGGGGTATGGAGTGAAAGCAGGTACAGGGTTCTGAGTTGGATGATCAGCCATGATCATACTGAATGGCGGTGCAGGCTCGAAGGGCCGAATGGCCTACTCCTGAACCTATTTTCTATGTTTCTTTCTACGTAACAGGGAAGTGGAAATTTACAATCACTTAGTACAATATTTTAGCTTTTTTTTTGCCTGTAAGCAAACAAATCTCAAGGTTGTATAATTTATACATTCTTTGATAATAAATGTACTTTGAATCTTTGAACTTATTTTGAAATGAGTTGGTTTGATGTTGTTTCCTAATTCACTACTTTTGCAAGTCAGAACAAGTTTTAACCTACTGGCAATAGTTAATAGCAGGGACATTCAGTAATACCAAGTAGCCAGTGCTGTGAAGGAGCAACTCAGGAATACAGTAATCCTAAACATTTCCTTTCTGCACTAACATTAGGATCTCTGTCCCCCCTCCCCCAGTAAATTAATGCAACATTACAAGGCGTTTCTAAAAGGCTAAATTGTAGAAATTACAAGTGAACTTAAAACAAAATGGTGCGGCACAAGATGTACTATCCTTTTAACCTACTCAATCTAACCCTTCGCTCAAACAGAACCATGTTTTTCTCTCACCCATGTGCCTATTCAAGTCTCTTAAATGTCTCAATGTATCTGCCTCTACCACCGCCCCTGGCAGGGTGTTCCATCACCCAGCACTCCATGGTAAGAACTTAACTCTTGACATCCTCCTTATACTTTCTTCCAATTACCTTAAAATCATGCCTATTTGTGTTAGTCATTTCTGCCGAGAGAAAGTCCTAGTGACTGACTTGATCAGTGCCATCTATAAAACTGACAAAACCTCAGATAGTGATGAGAGGGAATAGAAGAGCAAGATATACCTGCGATAAGTGGTGTTACAGCAACAACTTTGCACTAACATCAGTACGACCAAAAAAACTGATTGTGGACTTCAGGAAGGGTAATTCGAGGAATACCCACCAGTTCTCCTAAAGGGATCAGAAGTGAGTGAGCGAGCAATTTCAGGTTCCTGGGTGTCAGGACCCAACCTAGACATACCAATGCAGCTACAAAGACAGCGACTGTAGATCATTGGTCTGAGATTTGATATGTGACCTAAAAAACTTGCAAATTTCTACAGATGTATCGTGAGGGGTTCAAGGTTTATTTTATTATCAAAGTATATATGCAGAATACAACTCTGAAATATGTCTCCTCCAGGTAGCCATACAGAAAACCATACAAGCAGTTCTAAGAATTAATCTCCCCACAGAAAAAAAAAGTCAAACACCCCCAACCCCCAAATCAGCAAGAATGAGCAAGAACACAAGGAACAGAACTGAAAGAGGCCAATGTGAACTGCATTTCAACCCATAAATCTAAGAATTTTGATAACATCTGAAAGCATCAGGACCCTGCAGCAACCCCCCCCCCCCCCCCCCAAGGCAGCAACTCAAATCAGTGGCCCCTCAGGAAGTGAAATGAAACAGCAGCCTCTCCCAGAACCATTCACTCCCCACATTTGCCTCCATATTTCAATCTACTACAATGCTTTAAATGTCAAGAAATGTAGTTGCTCATGGCTCCTCGTCTTGTCTCAGCCTATGCTCACTTGATCAAACTACAGACTTACAAAACCAAATATAAAAAGAATAAGATGACAAAAGCTGAAATGATTGACTATCTACAAGATGACACTTCAGCAATTGTTTGCTGGCATCTTCAGTGGAGCATTCTAACTAGCTGCATCACCATCTGTTATGGGGTAGGGCGGTCTATTGCACAGGAAGAAAGTAAGCTAAAGAATCTTAAAAGTAGTTAGCTCCATCATGGGCACTAGCCTCTGTAGTATCCAGACCCCCACCACACCCGTCTCAATGCTATCATCAGCAAAGGAGACACAAGTAAAGACACACACTCAACACTTCAGGAACAGCTTGCCCTCTGTATCCAATTTCTGAATGAACATTGAACCCATGAACACTTCACTAATTTATATTTTTTGCACTACTATTTAACATAGTGCCTACCCACACCCTCAGAAGTTCAAGTTTTTTTTTCTTTAAATTGCTTTACAACATTAAATCCAGTGTGATTCAATTTGGCTTTTTTGGCACTAATCAACAGAAAAAAAACCTGTGTCAAAGTGAAAACAGATCTCTACAGTGATATAAATGAATTACAAATATCAAACGAAAATAAATTGATCGCACAAGTATGCACCTGTGTCTGGAAGGTTCAACTGCTGGTGAGTCAGTATCCTGGCAAAAACATACCATGAAAAGAATACTCCAAGCAATTGTGAAAAGGTTATTGATAAGCACAAATCAGGAGGTGGATACAAGAAAGTGTCCAAGTCTCTGAATATCCCTTGGAATAGTTAAGTCAACCATCCAGAAAGGGAAAGAATATGGCACCCTGTGAATCTGCATCAAGCAGGCTATCCTAAAAAACTGTGCAAAAAGGGGATTACTGAGGGAGGCCACCAAGAAACCCGACTACTGAGTTACAAGCTTCAGTGGCTAGAATGGGAGAGTGCACATACATCTGTTGCCTGGGTACTTAACCAGTCACAAATTTAAGTGTTTCAAGAGAAAGCCACTGTTGAAGAGAAACTACTCACATGAAATCTCAACTAGTCTGCCAGAAGATTCTATGGTCTGATGAAACCAAAATTGAGCTTTTTGGCCATCAAACTAAACACTATGCTTGGCATAAGCAAAACACTGCATATCATCAAAAATACACCATCCCTACTGTGAAGCACGGTGGTGGCGGCTGCATCATGCCATGAGGATGTTTCACTGCAGCAGGCTCTGGAAGGCAAAATGAATGCAGCAACATACAGGGAAATCCTGGAGGTAAACCTGATGCAGTCTGCAAGAGAACTACTACTTGGGAGTAGAGATTTGTTTTCCAGAAAGACAATGACCCCAAGCATGAAGCCAAAGCCACACAGGAATGGTTTGAAAACAAAGTGAATATCCTGGAGTGGCCAAGTCAAGGGTCCAAAACTCAATCCAATTGAGAATTTGAGGCTGGATTTGAAGAGGGCTATTCACTCACAATCCCCATGTAATCTAATAGAGCTTGAGCAGTTTTGTGTAGAATTCAAGAAAAATTACAGTGTCCAGATGTGCAAAGTTGGTAAAGACCTCTCCACAGATTCAGGCTGTAATTGCTAGCAAAGGTGCATCTACTAAATACTAACTTGAAAGGGGCAAGTAATTATGCAAATCAGTTATTTTGTTTACTAATTGTAATAAATTTACCAATTTGTAGAAATCATTTTCACCTTGAAATGAGTCTTTTCTGTTGATTGGCATCAAAAAAGTCAAATTAAATGCACTTTGATTCAAAGTTGTAAAATAAAAAATGAAAACTTGAGGTGAACACTTTTTATAGGTACTGTAATACTTACTGCAATTGTTTCTATTTCTCTATCATGTATTGCATTGTACTGCTGTCATAAAGTTGAATTTCTTGACATATGCCTGTGATATTAAACCTATTTCTGATCTTCCACACCCCCATCAGACCACCTTTCATCCTCTCTTGCCCAATGAGAAAATGCCCTAGCCAATTCAACCCATCTTCAGTAAACTTGTTCTCTAATGCAGGCAGTATCTCAGTAAATCTCCTCTGCATTCTCTCAAACCTTCAACATCCTTCACGTAATGAGGCAACCAGAACTGAACACAATAGTCTGCAAGTGGCCCCATCGAAGTGGCAACATTACCACTCAGCCCTTGAACTCATTCCCCAATTTCTACAGATCATGGCCTGCAAACATTATGTTGGTTACTAGTGGCTCAACCCCAGCAATCATGGGTGCAGTCGACATTGGGCATTTTCTTGGCAAAAGAAAAATTAAACCAGTTGTCTGTGGGTGATAAGAGATTTATTGACACTAGCTGCACTTGGCATAAAAGATCATTTGACTTGTGGTTCTCATTAGATTTGCAATCATTGGAAATAAACTCCAGGAATCATTGAGTAACATTGCATTAAAGCTGAACAAGATGTTGCTTTCATTTCAGTGTAGTATAAAAAGGGTAACTGCAGTAGACAAGCTCATGAAGATACAAGCAGCAGAGTCAGGTTGTAGCAAAGCCATCAGAAACCAGTCTCCTTCAAGTACTCAGCCAACTTGAATGTCTTCATATTTACTTTGCCACCTGAACTTGGCCCACTTGAGCCCTCCAGTATAATTATTGCTGGGGGAGAAAAAAAAGAGAAAACAGGTTAATAACAGCCCTGATAGCATCCACCATTGCAAAGCAAATGTCAGTAAGAGAGTCACAGATTACATGCCGAAGAGCACAAAAACAAGGTACAAGTATGGATGGGGGGTTAATAACAAACAATTGGGTCAATTCACTATTAGATACACTGGTAGGATAATCATTTGTAGGGTGCAGCTGTTTACAGTCTATATGCAAGATAAACATGTCGAACTCTGGCAGCAACCAGCATTATTCAACTACAAGTGCAAGGCAGCACATTCACCATCAGTCAGGACACTGTGTACAGGAATTGGGACATTACACCCAAACAAGTTGTTAGTTAGACTACATTTGTAGCACTGGTCACCATACCATAGAAAGGATATCATTAAACAGGAGAGGAAACAAAAGATTTCAAAGGAAGCTGTTACGATTGAATTAAGGTGAGAATGGACAAGCTGGGACATTTCTCTGGAATGAAGGTTGATGATACCTTGGGTGGTTTAAAACTAAAGGGTAAAGATTGTTGGCAAAAGGGGAAAGACCTTAGTGATCGAGTTTCCCCAAAACAGCTGGTTCTGGAGATATGAAATAAGTTGCCAGAAGTGTCTAAGGCAAGTACAGTTACAATGTCTAAATGGCATTTGGACAAGTACGTAGATGGGAGTAAATTTAGAGGGATGTGGGCAAAACACAGGCAGATGGGACTAGCTCAGCTAGGCAGCTTAGTTACCCAGTGTGTGAAAAGGCCCTCTGGCCCAACCATGACTCTAAAATAGAGAAAGTTAGGACAGCCAGAGCCTCAATCTCATTTGCAGGAATTGAAAGTCAGTCTCACCCAAATCACTAAAGACTGGCAGGGCTGGCACTCAATCAGCAAGGCTAGGCCAGGCAGATATCGCACCATCATTTGTGCTGGGCCTGGTTATAAAACCATCTGTCCCTACAGGGCAAGTCACAGAACCTGTTTGTGTTATACAAGCAAGATCAACAACCTAAGCACTGTTGTCATTGGGAAATACTCCAACCCTTTCAAATCAAAGCACTTTAATTCCATGATCCTTAACACCAAGTTTAAACTGATCAAGTGACCCAGAATAGACCATCTTCAATAAACTGTTGCAATCCAGGACTTGTTCTGAACACTCCTGTCTAATTGCTAGCACCCTGGTCAGTCCATACAGTTCTCCAATTTATGTAAGTGCTCCCCCCCACCCCCATTTAATCTAATGTCCTGCAGGAAAGGGATGAGAAATGGCACCAACTCGAGATACCACTTTCCTTCATTGCTCGTGTGCCTGCCTCTGTATCAGCAGGTCTGGCTACAGTATACTCAGACTAACCATCACATCAGTTGTACCTAATGATGACTTAACACAATTGCTTTGAAGTTATTAACTCTTCATCCATGCTAGTATACTCAATGTGGTGAAAACACGTGCTGTCATTGTGTGCCACCTAACAAGCACATCCATCAGTTCCCCTTCACCAGCCGAGTTCCCTTCCCACACCAAATACACTTGTGTCAGTACTTCCCAGCCTGAAACCAACAACACAAAACTCTGCCTTCTTTCTTTACAAAAAGGGGAGTTACATTTGAAATGCTCTAAATTCATCCAGACAAGAAATTCAGTGGCAACCCTGGACATCCTTTAGCCTTAGGGTTATAGACACTATCCACATTTAAAACCCTTTGATCTCTTTTCACAAACCTTGCCACTGACACAGTATACAGAATGAAGTAGATGCTGTGGACATCTGAGATATGACTGAAAAAAGATCATAGATGAGAGCTTAACATCCAAGGACACACATTGGATCAAAAGGACAGGCAGACAGAGGATGGCATGGCTCTACTGGTAATAAATAAAAATTAAATCCTTAGAAAGAGGTGACTCTTGTGGATAGAGTGAATCCCAAGAAAGGGAATTTATAGAAAGCCGCCTTAGAGCAGCTTGTGGTTGAGCCCACCAGGGGAATGGCAATTTTGGATTGGGTGTTGTGTAATGACACAGATTTGATTAAGAATTTGGAAGGCACAGGGAAAGAAACAAGACCTGGTTGTTTACCAGTACATTACTACTTGTACTACAGATCTACCCCATCGTCCAGTTGCTCTTTGGTAGAGAAACTGGAGCTGGACTTCTGCAGATTATCAGAGGCGACGATGCCCAAAGGTGGTGTACACTCTAACAGTGAGTGATTGCCTTGGTCACTTTTCATGTGATTGCAAGACCCTGTCGGACACAATGCAGATCTGATTCATTGGTGGACAGTGGGAAAGCTGTAAGGCCTGTTGTAGCGAGGACTAGGCCTCAAGCCAGAGCCTCCTGTTTTCAGCTGCCCAGGACAGAAGCGCAGGAGGCGGTTTGGCACAGCATCCAAGTTGGAGTTAATTCTGCCCTCCAGTGTTCACACAGAAGACAAGTTGTATTGTGTTCAACTGCAGACTGCAGTTCATGGACTCAAGAGTCTTGGTCTATTTATTTTTGGTAACTATTTTATGTGTCATGTGCCTTGTGCTGTGTGACTGTATTGAGTAACATCATTTTGTTTGGTTGTATTCGTGTATGGTTAAACAACAATTAAACTTGAACTGAAGTGATACATCCCAAAGGTGAAGGGATGAAGGAAGGATTAGGCCAGTGTGGCTAACAAGTCGAAGAGAACAAAAAGTAAAAAGAGCACCTTAAAAAAAAAGGTAGAGGACTGGGGAACTTTACAAAAAAGTTTTAAGCCTGGGTTAGTGAATCTGGAACTCACTGCCATTGACAGCTGCACAGGCCAGTTCATTGGACATATTTGAGGCAGAGGTTGTTAGGTTCTGATTAATCAGGGCAAAGGTTACAGGGAGAAAGCAAAAGATTGGGGCTGAGAGGGATAATTAATAAGCCATGATGGAATGGCAGAGCACTCAATGGGCCAAGTGGCCTAGTTTTGCTTGAATGCCTATGGTCTCATGACCAGACTGTTCAATTAATCCATCACACAACTTTACACCTTGCCCCTTAGCCAAGATGATCTGGTAATGATCTTCAGAAAAGCAGGCACTGGAAAGTACTGAGAGTTCAAACTTAACAGCTCTATAGTCTGCACTGGCCCACTTTCATCTCAGTTTTTGTGAACACAGCTCAAGTTTCTCAAGCACAATAATCTAATTTGGCAGCTGCATTTACACATCACTTCTGTACAACAGATTTGCAATGTTTTGAACTGGTTGTAATATTTTCCTCCACCCCCCCCCCTCCCCAAAATGAACTACAGGTCAGTTACTTGTGAAGTCAAAGCCCTATAGGTTCACTGCCAAATCACACGTCATTTCAACAATTAAGCATGTGAGGTAGCTGGGCACCTTTGCAAGTTGGATTTTTGACACAACCCAGTGAGGAAACCAAGAACACAATGAACATCCACAAGATCTATATTTTAGCACAAACACATTCTGACCTCTAAAAACATTCAGACATCAAATTTCCACAACTCTAATGTTTCACTGGATCTTTCCTTCCCTTCTATTTTGAACCATCAACTTTATCCCCATGGCCTGATCTAATGGATTGCAAACCTATAATGAATTCTCTGTCCTCACCATCTCCATGTCTTCTGTACTTGTACCTTCTCTTGTAGCTGCTGACAGCAGTCTGCTTCCCAACACCTCAACTCAAACTTACCCACACCCAAACACGCAGCACTTCATTCACGAGGACAAACACTAGTCACTGATCCTGCTGACAAGGACTGCAAGGATTAGCAAACTGATGTCTACCTCCTCCTTCCCTATGGATCATGATCTCAGGTCATCACCCCACAGATCATTTCATTAAATCTTCCTTTTGCAGCTTTCAGCAGCCAGACCCACACAATCAACTTCTACCCAATCCCCAAGATTCAAAAGTATGACCAACCAGAAGAATTTTTCATGTGATTTTGCTCAATTTCCAATCATGACTATAATCACAAGACTTCAAATGGCCATGCCTCAAAGGACCATCCAGGACATGTTCTCTCCTCATTATGACCATTAGGGAAGAGGTGTAGGAATCTGAAGAAACACACTTAGTTTTATAAACAGCTTCTCCCCCTCGCCATCAGATTCCTGAATGCACCACGGACACCAACTCGCTTTTAGCTTGTAATTTACTGTAATCGATGTATTGCACTGTCCTGCAAAGCAACAAATTTCACAACGTACATCAATGATAATGAACCTGATTCTACTTTTTTTTCTTGGATCTGTTAAACCCTTCAGACCCTACACCACTGACTCTTTGCTGGTTCCAATCAGTCATCTTCACCAAGAGCCCGCCTGCAATCTGAGGGCCCTTCACATCTTCCTTGAACAGAAACCAATTTGTCTCCACCTGTCTCCTTCACACAGCTCAACCCATTCTCCTACTGAACTTCTACTCAGGGGTAACTGGCAACTCAGAATGTCAGATACATACAATAGTCACTAACCCAGCCTCCTACCTGAACTCTCCCATACTGCTTCCTGCATGCATATAGAACTCCACGTTTATTGTTTCGGCCACACATTCGTCCCTGCACTCACATGGTCCACATTGGACACATTTCCTTCAAAGACTAGTTCATGACCAATAGCCATTGTACACCCACTAACTGTAGTTGTTAGTCAACAGTAGTTTGTGGAAGCCCAACACTAATTAGATAATTACTTTGCCCAAAACATTTTTAGTGCATTCCCCACCCGACACACACCTCTGCCCTGTCTCTGCACAGAACAATGATAGTTACAAATGCTGCAATACCAGTCCTTTTCAAAACTTTGGGCCATAAGATATAGGAGCAGAATTAGGCCATGCATGTGGTTAAAACTGACCCTTATGAGTCTTGGCCACAGCAATACAATGTTTTTCGTCATCGCATGTGGACTTGACCTTTAAATCTGCATAGCCAGTGTGACAGAGATCACTTCTTATGACGGCACACTTCTTGGTTCCTAAGGTTAATCCATGAGTGAAAACGCTGGTTGTATCGTCTGCCAGCAGTGCTTTGACCTGTTCTTGCTGCAAAACAAATGCAACAGTTATAAAGATTTGAGCAAAGCCAAAATCCTGTTAGAACTTTAGGTTAATAAGCATTTGATCTTAATTTCTCTAGTTATAAAAAAGCTGCAAAATAAATGTGGATACAACTAAGGAAATATACATTTTAAGTGTCTGTATACCGAAGGCCAATTAAAATATACACTACAGGAAGTCCCCGATTTACAAACGTCCGACTTACAGACAACTCGTACTTACGAACCAAGGAAGGAGAACGCCATCCACCATTTTACGTCACTGCCGCTGACACTGTGTGGAGTGTGTAACTTTGTATTTGGCTTAAATTTTTCTTAGCAAGATTCACCCTGGATACACCCCCCCACCCCCACCATTCCGGTCAGCTGGTAGCGCAGTGAGATCAGCACCAGGCTGGAGAACCGAGTTTCCCGAGTTCAATCCAGTGACAGATCGCTCCTGCGCCGGGTCGATGTCAATCCAGTGACTCCCGTGCCTCGGATGATGTCGAGTGCGCAACTCAACACTGTTAAAAAAAAACACTGCCACTTCCAGTTTAAATTCCCACACGGAATATTGTGGAGGATCAAATACAGTACCCAAACACAGCACAGCCCCACTTGTCCCATTTAACCTGTCTCAGTGCGGTGGACTTTCAGACCCAGGGAATTCAGAGAGGTGGTCCTTAGGACCCAGTGGACCTCGGGAGCCGGCGGAGGTCGGGACCCGCCGCCTGCAGTGTTTCTGTTCCATTGATGGGAAGCCATCACAATTGAAAATAAAGTGGAAATAAAGCTAAAGTTGAAACGCCATTGGTCATTGGAAAAGTGTTAGGCTACAGTCAGTCAACAATTGGAACAATTTTAAAGGATAAAGTGAGAATAATGGAGCATGTGAAAGGCCCTGCCCCAATGAAAACTACAATTATTACTAAGCAATGCAGTGGTTTAATTATTGGAATACATACCTTTTTTAAGTGTTTTATATATACTAAGACAAACGTTTGACTAACTGACGCTAAATAATACAGGATGTACTTATTCCGACTTACGTACAAATCCGACTTAAAGACGGACTCAGGAACGGAATTCGTTCGTAACCCAGGAACTGCCTGTATACTTGATCCACTTAGACGATTCTGCCACTATTTTCGCAGCAACCAGAACTCCACTTACTAAAGGCCAACTTTCTGAGACAGTCTCACAGTTGAAACCTGCACACCGAGCCACAGCTCAGACAGGTTGGTCATAGATCCAGAGCATTACATGAACAGGTTCATCAGCCTACTGAGACTACACTGACCATGATCCCACCTGGCCGTCTCCACAAGACCAAATACAAGAGCAAAATTCAGCCCATTGAGTCTGCTCTGCCCTTCATTTCTAGCTGATTATTCTCAATCCCATTCTCCTGCTTTCTCCCCCATAAACCTTAACCCTCTTACTAATCTCAGCTCTAAGTCCCAATGACAGCCTCCACAGCCATCTGTGGTGATGAATTACTCATCTCTTTTAAAGCACCATCCCTTTGAGGCCAAGCCCTCTCCTATGAATCAGACTCTCCCTTGACAGGAGGCATCTTCTGTACATCCCTCCATTCCCCAACTGTTCACGTGTCTAAATGCCTTGTGCAATCCTATTGCATTCGCTTCCATCAACTCCACATAAGCATGTACCAGCCATGTTCTAGCTTCCTTTGCAAATCTCCTTTAAACTCTCCACAAGCTTGAGTAATATTAAATCTTCTCTTAATGAGGAGCTCTTCAGAAGCATTTCATTGTTACAAGAAAGTGCTGCTGGGCCTCTATCCCCACTCAGTCTACTCTTAAAGGAGACAAATCCAGTAACAAACAAGAAAGATTCTGCAGATGCTGGAAATACTGACCAACAACAGCACGTCAGACAGCATCTAGGGAGGGTAATAAACAGTCAATATTTCAGGTCAAACCTTTCACCAGCATGGGAAAGGAGAAAGAAACCAGAGGCAGGGGAAAAGTACAAGGTGGTTGGTGGGAGATGGGAAGGAGAAAGAAGCCAGAGGCGGGGGGAAAAGTACAAGGTGGTTGGTGGGAGATGGGAAGGAGAAAGAAGCCAGAGGCGGGGGGAAAAGTACAAGGTGGTTGGTGGGAGATGGAAAGGGCTTCCTTCTTCAGCTCTTTACCTCTTCCATCTAATACCTCCCAGCTTCTTGCTTCAGAAGCTAGGAGGCGATAAGAGGGGTAGCAGGCTAAAGAAGGAATCTATATAGGAGAGGAGAGAGGACTGTGGAAGATAGGATAGGAGGGGAACAGGAGGAAATTGACAGGCAGATGAGAAGGGGTGAGGGGAACCAGAATGGGGAATAGAAAGCAAGAAGGTGGAAGGGGAGAAATCCACATTCACTTCATCAGGTTGGAAACCACGCAGATGAAGTATGAGGTACTGCGCCTCCAACCTGAGAGCGGCCTCATCTTTGCAATAGAGGAGACCAAAACTGACATGCAGGAATGGGATTTGGAAGTAGAAATAAAATGGGTAGCCTCTGGGAAATCTTGCAGTTTGTGGTAGTCTGAGCAAACGTGTTCAACAAAGCTGTTTCCCAATCTATGTCATGTCTCACCGAGCCTACACCACAAGTGCTAGAAGCAGATGACCACCCCAACAGGCTCACAGGTGAAGTACAACCTCACCTGGAAGGACTGCTTGGGGACCCCCCCCCCCCCCTCACCTTATCACCTGCCAGCTTGTACTTCTCATGTCCCCTTCCTCTCCAGTCCTGATGAAAGTCCCAGCCCAAAACATCAACTGTTTATTGCCCTCCACAGATGCTGCCTGACTTACTGAGTTGCTCCAGCATTTTGTATTGTGAATCATAACTTTAAAGATGCCAAGTGGTCAGCAGTGGTTCACAGATCTACAGAGAATGGTACTAACTGAACTCAATCTGTGGAACAGCTCTACCAGACCTGGTGATGGACAACTGAGCAGGGTGTCAGTATTAGTGACTCAGCTGGAGGTCATACGGAATTGCAATTGCAGAAGCTAGCCTTCAGCCAGTACCATTCACTCCATACAAGATCAAAGAACTGAAGTCACCAGGTATAGCAAAGCCAACACATGCCAGCTACTGAAGATGTGCTCTTTAGAACTAGCTGTCTCTAGCCTAGCTGGTGTACTTACAACACTGGCTTCAAGCCAGATGTGGGAAAATGCCCAGATTATGTCGCGACCATTAAAATAAAACAGGAAAAATGCAATTGTCTGCTCACAGGCAGCATAGTGATTGAACACGAGGGATGGGGCACTAATAACCTGCTTAGTGCAACAGCCCCAGTCCCACTGCAGACTAGAGCTACATTCCAGAGGCAAGATCATAATCAACATCAAGCAGCTCCAGTAAAACTGAAATGCATTCCAATCAGTACACCACCACCAAAGGAAGATGACTGGGGGTGTTGGAGGCCTGTCATCTCAGCTCCAGCCACCTTCACTTGCTTTAGGTGACTAACTTTAAAGTCAGAAGCCCAGAAAACAGTGCAGTTACACAAGGCATGCCAACGGTATCCCATAGCACAAATGACACCAACAGCTGAAAGTCCAACACCAGCCCTGATTGTATCCAAATCCCCACACCCAACAACACATACTTTCACCCGGACAAGATGGTGAAACATCATTGGCAGGTTCTTGAACCAAACTGCTAAATACATTTCTGGCCGCACTCAAGATGAGCGCCCGCCTACCCTGAGCATTCTCTGTCCAGCTCAGAATCAGGTTTAATATCACTCGCATACGTTGTGAAATTTGTTAACTTTATGGCAGCAGCACAAGGAAATACATGATATTTATACAGAAACTTGTATACAGAAAGTATACATGTCTATCAAACAAGTTAAATAAGTAGTGCAAAAAATGCAATGAGGTATATGCATTTAGAAAGCAGATGGCAGAGGGGAAGAAGCTGTTCCTGAATTGCTGAGCATGTACCTTCTTCCCGATGGTAACAGTGTGAACAGGGCATGTCCTGGGTGTGGTGGGGATCCTCATTAATGTCTGGCACTTTCCTATGGCACTGCTCTGTTGCAAATAGGTCAATTAGGATTCACCTTTGATGTTTCAGCCAACATACAAAAAACTTAACTTGACCACACCCAAACTGCAACATCCCACTATGATGCTTTGGGAGCACTTGGGATAACTGAGGCACCATCCTGCAAAGCATGATCACACTCTCCAATCTTGCTGGCAACTGGTTCTTGCCATCAGAAGAGAGCACTTCATGGAGAAGTTTGCAGACAAGTCTTCTGTATAGCCATTCACTGGATAACACTCTCCTGGCTGGACTTTGAAATCTGAATGGAACTGTTCCCTCCCTGCACAAACTTACCTTGTTTTGCAAATATTTACCCACACCTAGCTCTGCCTCAGCATCTTCACTGAATGCCAACACCCAGCTGTGCAGACACACTGACAGGAGATAGATGTTATTCTCAAATTTAAGCTGCTAAAATCCTGGGTGTCCACTTTACCTTCCCAAGAAACACTGGGCATGTGCTCCTCTGCCATGATCAGGAATCAGGCAGAACAACTCAAACTGGATGAGCAAAAGCCACATCTTTATCCCAGTAATTGAAATCTTATAGAATTAAGAAATCTAAAATTGCCAATACTTGAAACAACTTCTTACAGATTTTCTCTTTCCGCCCAATGAGCAAGCAAATTTTAAAATTGGCACCTCCATTTTATGGCCATTAGTTCACACATTAATTCAGCCATGTTTGTTCAAAGGACCACAAGACAAACCAAGCAAAAAGCACACAGTGTAAGAACTCAGAAGCCTTGCAGCATCTGCTGAGGGAAATGGTTGACTGATATTTTGGATTGAGACACTTCAGAGTTAAAGAGTATATAAAGAGTTGAGGGAAATGGGCAGGGCAGGATCAGACTTACGGATCCAAGTAAGGAGGGGTTGGTTGAGACATGGATTCAAGTAGAGAAAGGATGAGTGGAAACAACAAGAACTGAGGTAGCTGATGAGTAGGGGCCCAGGGTTACAGATGACAGAAACATGGAACCAAATAGATGGGTGAACTGTTGATTTTTTTTGTCTTGGGGGTGGGTGGTATTGAAGGTCTTGATGCTATTGTCCCCTTAATTTTCCTGCGAGGGAGGGGGTGGGTTTGGGGTTTGCAAGTTTTGTTTCTGTCATGCCATGGGGAGGCGTTGATGCCTTTTCTATCAATAGTTCCGTAGTATTTCATGGCTACCTAGAAGACAAATATCAGAGTCATACTTTGACAATAAAATTAACTTTTGAACCTTTGAGATGTAAGCAGGAAGAGAAGGAAATACCAATGTGCGGAGAGAAGGACGTATATGAGAAGAGCTGGAGAACAGGGAGGAGATTACCTGGAATTGGAGAATTCAGTGCCCATACTATTGTGTTGTAGATTATGCAGGAAGACAAGCTCTAGTTCAGCTTTCAATAAATTCTCAGTATTGGCAAATTTGATCTGGGCAGAGAAATTACAACATTAATAGGGGTTAGTTTGCCTTGCCCAAGCAGGCAAGTCTGGGAATGTTTTAGGGACCATTCCATCAGCTAATACATCACTGATCGAGAATACAGACATGCACAGCGTAACTTCAAGCGCTGCTTTCTTTGGTTCAAGATCAGATTTACGGCAGTGCAGGATGCAGACAGGAAACGTTCAGAGACTGATCACCTAACTCAATCAAGCAGAACAAAATGATGTTAATAAAATCTGCAATGTTTAAATCTACAGACTATGGTCAGCAGGATGGATATCCTCAGTTAAGGGAGGTCTTTCAGAAGGGGATAGAGGGCCCCAATATCCACAGAAATCTTTCTGCCAGATACCTGCTGCTCTCAAAGATCTGCAAAATGAAGCTTCCATCTTAAACGGGCTTTTCTTGTGCAGCAATTCTGCAAATAGAGGAAGCACATTCAACCCTCCTACCATAAAGTGGTATGTTCACTGCATTGGGGAAGGGGAGGGACAGTCTCACTGTGACAGTTTGACACTGCTTCCACCCAACAACCTTGTCAAAGTTCAGACCTTAATTTGCTCAGCAGCATTGGCACACTATTTCCTTTTTTGGAGATATTCAGTCGTTAGTAACCGAATCAGCGTGTGATTTTCAGACCAGGACACAGCGTAGCATTAACAAGATTTGAGGGACAAGTTTTGGTATTTACAATATTGAAACAGGCCCTTCAGCCCACTTTATTCATGTTGACCTAACAAGCCAGACCCATTTGCCTGCATTTAGTCCAGCTGAAAACTCACTTCAACACAAAACCTGCATGGTACCATAGCAGTTAGTGCAACGCTACCACAGGATGGGACAGAGTTTCGAGTTCAATACCAGCACCCTCTGCAAGGAAGCTTGTGTGTTCATCAAGTGGATCTCCCTCAGGTGCTCCAGTTTCCTCCCACAGTCCAAAGACATATCTGTTACTAGGTTAATTCTGGGATTGAAAGGCTTATCATATGAGATATGTTGAATGGCTCTGGGCTTGTACTCACTGGAATTCAGGAGAATGAGGGGGTGGGGGTCCTCATTGAAACACATCAAATAGGGAAAGGCCTAGATAGAGTAGTAAGGGATTTTTGGACCAGAGAGCAGAGTCTCAGACTAGAGAGATGTCCATTTAGAACAGAGATGAGGAGGAATTTCTTTAGCCAGGGAGCAGTGAATCTGTGGAATTTGTTGCCACAAAGCAGCTGTGGGGATCAGGTCATTAAGACAGAGGCTGATAAGATTCTTGTTTATTCAGGGCATGACAGGATACAGGGATTGGGGCCAAGAGGGAAAATAGATCGATCACCATGTACACTCAACTCGATGGGCCAAATGGTCTAATTCTGCTCCTTTTTTTTTTAAGGTCTAAATTGGTCGTTGCAAATTGTCCCGTGATTAACCTAGAGCTAATTCAGTGGACTGCCAGGCGGTGTGGCTGGTTGGGCCGGAAGGGCCCGTTCCGCACTGTAATAAAATATATAAACTCCAAATGGACAGAAGCACCCGTTTCCATGCTGTAGTACTCTATGACTACACCCAAATGTTCACAATATTTTAATATAGATCTCTAACCAAACCAACCCAACGGTCTTTGGTCCGCAAATCAGAAAAAGATAGCAAATGCCTGTCAGATACCGCTGCCCCCCCCCCCATCTATTATTTTAGTCTGGTTTTCTTTCTCTCTCTTTCCCCCCTCACTATAATCTCCCCCCAGCCCTACCTTTCTTTCTCTTTTATTTCCCATAATTCTACACCTTCCCCCAGCCCATTTCCCTCCAGCCTATCACTTCCTAGCTCTCTACTTCATCCCTCCCCCCACTTCTCCACCATCCCATGTTACTTCACTCCTGATGAAGGGTTTCCGCCCAGGTCGTCACTACCTCCTCCCATAGATGCTGTCTGACCTGCTGAGCTCTGCCAGCATTTTGTGTTTTTATTTATTTCCAGCATCTGCAGATTCACTCGTGTGCCACCGTAGCATTCGATCAGTTGTTGAGAGCTACAGCGGAATTCCTTCTCTGTCTCTCCCCCCACCACCCCAAACCACACATCTCTACACGCAGGCAGGGTGCGGCCAGCTCTTGTCCAACAGCAGTGGCTCGCCCACCCTACCGGAGCTCGACCTTCCTCCGCGGGACCGGGGAGAGGGAAGAGACTGGGACCCGCGTGAACCCGAAGCCGTGTCACCCACACCCGCCCACCCCCACTTCTTCCCCGGCGCCCAACCGGAAGCTGGGCCACACCCATGCCCCAAGCCGATTCACCATCTCCCTCGGGCCCAACATTCACCCCCCAAGCCGCACGGCTTCCCCAGACCTTCTCAATCATCTCCACTCCGCACCACTACCCTCCTACTCACCTAACCTCGGCCGACACGTGGGTCGAGAAACACACACAAAATGCTGGTGGAACGCAGCAGGCCAGGCAGCATCTGTAAAGGAGAAGCGCCGCTGACGTTTCGGGCCGAGACCCTTCGTCAGGACGTGGGTCGAGATGCGGAAGTGGATCCGGGCAGGTAGCGTTAACCGGGGGAGGAAGCGCCTCCCCGCCAGCCAGCGGCCACCCCTCCCCAAACCATGCCTAACTCACTCAGCCGCCGTTGCGCCGGGCCGGGGACTCTAGCGACCGCATGAACCAATTCAGAGTCCCGGGCCGGTTAACGAGAGCACGGCGGAAGTCGCGCGGCGCGCTACGGTTCGCACCTGGATGTTTTTGAGGTTGCCGCCCTCATACGCGCCCCACACTTTGAAAGGGTCGGTGCCCACGATAACGGCATCCTTGGCGCCCTCAGCCTGCATGAGTTCGTTAATGTACATGTCCCAGCCGGAAGCCATTGTGTGGAGACCCGACGAGCGTTCTGCGTGCAACTACTCTGAAGCGGCGTCGCGACTGCAGCCCGCCCGCCGCGCCTACTTAAAGGAGACTGCACACAGGAAGGGCCTCGCACCCCGCCTGTATCCATCCACCGCGGGACGGCACCCACACCCTGCCCCCTGCACACCGCACCGCCGACCCCACACACCTTCCCCGGGGCTTACTATCTCCCCTACACCCCCCGGCTCAGCGGCTCCTGCCCCCGTCCGCTCTCCCACAGCTCACACATCGGCGCACTATTTGCCAAGGCGGAGGCACATGTAGTGATGCGGAAGAGTTTGCAGACAACTTTTTTCGCTGTAAAAGTTCCTGTTTGTTTTACCTTAAAAGGGAATTTGACTTTTTTCAACTTCCAATAAACTCCCTCCAAATTCTTCCTATTGTTTGATTTTTTGGTGGGGGAGGAGCCCGTTAATGACAGAGTCAGACAGTAATACAGCTCAGAAACAGGCTCTTCGGCCCAACTAGTGCGCGCTGTCCAAGATGTGTAAACTAATTCTATTTGGGCACGTTTATCCCTTTCCCTCTTAATCATTTTCAATCCGCGTATCCGTCTAATATATCTCTACCACTTCTACCTGTATCATTTTACAACTCGTAGTCTATTATTTGTAGTTTGGCTGCTACATATTGAGTGTTTGCCTGGCTTGGTTTATGTATAGTTCTTTCGTAAATTCTATTGCATTTCTTTTTCTCCCCCTGTAAAATCTCGGGGTAGTAAATGGTAGCACATACACGATAATGCTTTGAACTTTCTCTAACAGCTTATTCCACTCTCTGTGTGAAAAGGTTGCCCCTCAGGCCCTCTTAAATCTGTCCCTTCTCAAAATTTACCCTTCTAGTTATACACGCCCTTAGTCAGGGGAAAACATGCGTCCATTCACATTATATATGACCCTCATGACTTTATAAACCTCTGTAAGGTCACCCCTTAGCCTTCTAAGGACCTCTTCTAAAGATGTTGCTGGGTCTTGAGGGTCCAAGTTACAGGGAAAGATTGAATAGATTAGGACTGTATTTGCTGGAGTGTAGGAGAATAAGGGGAGGTTTGAAAGAGGAATACAAAATTATGAGGGCTATAGATAGGATAAATGCAAGCAGTTATTTTTTTCATTGTGGTTGGATGAGATTGAAGCTGGAGGTCATAAGTTAAGGGTGAAATATTTAAGGTAATCTGAGGGGGAACTTCTTCACCCAGGCTGGTGCAAGTGTGCTACGGGTTGCCAGCTGAAGTGGTGGACACAGGTTCAATTACAACATTCAAGGGAAACTTCATTAAGTAGGTACATGATGGGAGGGGTACAGAGGGCTGTGCCCCAGGTGCAGGGCAATGGGACTAGGCACAATAGTAGTTTGGCATGAACAAGAGGAGCTGAAGGACATGTTCCTGTGTTGTATGTCTCTAAGACATTTCTCTAGTCCCAGTAACACCATTGTGAATCTTTTCAACACTTTTTTCAGGTTAAAACAATCCTTTGTGTAGCTGGTCAACCAGAACTGTCCACAATACTTCAAATACTTATTCAGTTGCAACGTGACATCCCTGATTCTGTATACTCAGTGCCTGGATAAATGTAAGCAAACCTGATGAGGGTCTTCTTCACCACCCCCTCTACCCGTGTCTCCACCCTGTCTTGCTGTATCAGTATTCTCAGGGCTATGTACCTGTATCCTTAATCAACAATACTCTTCAGGTACTTGCAATTTAGTGTGATGTCCTGCTCTGATCTGACTTTCCAGAATATAACACCTCAAACTTGTCCAACTTATATTTACAACGCTTTAAAATGGGTTGTCAAAATTGCCCAATATATCACCAGCACCAGCCAACTTACCATCAAGGACATATATACAGAAAATTGCCAGTAACATCATGAAGGTCCCCTGCCCACACTGCTCGTGCACTATTTGTCCCACTCCCACCATGGAGAAGGCTACACAGCATCCTAGGACTGCCAGACTTAAAAGCAGTTACTTTTCCTTAGCAGTAAGACTGATCAACACCTCCACACTAACCCACCCCTCCACATCCCCAACCACCACTACTTTATCACATCCTATCAGAGTCACCTTACGTACAGACACTCCTGTGCCTAGTGTCACTTTATGGACATACAATCAATCCATATATGTATATAAACATTCATATGTATTTATATCTATTGCATTTATTATTATTGTGTTGTATTTTTGTGCTGCATTGCATCTGGAGTACAAATATTTTGTTGTTTACACTTTGTGTGGTGGAACTGACATTAAACAATCTTTAATCTTCAATATTGTTGTATTCCGTGTACAAACAATGACAATACATTGACCTTTGAATATTCAATTCCGTCTGCTATTTCTTGGCTCTGTTCCCAAGTTGGGCCAGATGCTGTTGTAACATTATGTAACTCTCTTCACTCACCACTAAACCACCAATTTTGGAATAGGAGGTGAATATGTGGTTGAGGTACTGGCGCAATGTGGAAGAACCTTGCACCTTTGGGGTCTCTTGGGACAGAAGTGACCTCTACAAGAGGGATGAGTTGCACCTGAACTATAGTAGGACCAATATCCTGGTAGTATTATTTCCTCAACACCCCCTGCCCAATTGTCAGGAAGAATTAGAGAAGTATATGGCTGGAGAGATTGCAGAGAGCTGTGAAAGCAATAGTGTTGTAATATTAAGTGATTTTATCTTTCCTGAGTAGCAGGGTGGAGATACTTGTAAGACACACCTTCCCTCCGCTAGCCTGCAGTTCACCACTAGGCAAGGTGCAGTACCTGCTTAGCCCCCCCTCCCCACTCCCCCACATGATCAGGGTCACGTGAAGCCACGGGAGCAGGTGGTGGATGGTCGTACGAGCGGCTGGTGCAGATCACAAGTCCTGGTTATGCGACCACTGACGTCAGGCAGACAATCTCTGAAGAGTGTTGATGATGGCTGGGGGTCACCCATCTTGTAAAGGCACTGCCCAGAAGAAGGGAATAGCAAACCACTTCTGTAGAAATGTTTGCCGAGAGCAATCATGGCCATAGACCATGATCGCCCACATCATATGACACGGCACATGATGATAATGATATTGACTTGGGCCGCCATTGGGTTAAAGTTTAGAATTTATGTGTGTCCAGGAAAGTTTTTTCATTGAATATGTAGATGGTCTTAACTAGAGAGCAATAACACTTGGTCTCCAATTGGGAAATGAGGCTGAGCAAGTAGCTGAACTATCAGTGGGAGAGCACTTTGGGGTGTCAGGAACCAAAATTCTATTAGCGTTAGAATAGTTATGGAAAAAATAGGCCTGGTTAACAAATTAAAGTCCTAAATGAGGCAAAGGTAAATTTTGAAGGCATTAGGTAATTTGCAAAGATTTTAGGATAATAGACCATAAAATATAGGAGCAGATTTAGGCCATTGAGTCTGTCCTGCCATTCCATCATGGCTTATTTATTATACCCCATTCTCCTGTCTTCTCCCCGTAACCTTTGACACCCTTACTAATCAAGAACCTGTTAACCTCTGCTTTAAATATACTTAATAACTTGGCCTCCACAGCCATCTGTGTCAATGCTCCACAGATTCACCGCACTTTAGGTTCCTCGGCATCCACATCGCCAAGGACCTCACGTGGTCTGTACACACCAGCTGTGTGGTGAAAAACACACAACAGCGCCTCTTTCACCTCAGACTGTTGAAGAAGTTTGGTATGGACCCCCAGATCCTAAGAACTTTCTACAGGGGCACAATTGGGACCATCCTGACTGGCTGCATCACTGCCTGATATGGGAACTGTACCTCCCTCAATCGCAGGATTCTGCAGAGAGTGGTGTGGACAGCCCAGCGCATCTGTAGTTGTGAGCTTCCCACTATTCAGACTATTAACAAAGACAGGCGTGTAAAAAGGGCCCGAAGGACCATTGAGACCTGAGTCACCCCAATCACAATTTATTCCAGCTGCTACCATCTGGGAACCAGTACCGCAGTATAAGAGACAGGACCAACAGGCTCTGGGACAGCTTCTTCCACCAGGCCATCAGACTGATTAACTCACACTATAATAGTAGTGTATTTCTATTTACATCTACTGTTCTATTTATTATAAATTATTATGATTGCTTATTGCTCTTTTAGACAGAGACATAACGTAAAGATTTTTACTCCTCATGTTTGTAAAGGATGTAAGAGGTAAAGTAAATTCAATTCAATTCAACTCTGGCTGAAGAAATTCCTCCTCGTCTCTGTAATAAAGGGACATCCTAGTCCTCTAGTCCTAGTTGATTAAGAGAGGCTATTTTCAGGAAAAGGGATGTCAGGCAAATGGGAAGTTTTTTAAATATGCGAGTTCCGAGACAGTATTTTCATCTTGGAGTGAAGAGCAAGACTGGCAGTGTTAAGCAACGCTGATGCACGAGGGATGTTGAAGCTCCGGTAAGGAATGGAGGAAGCGTATGTCAGTTATAAACATCTGAGATCAAGCAAATCCCTTGATGGTATAAAGCAAGTGGGAATTCACGAGAAGGAAATCAGGATGGCCTAAGGGGACATGAGGTAACCTCGACGGAAAAGGTGCAGTACATGAGAATTCTAAGAAGATCCCTTAACTCTATAGGTCAATTTCTCTCTCTCTCTCTCTCTCTCTCTCTCTCTCTTTCTCTCTCAAGATATCTATATATATATATATATATATATATATATATATATATATATATATACACATACATACACACACGCATAGTAGGGTGTTGAAAAACTTGCACAGTGCTGTAGTAATTTTATGAATTACTCTGTACTGTGGCTGCTGCAAAACTCTTGACAGATGTGAGTGGTTATAAACATGATTCTGATCTGGGTCTCTTTTACGGACTGAGAATGCGAAGGGATCAGGAAGAGGGGAGTCATGGTTGGGAAAAGGGGAAGGGAGAGGGGAGGGAGCGGGAATCAAATTACCTTGCCTGGTGTCTCAGGGCTGGGTCAAAGTCAAAATCAAAGTCAAAGTAAAGTTCGAAGTAAATTTTATTGTCAAAGTACTTACCTGTCACTACATACAACCCTGAGATTCATTTTCCTGTGGGCATCCTCAGCAGATCTACAGAACAATAACCATAACAGGATCAATAAAAGATCAACCAGAATGCAAAAGATAACAAACTTTACAAATGCAAATATAAACAAATAGCAATAAATAACAAGAGCATGAGATAAAGAGTCTTTAAAGTGAGATCATTGGTGGTGAGAACATCAAAATGGATTGGCCAAAGTCTGGGTGGTGGCAATCCCTGACGATGGATGCTTTTTTTCTAAGGTGGTCTTTCATGTAGATATGCTCAATGGTTGGGAGGGCTTTACTCATGATGTACTGGTGTGTCTGCACCTTTGCCAACTCACCTCACCTGGTAAACCTCCTCTGCCACCTGTCCTACACCTCTCCTGTGGCGCGCACCCTCTCCATTCCCAATATCCTTTGCTCCCACCAGATTTACAAACTTGTTCTCTGCTCCACATCTACAAATACAGTATTATGCAGAAATCTTAAACACCCTATCTATGTTTATGTGCCTAAAACATAGAACATAGAACACAGAAATCTACAGCACATTACAGGCCCTTTGGCCCACAATTTGTAACTTACTCTAGAAACCGCCTAGAATTCCCCTAGCGCATAGCCCTCTTTTTCTAAGCTCCATGTACCTATCTAAGAGTGTTGTATCCGCTTCCACCATCTCCGCCGGCAGTGCATTCCATGCACCCACCACTCTCTGTATGAAAAACTTACCTCTGACATCCCCTTGCTACATATTTTGAAGCACCTTAAAACTATGACCCCTCGTGTTAGCCATTTCAGCTCTGGGAAAAAGCCTCTGACTATCCACACGATCAATGCCTCTCATCATCTTATACACCTCTATCAGGTCACCTCTCATCCTCCGTCGCTCCAAGGAAAAAAGGCCAAGTTCACTCAACCTATTCTCATAAGGTACGCTCTCTAATCCAGACAACATTCTTGTAAATCTCTGCACTCTACACATCCTTTCTGTAGTGAAGTGACCAGAACTGAACACAGTACTCCAAGTAGGGTCTGACCAAGGTCTTATATAGCTGTAACATTACCTCACAGCTCTTGAACTTAATCCCACAGCTGATGAAGGCCAATGCACCATACAGCTTCTTAACAACACTGTCAACCTGTGCAGCAGCTTTGAGTGTCCTATGGACACGGACCTCAAGATCTCGCTGATCCTCCACACTGCCAAGAGTTTTATCATTAATATTATATTCTGTCTTCAAATTTGACCTACCAAAATGAACCACTTCACATTTACCTGGGTTGAACTCCATCTGCCACTTCTCAGCCCAGTTTAGCTTCCTATCGATGTCCATCCAGACTATCTACCACACCCCCAATCTTTGTGTCATCAGCAAACTTACTAACCCATCCTTCTACTTCCTCATCCAGGCTTTTTCCCCTCTGCCGACAGATTTCTGAATAGACAATGAACCCATGAACATTATCTCACTTTTTTCTTTGCTTTCTTTTTGCACTACTAACTTACATTATTTTTATATACGAGGGGTAATTGATAAGTTCATGGCCTAAGGTAGAAAGAGTCAATTTTAGAAAACCTAGCACATTTATTTTTCCTACATTTACACTCTTAGTCCAGCAGCCGTGGAGAATATGGATCCCTTCTTTGTTTTAAGTCAGTGTCTTGGACCTCCAGAAATGGTCCACAGCCTGGGGTGATTGATAAGTTTGTGGCCTAAGGTAGAAGGAGATGAGTTATTAACTTCAAATTTTCTGCATTTTCACTCAAAGAGTTGAACTGCACGTGCATGTAATGAGAGCTGTATAACTCATCTCCTACCTTAGACCACAAACTTTTCAATCACCCCTGCTGTGGACCACCTGGAGGTCCAAGATACTCTCGTTACATGCACGTGCAGTTCAAACTCTTCCACCCGCTTCCACAAAGAGGAATCCGTCTGCTCCACGACCGCTGGACTAAGTGTGTAAATGTAGGAGGGGACTATGTTGAAAAATAAATGTGCTAGGTTTTCTAAAATTGAATCCTTCTACCTTAGGCCACGAACATATCAGTCACCCCTCATATATATTTCTTATTGTAATTTATAGACTTTTAAAATTAATTTATCATGTATTACTGCCACAAAACATCAAAGTTCACAACACGTGCCAGTGATATTAAATGTAATTCTGATTCTGACTCTGAATGCCAGAGGAGATGATTTGAGTATCTCAGACACTGTTGATCTCCAGGGATTTTCACACACAACCTTGAGAGTCTATAGAGGATGGTAAGGAAAAAAATATCAAGTGAGCTGTAGTCTGTGCTTGTTAATGAGAGGTCAGAGGAGAAAGACCAGATGGGTTCAAGCTGACAGGAAAGCGAATGCACAACACGTCGGACCTTGTGAAGTGGACGGGCTACAGCAGCAGAAGACCACAAGCATACACTCAGTGGTCACTTTATTAGGAACAGGAGCGTAACACAGTGTGGTCTTCTGCTGTTGCTGAGTGTCTATGTGTCCTCGTTACACTCCCACCTTTAGTCTGTGTATACACATTGTGTACGCATTATACCCCTAACTAAACAGTAAGAGGTTGGCTTCAACATATTTAAAAAAAATATGAATAAAGTAAATGGGAAGGAGAGCTGATGAAATTATGGAGGCATTAGTAGTAATCTTTCAAGAATTAATGGTGTCAGGAATGATTCAAGAGACTAGAAAATCACAAATGTCACTCCACTCTTTAAGAAGGGAGGGAGGCAAAAGACCGGAAGTTATAGTCCGGTTAGCCTGGCTTTCAGAGGTTTAAAGCAAAAATTAAAATCCATTCGTAAGGATGAAGTTTTGGGGTACCTGAAACCACATGGTGCAATAGGCCGAAGTCTGCAAGGTTTCCTTCTTGACAAATATTTTGTAATTCTGTGAGAAAGTAATGGGTAAGATAGACAAAATAGAGTCAGTAGATCAGATTCAGGTTTATTATCACAAACAGGTTGTGAAAATTGTTGCTTTTTGGCAGAATCAGTACAATGTATAACAAGTTTCTATAGTTTGCAGAAACAAACCAGTGGTACAAAAGATGAAGATTGAGTTGGTGTTCGGGGGTCAACGGACCATTCAGGAATCTGATTACCAAGTGGAAAAAACTGTTCCTTAAAACATTTGAATATGAGACTTTGGGCTGCTGTACCTCTTCCCTAATAATACTGCAAAGCATGGTGGGTGTCTTTAGTGATGGATTCCACCTTCCTGAGTTACCACTTCTTGAAGGTGTCCTCAGTGGTGGAGCCTGGCCTACTGAGTTCCTCCAGCATTTTATGTGTGTTGCCTGTACCTGACATATGCTACTTCCTTTTTTCTTTGACCAGAACTTCAATATTTCTCATCAACCCATGTACTCCAATCCTTCACTCTAACGGGAAGACACTGTCCCTGGCCAATTCTTTACCTGAAAAACAGTTTCTCCTAATCAATTTTTGCAAGTTCCAGTCTTCAGAAGCAACCTTGCCCCAGATTTAAGACTTAATCCACAAGTGGGTCCAACGTGCTTACCCACTGATACCTCAGCTACTTGCCCATCTCTTGACCTCACAATTGACCTCATTATGGTCTTGCGCCATGTTGTCAACCCTACACTGCACTTCCTCTTGTAGTTATAACAGTTTATTCTGCATTACAAAATGTTCTATTGTCAATTTTCCCTTGTACCACCTCAATGATCCAATCTGTATGTATGTATAAACTTTCCTGGAAACACTCAACAAATTCTGCTTCATCCAATCCAAAGCTAGGGAGCAGAGATCAGAATCAGAATTAGGTTTAATATCACAGGCATATGTTGTGAAATTTGTTAACTTTGCAACAGCAGTATAATGCAATACATGACAATATAGGAAAAAACAGTGAATTACGATAAGTATATATATAAAATAGTTAAATTAAGTAAGTAATGCAAGACAGAAATAAAGAAGTAGTGAGGTCATGTCGATAGGTTCATTGTCTATTCTGAAATCTGATGGCAGAGGGGAAGTAGCTGTTCCTGGATCACTGAGTGTGTGTCTTCAGGCTTCTGTACCTCACGATGGTAACAATGAGAAGTGGGCATGTCCTGGGTACAGGGGGTCTTTAAAGATGGACACTGCCTTTTTGAGGCACAGCTCCTTGAAGATGTCTTGGATACTACGGAGGCTAGATTTAGAGTGAGAGGAGAAAGATTTGGATGGGATCCGAGGGACAACAACTTCCACACAGAGGGTAGTGAGTATATGGAACAAGTCACGTACTTTGATAGCATTTAGATAGATACATGGATGGTCAAGGCTTAGAGCAGGGGGTGTTCCCAAACTTTATGCCATGGACCAATACACTTGAGAAAGGGGTCTGTGGACCCTGGCTTTGAGGGATATGGGCAGAGCAGAGGAAGTTGAGATGAACTGGGTTGGATCATAGTTGCCATGGACTGGTTGGGTTGAAGGGCCTGTATTGCTCTATAACTGTATAACTCTAATCCTTTAGCAAAATGGCAATCCAGGTCAATATTCATCGTCATCATTATGTGCCATGTTGCATGACGTAGGCGATCAAGGTCTTCCATCCACAACTATGATTGTTCTTGGCAAACTTTTCTACAGAAGTGGTTTGCCATTGCCTTCTTCTGGGCAGTGTCTTTACAGGACGGGTGACCCCAGCCATTATCAACACTCTTCAGAGATTGTCAGTGGTCGTCTAACCAGGACTTGTGAGATGCACTAGTTGCTCGTATGACTGTCCACCACCCGCTCCCATGGCTTCACGTGACCCTGATTTGGGGGGTGGGGTATGGGGAGTGTAAGCAGGTACTATACCTTGCTCAAGGGCGACCTGCAGGATAGCGGAGGGAAGGAGCATCTCACAACTTCTTTGGTAGAGACGTATCTCCACCTGGCCACTCAAGGTCAGTAATAGTGGAGTTATAAATCATATGCTATTACAACACTATCTTCCATCTCTCTGTGCTCTCCCCATGTACTTACTTCTCTAATTTGCACTGGTTATTTGGGGAGCTACACTACAATCTTCCTTTTTCAATCTTTTTATTATTATTATTAATATCAACAAAATAAAATTGATACATAGATAACGGGATTACAAACATACACATTTCAACTGAACATGAAAGAACACATAAGCAATGATTACAGTATAAATGAGTATTCCCAAATCATGGATGATACAATATACAGATAAACAAGACAAACCTAGGTATATCATAATATATATTTTAAAAAACAGAAAAAAGAAAAAGAAAAAGAAAAGATGCAAAAAAACTAATCTAATAATCTAACTAATAAGGAGGGAAAAAAAAGAAAAAAGAGAAAAAGAAAAAATGGAAAAAAAGGGCTGTTTATAATATCTCACAAAATACAAAATCATGAGTGTCGTCAACTCCGATCCTCTCAACATATATAAAATCAAAACTGGAAAAACAAATAGGCTTGGAACAGGGTCATATTACATCATATGAAAATATTGAATAAATGGTCTCCATATCTTTTCAAATTTAATAGAAGTATCAAATACACCACTTCTAATTTTTTCTAAATTTAGACATAACATAGTTTGAGAAAACCAATGAAATACGGTAGGAGGATTAATTTCTTTCCAATTCAACAAAATAGATCTTCTAGCCATTAAAGTAAGAAATGCAATCATTCGACAAGCGGAAGAGGATAAATGGAGTGAGTCCATCATTGGTAAACCAAAAATTGCAGTAATAGGATGTGGTTGTAAATCAATGTTCAATACCGTGGAAATAATATCAAACATATCTTTCCAATATTTTTTCAAAAGCGGACACGACCAGAACATATGAGTTAAAGACGCTATCTCGGAATGACATCTGTCACAAATAGGATTTATATAGGAATAAAAATGAGTCAATTTATCCTTGGACTTATGAGCCCTGTGCACAACTTTGAACTGTATTAATGAATGTTTAGCACATATAGATGATGTATTAACTAATTGAAGAATTTTATCCCAATTCTCAATAGGGATAGTAAGGTTAAGTTCTCTTTCCCAATCATTTTTAGTCTTATAAAAGGGCTCTGAACGTATCTTCATAATTATATTGTAAAGTTTTGATATTAGCCCTTTCTGAAAAGGATTTAGTTCAAACAAATTCTCCAAAATACCTGAAGACACAAAATTTGGAAAAGTAGGAAGTATAGTATTTAAGAAATTCCTAATCTGTAAATATCTAAAAAAATGAAATCTAGGCAAATTATATTTATTAGATAATTGCTCAAAAGACATAAAACAATTATCCAAAAATAAATCAGAAAATCGTAGTAATCCTTTAGTCTTCCAAGCTGAATAAGCTTGGTCTATAATAGAAGGATAAAAAGAGCAATTGGATACAATAGGAATATTTAAAACAAACTGAGTCAACCCAAAAAATTTCCGAAATTGAAACCATATACGTAAAGTATGTTTGACTATCGGGTTGTCAATTTGTTTCGGCAATTTAGAAAGAGCAAAGGGAAGAGAAGTCCCTAAAATAGAACCCAATGCAAATCCTTGTACAGATTTAATTTCCAGGTTCACCCAATGAGGGCTAAAAGATATATCCCACTCCTTTAACCAACATATCAAATATCAGATATTAACTGCCCAATAATAAAATCTAAAATTAGGCAATGCCAATCCACCTTCCTTCCTTGCCTTCTGTAGATATATTTTACCTAACCTAGGATTTTTATTCTGCCATATTTATGAGGAAATTTTTGAATCAACATTAGCAAAAAAAAATTTTGGAATAAAAATTGGTACCGCATGAAATATATATAAAAACTTGGGTAAAATAACCATCTTAATAGCATTAATCCGATCTATCAGAGATAAAGATAGTGGTGACCACTTAGTAAACAAACATTTAATCTGATTGATTAAGGGTAAAAAATTAACCTTAGATAAGTCTTTATAGTTTTTTGTGATTTTAATCCCTAAGTAAATAAAAGAGTCATTAACTAATTTAAAAGGTAAATTTCCATGAATTGGAACCTGTCTATTTAAAGGAAACAATTCACTCTTATTAAGATTTAATTTATACCCGGAAAAATCACTAAATTGAGCCAACAATGATAAAACTGCAGGAATGGATTTCTCAGGATCAGAAATAAATAATAATAAATCATCCGCGTATAATGATTACTCATGTATATCTGTCCCACGATTAATGCCAAAAAAGTTCTGAGATTCTCTGATAGCAATTGCCAAGGGTTCTAAAGCAATATCAAATAATAATGGACTAAGAAGACAGCCTTGTCTAGTACCCTGAAATAAACGAAAAAAGGGAAATCTTTGATTGTTAGTAAGCACCGAGGCTACTGGAGTATGATATATCAGTTTAATCCAGGAAATGAATGTCGGACTAAAATTAAACTTCTCAAGCACATTAAATAAGTATGGCCATTCAACTCTATCAAATGCTTTCTCCGCATCTAATGAAATGACACATTCTGAAGTGCTATGTGAAGGAGTATAAACAATATTCAATAATCTCCTAACATTGAAAAAAGAATAGCGATTTTTAATAAAACCAGTTTGATCTTCCGAAATAATTTGGGGTAATACCTTCTCCAGCCTGGATGCCAGTAACTTGGAAAAGATCTTGGAATCTACATTCAATAAAGATATTGGTCTATAGGATGCACAGTCAGTAGGGTCTTTATCTTTCTTCAATATTAAAGAAATGGAAGCTCTATAAAAAGATTGTGGCAAATTGCCCAATCTAATTGCTTCTTCAAAAACCCTGCATAACCAAGGAGAAAGAGTAGCGGAAAAACATTTAAAAAATTCTACTGTATACCCATCTGGACCTGGTGCTTTCCCAGAATTCTTAGAGGAAATAACCCCTTTAATTTCTGCATCCGTAATAGGAGTTTTTAATATTGAAAGGTCATCTGATGATAATTTTGGAAAATTCAATTTCCCAAGAAAATCACACATGGTATTACGATCATGAGGGAATTCGGAATGATACAGGAAGGTATAAAAATCTTGAAATGATTTATTTATCTCATCATGGTTAACTGTCAGATCCCCATTCTGCTGATGGATCTTAGTAATTTGACGTTTAACCAAAGCATTCTTCAATTGACTAGCTAACAGTTTACCCGATTTATCACTATGTATATAAAATTCAGATCTGGTTTTCATTAATTGATTTTCAATCGAAGATGTAAGTAATAAACTATGTTCCGTTTGAAGTTCAACCCTTTGTTTGTAAAGCTCCTGACTAGGAGTAATCGAATATTTCTTATCAATCTCTTTAATTTTATCAACCAATAAAAGAGTTTCCTTCTTAATGCGTTTTCTCAGACCAACAGAGTAGGAGATAATCTGTCCACGTATGTATGCTTTAAAAGTGTCCCAAAGTGTTCCACAAGAAATATCCTCCGTGGAATTAGTTGAAAAGAAGAAATCGATCTGTTCCTTCATAAATTTAATAAAATCCGGATCTTGCAGTAAGGTAGAATCAAATCGCCATTGTCTAGCACTAGAAGCTGTGTCCATAAATTTAATAGAAAGTTTAAATGGAGCATGGTCAGAGATGGCTATAATATCATAATTACAACCAATTACCGATGGAATAAAACAAGAGTCAATAAAAAAGTAATCAATTCTCAAGTAGGAATGATAAACATGTGAGAAAAATGAAAACTCTTTGTCCTTAGAATGCCGAAATCTCCAAATATCAAAAATTCCATTATCAGTCAAAAAAGAGTTAATACAAGTGGCCGACTTATTAGGTAAAGTCTGAGTAGATATAGATTTGTCCATCAAAGGATTTAAACAACAATTAAAGTCACCACCCTTTATTAACTTATATTCATTTAGATTAGGTAGAGAAGTAAATAAGGACTTTAAAAAATCGGGACAATCCACATTTGGAGCATAAACATTAACCATAGCAACCTTTTTGTTAAAAAGTAAGCCAGTAATTAACAAAAATCTACCATTCAGATCCGAAAAGGTATCATGTTGGACAAATGCAATAGAGGAGTCAATAAAAATTGAAACTCCCTTTACTTTGGCATTCAAATTCGAATGATACTGTTGATCCCTCCAAAACCTAAAAAAGCGATAATTATCCTCTTTCCTCACATGAGTTTCTTGTACAAAAATAACATGAGCATTAAGTCTTTGGAATACTTTGAAAATCTTTTTCCATTTAATCGGATGGTTTAAGCCATTAGTATTCCAAGAGACAAAATTAATGGTCTGAACCATATTTCTAAATCAACCCTTTGGTATATAAAGGGTTAACCAAATTATGAACTCATGCACCCGGAAAAGGAACAAAAATAAGGGGCGGACCCGGAAGTGACGACATCGCGGACATTTTAGTAGTTTAAAATCAGCCCAAATGAAAAAACTAATGTAAGAAACATAAGATTTAGAAAAAGAGCTCCCACCCCCCACCCAAGAGGGAAAAAAAAGACCACCCCAGCCAGGGATAGGCTGGGAAAAAGGAAAGATGAAACTAAATCTACCCCCATATCAGCAGAAGACAACTCCGTATATAAAGGATAAAAAAAATCCACTCAAACTCTAAAAAGAATAGTCACTATACTAAAACCAAACTTCTTAATATAAGTTTTTTACTTCTTAATAGTAAAAAAAACAAAAAGAATATAATCACTAGTAAACTACACTACAATCTAATCACCCCTTCTTATTTCTTCCACATAGCCTCCCTGGACAATCATCCAGGTATGTCCCAAGTCCTGCTGTGATTGTCTCCCAAATTAAAAATGTACCTCCTTCTCCTCTTTTCTTCCCTCTATGTCCATCACATCTGTAGCATCTGTACCCCAGCACACTGAGCTACCAGTCCTGCCCACCTCTTACGCATGGTTTGATAACCCTAATATCCTAGGCCATGTATCTGCTTTACCTGTCTGGTTTCTTGTGTTATAAACGAAATGAAAGTTCAAAGTAGATTTATTATCAAAGACAAAATGCTGGTGGAACACAGCAGGCCAGGCATCATCTATAGGAAGAAGTATAGTCGACGTTTTGGGCCGAGACCCTTTGTCAGGACCCTCGTGAGTTTCCAGCATCTGCAGATTTCCTTGTGTTTGCATTTTATTATCAAAGTATGTAATTGTCACCATATACTACCATAAGGTGCGTGGGGTGTCCAAGGAGGTGAAGGGGCTTGTCGTGTCCAATCACTCACACTGGACACTCAGCTCTCACCTGTGACTCAAGTAGCTGTTTGCTTGTGACGGCAGCCGCACCCTGGTATTCGGCTCCATGTGCCAGTGAGATAGGTACATGCAAAGTCAGGTCTGGCAGATTGGATGGATGAGATCTACAGTGGGTAGGAAGGTGGTTCTGCAACACTCCGTAGAAAGCAAAGGGCATGACAAAGCACAGAAGAAGTCACGGTCATGCACTGCGACCAAGGAAGACCCCGGTTTCTGACGCTTGTTCGTGCCACTGGACCTGGACTTGGGGTCAAGAGAGTGGAATTGCCGCAATGCAACGGCTTTTCTGCTTTAAAAACTCTCCCACACAGTTTTCCTATCATCGTCGGACAAGACAGACAACCACCATTCCACCATACTACCCTGGGATTCATTTTCTTGCAGGCATTCACAGTAGAACAAAGAAATACAATAGAATCAATGAAACAAGCTGTGCACAAAGACTGACAAACAACCAATGTGCAAAAGAAGACAAATGGAGCAAAAACATAAACAATACAAGTTGAGCACCTCATATTCGAAAGGCCAAAAAGAAAAAAAGGATTCTGAAAATTTTTGGAGTGCTGAGATGACATGACAAATGGAAAATTCCACAAGGCGCTGAGGAGGTTCCCAAGTGACGTGCCATTCTCTGTGTACCACACACAGTTCTGAGAAGTGACCTTGCATTTGTGATGAAACATAGAAAAACATTGCATAAAGCGGGGAAAAAAATGAAGATCTCAATCCTCATTTGAAAGAGTGGATTCGTCTGCAGCAAAGTGAACATATGCCACTTAATGGTATGCGGATCACGAAACAAGCAAAAATCTATCACGACGAACTGAAAATTGAAAGTAATTTTGAATCTTCAGCAGGCTGGTTGCAGAAATCTAAGAAAAGCCACGGCATTCATTTTTTAAGGATTTGTGGTAATAAAGTATCTGCTGATCATGAAGTGGCAGAGCAATTCACTGACGAGTTTGCCAAGATCATCACTAATAAATATCTAACAGCAGAACAAAATTCCAATGCTGATGAGACATCATTGACTATCTGACTGTCCACCAGGGCAGCTGAGGTAGTGATAGCTTACCTTCCTGATGATTCAATGTTTCAATTACAAGAGTATTAAAACATGATCAAAAATTACCTTCAGGGCATATGTCTAATCTAATCTATATGTCTAATAAAGAAGAATCTTTTCTTCTTTAGACTTGGGGTCTTATTATATACATGCAAATATTCCAAAATCCAAAATATAGCCCCAAGTATTTTGGATAAGAGTTGTTCAATCTGTACTGAGAACAAAGGTAATAGAGTCCTTGAAGGTGAGTCCATAGGTTGCGTTCACTGATCAGGTTTAGGGTGAGTGAAGATATCTGTGCTAGTTCAGGATACTTATGGTTAAAGAATAATAACTTCCTGAACCTGGTGTTATGGGTCCTGAGGCTCTGGTACATCCTTCCTGATGGTAGCAAAGAGAAGAGAGCGTGGCCAGGATGATGGAGGTCCTCTATGATGGATGCAGCTTTCCTGCGACAGTGCTCAGTGGTGTGGAGGGCTATACTTGTGATGGACTGGGCTGCATCCACTACATTTTGTAGGTTTTTCCATTCAAGGCCATTGGTGTTTCCATACTGGGCTGTGATGCAAGTCAATATACTTTACACCACTCATCTATAGAAGTTTGTCAAAGTTTTAGATGACATGGCAAATCTGAGCAAACTTCCAAAAACAGAGGTGCCGCTGTGCCTTTGTAATGGCATTGAGGTACTGGACTCAAGACAGGTCCTATGAATTGATTATGCCCAGGAGTTTAAAGTTGCTGGCCCTCTCTACTGTTGGTGAGGACTGGCTCACGGACCTCCCGTTTCTTCCTCCTGTGGTCAATAGTCAGTTCTTTGGTTTTGCTGACTTTGAGTGAGAGATTATTGTAGAGGCACCACTTAGTCAGATTTTCAATCTCCCTCCTAAATGTTGATTCGTCACTGCCTTTGATTCAGCTCCTGAACCTTAAACCCGAAGGTGGTAATGACAAGAGGGCACGCCCTGAATGTGAGGGTCCTTCATGATGGGTGCTGTCTTTTGAAGCTGTCCTCGATGGTGGGAAAGTTGATGGAGCTGGTTGAGTTTACAAGACACCGCACCTTCTCCTAATCTTGTGCATCGGAGCCTCCATACCAGACAGTGCTGCAACCTGTCAGAACACTCCCCACGGTTCATCTGTACAAATCTGTGACCTACCAAATCTCTTCAATCTCCTAACCAAGTAGAACTCTCAAACGAAATGTGGGGAAAATTAAAGGATGTGTGTGGTTGATGAGCTGAAGGGCCTGTTTCTGTGGTCTGAGTTTCACGGCCAGCTGTCAGACAGGGGGATCTAGGGGGAAGCTGGGACTAGCGCCTAGTGACACATCCAAGTGTGTTGTCCATCGGTAAGCAGTGAGTGTGGCAGAGCAGACTCTCTCATCAACAGCATGGAAAGGAAAGAGTGATAAACGTTATTAGTGGAGGCCAGGTGATGTGAGGAATGTGAAAATCTAGGCCACGACTTGTTATGTGTGCGAGAAGGGTTCATTTGTTCCACCGAAGGCAGCTGCAACTCAGGGACGGGGAAGGCTGATGTTAAGCAACACTGCCTCAGGCTGGGTACAGCTCTGAAGTGTGGAAGGGAGAGTTAACCTGCAGGAATGTGTGCTATTGGGATCGTGTTCCTGCAGCAGCTGATTCTTGTGTATGCTTGTGGCTACTTGCCTGGATTCAGCCTGCATACCCAGCAAAAGGGCAGGGTTTTGACAAGAAACTCAGATCACCTTAAACACTCTCTGTGCTCCCCACTCTTGCCCTCCATTCCCCTCCACTCCCCTCATAATCCACTTCGTCTACTCTCCTCACAATACATTCCTCTCCACTCATACTCCAGTCTGTCACTGTTCCCTCCACTCATACTGCATTGTTTCTCCGCTCCCTCTCCACTCCCCCACCTCTATTTTTGCCTTCCACCCTTGCACTCCACTCTCCTCTCCCTCCACACTCCACTGCCTTGCACTCCACTCTCCTCTCCCTCCACACTCCACTGCCTTGCACTCCACTCTCCTCTCCCTCCACACTCCACTGCCTTGCACTCCACTCTCCTCTCCCTCCACACTCCACTGCCTTGCACTCCACTCTCCTCTCCCTCCACACTCCACTGCCTTGCACTCCACTCTCCTCTCCCTCCACACTCCACTCTCCTCTCCCTCCACACTCCACTGCCTTGCACTCCACTCTCCTCTCCCTCCACACTCCACTCTCCTCTCCCTCCACACTCCACTGCCTTGCACTCCACTCTCCTCTCCCTCCACACTCCACTGCCTTGCACTCCACTCTCCTCTCCCTCCACACTCCACTGCCTTGCACTCCACTCTCCTCTCCCTCCACACTCCACTGCCTTGCACTCCACTCTCCTCTCCCTCCACACTCCACTGCCTTGCACTCCACTCTCCTCTCCCTCCACACTCCACTCTCCTCTCCCTCCACACTCCACTGCCTTGCACTCCACTCTCCTCTCCCTCCACACTCCACTCTCCTCTCCCTCCACACTCCACTGCCTTGCACTCCACTCTCTCTCCCTCCACACTCCACTGCCTTGCACTCCACTCTCCTCTCCCTCCACACTCCACTGCCTTGCACTCCACTCTCCTCTCCCTCCACACTCCACTGCCTTGCACTCCACTCTCCTCTCCCTCCACACTCCACTGCCTTGCACTCCACTCTCCTCTCCCTCCACACTCCACTGCCTTGCACTCCACTCTCCTCTCCCTCCACACTCCACTGCCTTGCACTCCACTCTCCTCTCCCTCCACACTCCACTGCCTTGCGCTCCACTCTCCTCTCCCTCCACACTCCACTCTCCTCTCCCTCCACACTCCACTGCCTTGCACTCCACTCTCCTCTCCCTCCACACTCCACTGCCTTGCACTCCACTCTCCTCTCCCTCCACACTCCACTGCCTTGCACTCCACTCTCCTCTCCCTCCACACTCCACTGCCTTGCACTCCACTCTCCTCTCCCTCCACACTCCACTGCCTTGCACTCCACTCTCCTCTCCCTCCACACTCCACTGCCTTGCACTCCACTCTCCTCTCCCTCCACACTCCACTGCCTTGCACTCCACTCTCCTCTCCCTCCACACTCCACTCTCCTCTCCCTCCACACTCCACTGCCTTGCACTCCACTCTCCTCTCCCTCCACACTCCACTGCCTTGCACTCCACTCTCCTCTCCCTCCACACTCCACTGCCTTGCACTCCACTCTCCTCTCCCTCCACACTCCACTCTCCTCTCCCTCCACACTCCACTGCCTTGCACTCCACTCTCCTCTCCCTCCACACTCCACTCTCCTCTCCCTCCACACTCCACTGCCTTGCACTCCACTCTCCTCTCCCTCCACACTCCACTGCCTTGCACTCCACTCTCCTCTCCCTCCACACTCCACTGCCTTGCACTCCACTCTCCTCTCCCTCCACACTCCACTGCCTTGCACTCCACTCTCCTCTCCCTCCACACTCCACTGCCTTGCACTCCACTCTCCTCTCCCTCCACACTCCACTGCCTTGCACTCCACTCTCCTCTCCCTCCACACTCCACTGCCTTGCACTCCACTCTCCTCTCCCTCCACACTCCACTGCCTTGCGCTCCACTCTCCTCTCCCTCCACACTCCACTCTCCTCTCCCTCCACACTCCACTGCCTTGCACTCCACTCTCCTCTCCCTCCACACTCCACTGCCTTGCACTCCACTCTCCTCTCCCTCCACACTCCACTCTCCTCTCCCTCCACACTCCACTGCCTTGCACTCCACTCTCCTCTCCCTCCACACTCCACTGCCTTGCACTCCACTCTCCTCTCCCTCCACACTCCACTGCCTTGCACTCCACTCTCCTCTCCCTCCACACTCCACTCTCCTCTCCCTCCACACTCCACTGCCTTGCACTCCACTCTCCTCTCCCTCCACACTCCACTGCCTTGCACTCCACTCTCCTCTCCCTCCACACTCCACTGCCTTGCAGTATGACAAGGCTTACCATCCCATCTTCCCTCCCAAACAGTCCAAGTATCATTGTTGGCCAGCGTTTTGACCCACAGGTCTGGCTTGGATGCTCCTTGCAATTGGAGAAGGGTTGGGCATGTGGATTAGCTTCCCCATTCTGTTAAAACCCAGAGCTATATAAACAAGAACGGAAATTCCAAAGACCTCATCCCTGTGAGAGGAAATATTTTCAAAGATGCGGACAATCTGAAAGACTGGTCCAGATCAGAGGACCATGGCACGCGGCTGTTAGTGGACTGAGAGAGAGGTGTGTATCAAAGCTTATTTACTTACTGTCCAAACTCTCTCACACACATTTCTCCTCCCATTTCAACAAATTCTGCTTGTGGACTGTTCATCTCTGTTGTGTTCACTCAACAACTACTGATGAGACCCGAAGCCAGACAATGGAACAGGCTGGAATTCAAAATAACTCTTTATTTGGTAAAACTATGCCGGTTTCAAAGCTCAGCTCAAGCTCACACTGCCCAGTTCGACTGTTTAAATGGTTTACCCCAGAGCAATTGAGTCCTTGGTTGGGACGGTGAGCAGTCAGTGAACGTCTGCTGACCACTGGGTGCTGATTGCTTTAGCACACTGGAACACCTCTCTCTCTCTCTGGAAGATAATTACCTGTAGGATTTAAGCTGAGGGTTGATTTGGGATTATACAACCAGTTTATGTTGATGATTAGTCCTCCTCGGTGGTTGCAGGCAGTCACTTTCTTGTCGTGATGTTGCTTGCCACTGGTTTTGACTTGGTTGGGGTAATTCAAACCCTTCCAGAAGAAGGTGAAGCTCCAGCTCTGTGTTTGAAGATCTGCCCAACAAACTTGTCGAGCCGTTGGGAGCACATGGCCACGACTGGTTGATGTGGCAATGCCAGGGTTGTCCGGCTATGATAACTTCAAAGAGCACTTTCCCGTTCATTGGTCGCCTGACCTGGTAACCAGGGGTCTTTCCCATTGTGATAGTACCTGGCCCACACTGCAGCTCTGGATGATTGCTGACCATCTGCTCTCTCAGATGTCGGACAGCACTGCATCCAATACTGTGCACTTCAGTTGGTGACTTCCCCTCCAGGCCTGGATGCAGTGTAGCAGGAATCTGTTGAGAGTCTCTGACAGTGCTCCTTCCTCTTTTTGATTTCAAAAATGACCATTTCGAGGTGTCCACAACCCTCTCTGATTGGACTGTGGACGATATGGGGATGAGCAGATGTGGGTAATTCTGTCGTCCTGCCAGAATGCTGCAAACTGCATTGCATTCCATTGTCAGGAAAAGCATTTCCAGAATTCCAAAGCGACTGAAGATCTGCAGCAGCAGTTGAATGTAGCCTCTGCCATTGTTGATAATACAATGAAATAGGCGTCAATGAGGACTCGTTGGGCACACCCGTTGATTGGGCCAGTGAAGTCACTATGTACTCAACTGCAAGGTCTGGCTCTGCTTGGATTCTTTGCTGCCATAGGATGCTGAGTACACTGCTTACATATCGATGTGATATCTTCATCTATGCCGGGCCAGTACACAGAGCTTCTTGCCAGGTCTCTCATCTGATTGAATCCTAGGTGATCACAGTAGAATTGTGTCAGTACTTTTGGTCAAAGTATTTGTGGAATTCTTTCTCAAACATTAGGCAGGAGTCCACATTTTAGAGCGATGCGCGATGTCAATAGCAGGGTACGATACCTTCCTCGACCTTTACTGCTCATGGGGTAACTGGAGATATGCTGAAGAAGAGGATCTGCAGCTGTTTCTGCTCTGATCTTGTCGTTTGTGACTGGAAGACCTTCACCAGCATCTGCTCCAGCCTGATGGCCTTCACAACCAATTGACACTGCAGCCACAACTGAGTCTTTGTTTTCGCGGACCTGCTGGTTCATAAATCTGGAGAAGGCATCTACCTGACCGAGTTTTTGGGTTCTTGTGTACTTGATTTCAAAATCATAGGCTAGTAACGTTGTTGCCCACCTTTGCAGATGACTTGCTGGATGCCTTTCTTAAACCCAAAGATGAACAACAGTGGTTTGTGATCAGTAAGGGGAGTCTGCCATAAAGCATCTTGTGGAATTTCTTCACAGAAAAGATGATTCCCAAGGCTTCCTTCTCAGTTTGTCCATCATGCTGCCCTCAGAGACCTGACTGCATGCATGTCAGCTTTTTCAGAACCATCAGGGAAGGTATGGGATATGACAGCTCACACCCTGTAGTTAGACGCATTTGTTGCAATGCTGATTGGCAACTCTGAGATGATATGAGTCAAGAGAAAGGGGACGACAGCATATACTCCACCTGATCAAAAGCTTCTTGGCTTTGCTTGGATCATTTCCACGTGGCACCCTTGTTGAGCAGTGCGCTGGTTGGCTCTCTCTTTCAGTGCAGTGCTGGGAGAAATGCTGAATAATGACTGATCATGCCTAAAAATATCATAAGGTGCTGACATCTGATGGTGGAGACATCTTCAAAATGGCAGTGATCTGGGTGGCAACCGTGCTCATTATGATGAATCCCAGATACTTGATTGAAGACATCATAAAGTTGCATTTTCCTGCCCAAAGTTGTAGTCCGAAGTCTTCGTTTCTTCAGAACTTGGTCGAGCTGTTGGCATAGTTCTGTCTGATCTGTGCCCATCACAATGATGTTGTCATGAAGGTAAGCAGCAAAACCATCAATACTACTCAGCATGGTGTCCACATGCTGCTGGACAATGGAAGGAGCTGCCTTCACCCTGAAAGGCAGATGGACGAAGGAAAACACCACTTGTGTTGTAATGGTAGAAACTCCTGTAAAGTTTTCCACCAATTCTACCCGGAGCTAGGCTTCAGCCAAGTCCAACTTTGCAAAGTAGCACCCGCCATTCAATTTTGCGAAGAGATATGCTGGTGGTCCAGGTGTGTCTCCAGAACTGCAGTGAGGCTGGCTGAGAGTCTGCACACAACCTCACTGCGCTGTTGGCTTTCTTGATAATGACTACAGGAGCTGCCCAACATGTGCAGTTGACAGCTTTGATCACACCATCCTGTTGCAGACGATCTAGCTCTTGTTCTATAATTGGTGGGACTGCGTATGGTACTGCTCTTTCTGGACAGAAGATTGTCTTTGCATCTGGACAGAGATGGAGTTTTGTCTGCAGTTTGGTGCGGCTACCTTAACCTTCTTGAAACAGTGCTGCATAGCGCTGTTGCAGTTGTTATTGTATAGACTTAGGTACTAATGGTGGAATGGTCTTGACTGATATGATTTGAATGGCCAATGGCTTCATACAAACCTCATCCAGTCCATTCCAAGGACCCATTCAGATCTGGTTGGTCTGTTAGGTAACACATACTCGATTACTATGCAGTGGAGTTTGCCAATCAGCTGCAAGCAGAATGATGAGTTGATTTGACTGGTCCCCACCTCGTGCATTTGGAAATAATGGTGATGTCTGATGCCATTTTGAGTTATAGCTTGGCCAGCTGGTTGTTGATAAATACGTTGATATACCAACTCCTGGGGGTGAAGTCAACTTTGAACATGACCATTAAATTCCTTCTGGATTTTGATGGCTTTTGAAATTTCTTGTCTTTGTCTTTCACTGGCCTTAAATACAATGAAGGAGGGCAAAATCTTTTGTGACCACAGCAATTACATTTGTTGCAGACATGTTTCTTGTCTTGGCTGTTACCTGCATTATCCCACACACCACAGTTCCAACAAGTTGTGTTTGGCTTCTTGGAGACTCACTAAGTGATGATGTCTGGGCCATCGGAAACCACATTGACATGGTCCTGTTCGACCAGGCTGGGACCGTGTTTTAGGCTGATCAAATGCTGACATCCTTGAGTTTCAGCTTGTAGAGTCATACCATGCTACGAATTTCCACCAGAGTAACTAAAATCAGACCAATCCAAGGAAGCAGGTGGGGATAAATATTTTACATAGAGAGTTGTGATTATCTGGAATGTTTTACCTGATAAAATGCCAGAAGCAGTTTCATGAATCGCTTTTAAAGGGTAACTGGGCAGACAGTTGGTGAAGAAAGGTGATGAGTGGAACTAACTGAAAGCTTTCCGATGCTCATTGCTAATCGGTTTATTATTGTCAGATAAGGCTATGAGACATAGGAACAGAATGAGGCTATTTGGCCCATCAGGCCTACTCTGCTGTTCAATTATGACTCATTGTTGTCAACCCCATTCTCCTATCTTCTCCTCATAACTTTGATGCCCTTACCAATCAAGAATCTAGCGTCCTTAAATATACACATGACTTGTCCTCCACAGCCATCAGTGGCAATGAATTCCACAGATTCACCACCCTCTGGCTATAGAAATTCCTCCTCATCTCTGTCTAAAGAGACATCCTTTTATTCTGAGGCTGCGCCCCGGTGCTAGACTCTCCTACTAATGGAAGCATCAGCTCCCATGTCCAGTCTATCGAAGCCTGTAAGAATCCGGTAGGGTCATCCTTCTGAGCTCCAATGAGCATAGGCACAGAGACATCGAATGCTCCTGATACGTTAAGCGTTTCATCCCAGGATCTTTCCTGTGTACCCTTACCAATGCCATCTTCTTAGATACAGGGCACAGAATTGTTCATGCTATTTCAGATGCAGCCTGACCGATACGTTATAATGGTTCAACAGTACAGTTTTATTTTTATCTTCTTATACTCTCAGAATGCATTTGCCCTCTTAACTACTGAATCAGCCTGTAAGTTAACACGCCGACGTGCACTGAGATACAGCAAAAAGCTTTTTTTTTGCAGCACGTGAGAGTGCAATTATGAGGTAAGCTCAGCAGCGCCTCTACTTCCTTAGGAGTTTGTGGAGGTTCGGCATGACAAAACCTCTGTAGATGTGTGGTACAGAGTACATTGAATGACTGCATCACAGCCTGGTGTGCAAACAACAATGCCTGTGAACGTAAAATCTTACAAAGAGTAGTGGATACAGCCCAGTCCATCACAGGCAAAGCCCTCCCAACCACAGAGAACATTGACATGAAACTTTGTTGCCGGAAAGTTGTCCATCATCACTACTTCCTCTTTCTGTTTTTGTGCTATTTATTTAATTTAACTATTTAATATACATGTATGTACTTACTGTAATCTACAGTTTATAAATAATATTGTATTATGTATTGTATGTACACTGCAAAGTTTACAAATTTCACAACATATGGTGATGATATTAAACCTTATTCTGATTTGCCTGATGGAAGTAGGGAGAAGAGAGAACATTTGTCAACAAAATAGAGAGAGTACAGAGGAGATTTACTAGAATGTTACCTGGGTTTCAGCACCTGAGTTACAGAGAAAGGTTGAACAAGTTAGGTCTTTATTCTTTGGAGCGTAGAAGATTGAGGGGGGACTTGATAGAGGTATTTAAAATTATGAGGGGGATAGATAGAGTTGACGTGGATAGGCTTTTTCCATTGAGAGTAGGGGAGATTCAAACAAGAGGACATCAGTTGAGAGTTAAGGGTCAAAAGTTTAGGGGTAACACGAGGGGGAACTTCTTTACTCAGAGAGTGGTAGCTGTGTGGAACGAGCTTCCAGTAGAAGTGGTAGTGGCAGGTTCGATATTGTCATTAAAAAAAAAATTGGATAGGTATATGGACAGGAAAGGAATGGAGGGTTATGGGCTGAGTGTGGGCCAGTGGGACTAGGTGAGAGTAAGCGTTCGGCACAGACTAGAAGGGTGAAGATGACCTGTTTCCGTGCTGTAATTGTTATATGGTTTGGGGTGTGAAGGGTCCTTGATCATATTGCTTGCTTTACTGAGAGGTTGGGAAGTGTAGCTGAGTCCATGGAGGGGAGTCTGGTTCCTATAACGGACTGGGCTTCGTCCAACACTTTCTGCAGTTTCCTGCTGTCTTGGGTAGAGCTGTAGCCATGATGTATTCAGCTAGAATGCTTTCTATGGTGCGTCCGTCAAAAATGGTGAGTGTCCTCAGGGACATGCCGAATTTCCTCAGCCTCCTGAGGAAGAGGAGGCATTGGTGAGATTTCTTTGCCATAGCGTATGCCACAGATACAATGCGCTGGATGCTTGCTATACAGTTTAGTTTGGATTTGAATGGTGAGTAAGTTTGCAGGTGACCATAAATAAGTGATAAAGTGAACAATAAAGAGTTGTAAAAATGACTGGAGACCTTGATCAGCAGAGTAAGTGGGCTATGGAATGGCAAATGTAATTTAGTTCAGATAAACCCCAGGTGCTGCATTTTGAAAAGTCAAATCCAGATAAAGCCCTGGAGTCACAGGCATACAGGGTGGTGATCTAGGGCTTGACAGTGTGTTCCCTCGATCGTGTGTGAAGCAAATGCAGAAACTGCAGCAAAGAGATTTAAAACATCCTTAGCAACAGGTGAGGTACCAGAGGATTGGAGGATAATTAATGTTGTTCTGCTGTTTAGAATAAACCATAAAGAAATTATGGTGGGAAGATTATTGGAAGACATTCTAAGGGACTGGATTTCTGAGCACTTGGGATGAGGAGATCTGTCGATGCTGAAGCAACACAACAGTATTGCACGGTCTCGGCCCGAAATGTCAACTGTTTACTCTTTTGCATAGATGCTGCCTGAGCTGCAGAGTTCCTCCAGCATTTTGTGTGTTGATATTGGTATTTGGATAGACAGAGACTGTTTAAGGATAGTCAGCATGGCTTTGTGCCTGGTAGGTCATGTCTAGCCAATCTTATAGAGTTTTTCCAGGAAGTTACCAGGAAAGCTGATGAAAGCAAGGAAGTGCAAGTTGTCTACATGGACTTTAGCAAGGCATTGAACATGGTCCAGCATGGGAGGTTGGTCAAGAAGTTTTAGTTGCTTGACATTCAGGATGAGGTAGTAAATTGGATTAGACTTTGGCTTTGTCAGAGAAGCAAGAGAGTGGTAGTAGATAGTTGCCTCTCTGACTGAAGGCCTCTAACTTGTGGAGTGCCTCAGGAATCAGTGCTGGGTCTGTTGTTGTTTGTCATCTATATCAATGATCTGGATGATAAATTGGTGACCCAGATCAGCAAATTTGTGAATGACACCAAGATTGGTGGTGTAGTGGACCATGAGGAAGACGATACACGGTGAGCAGGAGGACATTGAGGAGTGCTGTAGAATGAGTGAATCTAGGAATACTGGTCCATAATTCATTGAAAGTGGCATCACAGCCAGATAGGGTCATATAGAAATCTTTTGGCATATTGGCCTTCATAAGACAATGTACTGAGCACAGAAGCTGGGATCTTGTATAAGATGTTGGTGAGGCCTAATTAGGAGTATTGAGTGCAGTTTTGGTTACCTACCTACAGGAAAAATGTAAATAAGATTGGAAGAGTACAGAGCGTATTTACAAGGATGTTCCTGGTCTTGAAGATTTGAGTTTTAAGGTTAGATTGAACAGGTTAGAACTTTATTTCCCAGAACTTAGAAGATTAAAGGGAGATTTGATAGAAGTACTGTATACAAAATTATGAGTATTATAGATAGGGTAAGTGCAAGCAGGCTTTTTCCACTGAGGTTGGATGAGACTACAACTAGAGATCACGGGTTAAGAGTGAAAGGTGAAATGGTTAATGGGAACATGAGGTGAAACTGAGAGTGTGGTGAGATGTGGAATGAACAGCCAGTGCAAGCAGTCGATGCAATTTCAATTTCAACGTTTAATAGAGTTTGGACAGGTACATGGTTGGGAGGGGTATGGAGGACGACCGTCTGGGTGCAGGTTGATGGGACTAGGCAGTTGAAATGGTTTAGCATGGACAGGACGGGCTGAAGGATCTGTTTCTAAGCTGTAGGTTTCTTTGACTTTAAGGCTATTGGCGTGCTGGCCGTCATCAGTCAGGCATTGAGTACAGAGGCTGGGAAGACATGATGCGGTTGAACAAGATTTTGGTGAGGCCACACTTGAAGTGTTTGATTGCCCTGCTGTGAAAAATGTTATTGAGTTGGAAAGAGTGCAGAAAAAGTCTACAAGGGTGCTGTGAGGGACTGAGTTATAAGGAGTGGATGGAGAGGCTGGGACCTAATTACTTTGAGTGTAGGAGATGGAGAGGTGTATAAAGTCACGGAGACCATAGACAGGATGAATGCACTCAGCCTTTTTCCCCGAGCTGGGCCATCAAACTGAGAGGGTATAAGTTTGAAGTTTAAGAGGAATTTGAGGGCAACCTTTTTTACATAATGGGAGGTACCTATGAGGCAAAACCTGCCAAAAGAAGTGGTTTGAGGCAGCTACAATAACAATGTTTAAAAGAGATTTGTACAGGTACATGGATTGGAAAAGTTTAGAAGATTATGGGCCAGTTGCCACTGGCAAATGGGACTAGCTTGGATGGGGCATTTTAGTCGGCATGGATCAGTTGCGCTGAAGAGCCTGTTCCATGCAGTACGACGATATGACTAAATCCAAACAAAATAGAGGGAGTTTCACTCTGTGTCTGACCCCGGGAGTGTGTGATGGGACGGTGTGGAGGGAGATTCACTCTGTGTCTGACCCAGGAAGTGTGTGATGGGACAGTGTGGAGGGAGCTTCACTCTGTGTCTGACCCCGGGAGTGTGTGATGGGACGGTGTGGAGGGAGATTCACTCTGTGTCTGACCCTGGGAGTGTGTGATGGGACGGTGTGGAGGGAGCTTCACTCTGTGTCTGACCCCGGGAGTGTGTGATGGGACGGTGTGGAGGGAGATTCACTCTGTGTCTGACCCAGGAAGTGTGTGATGGGACAGTGTGGAGGGAGCTTCACTCTGTGTCTGACCCCGGGAGTGTGTGATGGGACGGTGTGGAGGGAGCTTCACTCTGTGTCTGACCCCGGGAGTGTGTGATGGGACGGTGTGGAGGGAGCTTCACTCTGTGTCTGACCCCGGGAGTGTGTGATGGGACAGTGTGGAGGGAGATTCACTCTGTGTCTGACCCTGGGAGTGTGTGATGGGACGGTGTGGAGGGAGATTCACTCTGTGTCTGACCCTGGGAGTGTGTGATGGGACGGTGTGGAGGGAGATTCACTCTGTGTCTGACCCAGGAAGTGTGTGATGGGACAGTGTGGAGGGAGATTCACTCTGTGTCTGACCCTGGGAGTGTGTGATGGGACGGTGTGGAGGGAGATTCACTCTGTGTCTGACCCCGGGAGTGTGTGATGGGACGGTGTGGAGGGAGATTCACTCTGTGTCTGATCCCGGGGATTGTGTGATGGGACGGTGTGGAGGGAGATTCACTCTGTGTCTGACCCCGGGAGTGTGTGATGGGACAGTGTGGAGGGAGATTCACTCTGTGTCTGACCCCGGGAGTGTGTGATGGGACGGTGTGGAGGGAGCTTCACTCTGTGTCTGACCCCGGGAGTGTGTGATGGGACGGTGTGGAGGGAGAATCACTCTGTGTCTGACCCCGGGAGTGTGTGATGGGACAGTGTGGAGGGAGGGTCGCTCTGTGTCTGACCCCGGGAGTGTGTGATGGGACAGTGTGGAGGGAGATTCACTCTGTGTCTGACCCCGGGAGTGTGTGATGGGACGGTGTGGAGGGAGTTTCACTTTGTGTCTGACCCCGGGAGTGTGTAATGGGACGGTGTGGAGGGAGATTCACTCTGTGTCTGACCCCGGGAGTGTGTGATGGGACGGTGTGGAGGGAGTTTCACTTTGTGTCTGACCCCGGGAGTGTGTAATGGGACGGTGTGGAGGGAGATTCACTCTGTGTCTGACCCCGGGAGTGTGTGATGGGAGCTTCACTCTGTGTCTGACCCCGGGAGTGTGTGATGGGACGGTGTGGAGGGAGGGTCACTCTGTGTCTGACCCCGTGAGTGTGTGATGGGACGGTGTGGAGGGAGATTCACTCTGTGTCTGACCCCGGGAGTGTGTGATGGGACGGTGTGGAGGGAGTTTCACTTTGTGTCTGACCCCGGGAGTGTGTAATGGGACGGTGTGGAGGGAGTTTCACTCTGTGTCTGACCCCGGGAGTGTGTGATGGGACGGCGTGGAGGGAGCTTCACTCTGTGTCTGACCCCAGGAGTGTGTGATGGGACAATGTGGAGGGAGCTTCACTCTGTGTCTGACTCCGCGAGTGTGTGATGGGACAGTGTGGAGGGAGATTCACTCTGTGTCTGACCCCGGGAGTGTGTGATGGGACAGTGTGGAGGGAGATTCACTCTGTGTCTGACCCCGGGAGTGTGTGATGGGACGGTGTGGAGGGAGCTTCACTCTGTGTCTGACCCCGTGAGTGTGTGATGGGACGGTGTTGAGGGAGATTCACTCTGTGTCTGACCCCGGGAGTGTGTGATGGGATGGTGTGGAGGGAGATTCACTCTGTGTCTGACCCCGGGAGTGTGTGATGGGACGGTGTGGAGGGAGTTTCACTCTGTGTCTGACCCCGGGAGTGTGTGATGGGATGGTGTGGAGGGAGATTCACTCTGTGTCTGACCCCGGGAGTGTGTGATGGGACAGTGTGGAGGGAGCTTCACTCTGTGTCTGACTCCGCGAGTGTGTGATGGGACAGTGCGGAGGGAGGGTCACTCTGTGTCTGACCCCGGGAGTGTGTGATGGGACGGTGTGGAGGGAGATTCACTCTGTGTCTGACCCCGGGAGTGTGTGATGGGACAGTGTGGACGGAGATTCACTCTGTGTCTGACCCTGGGAGTGTGTGATGGGACGGTGTGGAGGGAGCTTCACTCTGTGTCTGACCCCGGGAGTGTGTGATGGGACGGTGTGGACGGAGATTCACTCTGTCTGACCCCGGGAGTGTGTGATGGGACGGTGTGGAGGGTGATTCACTCTGTGACTGACCCTGGGAGTGTGTGATGGGACGGTGTGGAGGGAGCTTCACTCTGTGTCTGACCCCGGGAGTGTGTGATGGGACGGTGTGGACGGAGATTCACTCTGTGTCTGACCCCGGGAGTGTGTGATGGGACAGTGTAGAGGGAGCTTCACTCTACTTATCCAATTTGCCTTTATTTTGTTTTTTTTAGGAAAACAAAGATAGATTTAAAAACTGAGAAAATGTGATTAAACTGTTTAACATGACTTTATGAATACTCTGATGTTGTTCAAGTGGAAAGGTAATAACAAAATGTAGAATATAGGAATATAGAAAACCTACAGCACAATACAGGCCCTTCGGCCCACAATGCTGTGCCAAACATGTATTTACTTTAGAAATTACCTCGGGTTACCCATAGCCCTCTATTTTTCTAAGCTCCATGTACCTATCCAGGAGTCTCTTAAAAAACCCTATCATATCCACCTCCACCACCGCTACTGGCAGCCCATTCCACACACTCACCACTCTCTGAGTAAAAAAGTTACCCCTGACATTTCCTCTGTACCTACTTCCAAGCACCTTAAAACTGTGCCATTTCAGCCCTGAGAAAAAGCCTCTGACTATTCATACGATCAATGCCTCTCATCATCTTTTACACCTCTATCAGGTCACCTCTCATCCTCTGTCACTCCAAGGAGAAAAGGCCGAGTTCACTCAACCTATTCTCATAAGGCATGCTCCCCAATCCAGGCAACATCCTTGTAAATCTCCTCTGCAACCTTTCTATGGTTTCTACATCTTTCCTGTAGTGAGGCGACCAGAACTGAGCACAGTACTCCAAGTGAGGTCTGACCAGGGTCCTATACAGCTGCAACATTACCTCTCGGCTCCTAAACTCAATCCCACGATTGATGAAGGCCAATGCACCGTACGTCTTCTTAACCACCGAGTCAACCTGTGCAGCTGCTTTGAGTGTCCTATGGACTCAAACCCCAAGATCCCTCTGATCCTCCACACTGCTAAGAGTCTTACCATTAATACTGTATTCTGTCATCATATTTGACCTACCAAAATGAACCACCTCACACTTATCTGGGTTGAACTCCATCTGTCACTTCTCAGCCCAGTTTTGCATCTTATCAGTGTCCTGCTGTGACCTCTGACAGCCCTCCACACTATCCACAACACCTCCAACCTTTGTGTCATCAGCAGATTTACTAACCAAATACATTGCTGTAGTCAGAAAGAAAGTGCAGTGTGGGTGGGTAACTGAGAAAATGTGCAGCGAGGGGGTGGGGATGGTGTAAGATGTTCTCCCTCTTCCTCTTGTTGGTGGGACAAGAGTTTAGTCAGGGAACTCAGGAAAGAAGTGTTGCAGCAGACTAATGTCTTTGTTGGACCCCCCTCTCGCTGTGAAAGGGTGACACCTTTCTGTCTCTTTATTAAGGGAAGAGAGTCTCTTAATGCATGTCCAAAGCATGCGTGTCGAATTGTCAGGCAAACAATTAGTTTTTGAGGAACTGCGGATCAGGGTCTTTCTTGGGGGATTTGCTTTTGCTTGCTTGGTGGGTGGAAGCTGTTGATGCTTTTGGCTGAAATAAACGGGGGGGGGGGGTCGCTACTTTGCTCCTGCCTGTGCACTGGGGGGAGTAGAGGGGTCCTTGGAGTTATAACATTTGTACTCTTCTGTTTGCATGGATGTCTGTGAAGAACAAGAAGTTCAGGTTGTATATTGAATACATTCTCTGATATTGCATGGAACTAGAGTGAACCATGGGAGAAAGGGAAGGGGGAGGAGAACAAGAGGGAGGTGATGGGCAGGTGAGGGTAAAAGGGGAACCAGAATGGGCAATAGTACAGAGAAAAGTTGGGGGGCTGGAAAGTTAGAGAATTCAATGTTTATGTGTCAAGTTGAGGCTACCCAGAACATGAGGTGCTGTTCCTCCAATGATTAAATTCCCTCTGCCTTAGGAGCAGGTTGTGTGGTGCAATAGAGGTGTGGAGATACTGTTCTTCAAAGTACTCCTCAATTCATGGAAAGAATTATAACCTGATGACCTCCAGAAACGAATGGAAAACGTTACGTTCAAATGACAAAGCTCAACAATTTTATGAATGATCTGTAACCTTTAACGTTGGACACATTGACTGAATGTTACTGCTAAGATCCAGTAACCAGGTAAATGAAACACCTTCACGGCACAGTTGTAATTGAAGGTTCTGTCAACCAAAAAGTGATTTGTAAAAAACTACCAGCTGCTTTGTTTTAACAATAAACCTACCCCATTTGCACTGAAAGAGATCCATTTGCATATTTACAACATATTCACGATATTTACATCATTCGCAGTTTAATCTTTGCAAGTATAATCGATTAACAAAAAGTAAAAATCCCTGTAAGTGTTTGTGTCCTGGGAATGTGTGACGAGACAGTGAACTTTACTCTGTGCCTGACGATGATTTCTTTGCCCTGGGGGATGGGGTGTAATAGGGCGTGGAGAAAGATCTAGAATTACGAATGCTTGCATAGACATTCGGTGTCTGGCTGCTGTGTTCAGTCTTGTGCAGTAAGTGATAGGTTTCTTCGTGTTTCTCTGAGTAATTTTGCTATGACTTGGGCTTTTGGAGAGTTTCAAGGTTCGCCGGCAGAGATCTGTGGAGCTCAGGGCTCAGGCCTGACGGATTATCTCCACATCTGTGACTGAGCAGAGAGCGGTAAACTGTCAGGAGCAGCCACAAAACCATTTCCGGCTGCAGACGTTGCAGAATGGCTGGCAGCAAACTGACTCAGAGCTGGCCGGCCTGTGCTGTGAGACTCAGCACCACACACCACTGGTCACAGTGTTGTCTCTCTTGCCCCATCTCCCCCAGGCCCACCCTGATCTCTACCCCATCATTTGTACTCAACCCCCCCCCAGCTCTCCACCCACTCTCTACATCTCCCTCACCATCTCTCCCCATCATTTGTACAACCCCATCCTCAGTCATCCCACAGAGTGTACCCCTCCTATCTCCCTATCTCCCTCCCACAGACCGTACCCCTCCCCGTCTCTCTCCCACAGACCGTACCCCTCCCCGTCTCTCTCCCACAGACCATACCCCTCCCATCTCTCTCCCACAGATCGTACCCCTCCCCGTCTCTCTCCCACAGACCATACCCCTCCCATCTCTCTCTCACAGACCGTACCCCTCCCCGTCTCTCTCCCACAGACCGTAGTCCTCCAAGGACTTAACTTACTCTCCCATTAGACCTGATACAGTGGGAGGGATTAAAGAAGGAAGGTGGCATTATTAGTCAGGGAAAATGTTACAGCACTGCTCAGACTGGACAGACTGGAAAGCTCGACTACTGAGGCTATATGAGTGGAATAGAGGATTAAGAAAGGGATGACTGCATTAATGGGATTATATTATAGACCGAGATCAAGGTTTATTATTAAAGTATATCTCGTTAAAGGCAGTCACAAAACAAAGGAACCCAAAAGAGCCCATTAAAAAAGAGTGTCAAACGCCAAATAGCAGAGAGAAAAAAGCACAAATTTTGCAAACAATAAAAGCAAACAAATAATGTTCAGAACTAAAGTCCCCGAAAGGAAGAAAGCCCATCCAGAGACACAAAGCTACAGCCTCAGATTAAATTGACTGAACCTTGGGAACTTCCTGGCTCTCGGTGATGGGCCACTGCCTCACCTTGCCACGGTCTGTCGCGTTGAATTGCCTCCAAGCCCAAAGGAAAGTGACAGACCATTGCTTGTGATGATCGTTTACCAGGAAAAGTGTGATTAATAAAGTTTCTTTGTTTCATTGGCCACCAACAGGTAGTTGCTGTGCTTCCCGGGTGCCATCTTAAAGCGGCCATCAATAGTCAGTGGGGTTTACTGGAGCAAATTTGTAGAGAGATAGCAGACTGTTGTAAGCAAAATAAGGTTGTGATAGTAGGTAATTTTAACTTCTATAGATTGACTGGGACTCCCATATTGTAAAAGGGCTGGATGGGATAGAGTCTGTCAAATGTGTTCAGGAGACTTCCCTTAATCAATATATAGAGTTCTCAACCAGCGAGAGAGCAATACTGGGTATAGAGAGTGAATACACGGATTGGAGAACAGTGATTCCCCTCTTCACTGTGAGAGGTGACTGAGGAGAAGATCAAGAGGCTCTTCATCAGCAAAGGGGTTCGGAGGGAAATGAGTAAACTCCAGTCAGAGCTGCAGAAACTTCTTGTTCTGCATTCGAAGGGGGTGGTTGTGTGGGACGAGTTACGAGAGGTGAAAGGACAGCTACCCAGCACTTCGCCACCGAATCCTCCAAGATCATCTTCTGGTCCACAGTACACACTGTGGAACCGCATGAGATGTGATCACGGTTCTCGTTCGCAAGGAGAGCTCTGTGATCCACGGCCGTTTTGAAGAGGACGGCTCAGTCGCATCCTCACAGACGGACATACCGAGGATCTGTAGGTCCTTCCATGCTGGTCTGAATGACATCACAGCCTTCCAGAACTTCCTGTCATCTATCGTGAAGGTGTTAGGCAACAGCAAGCGGGAGAGCCTGGACCAGCCACTTACCCTGGACGAGCTGACGGGTTCTATCCATTCCTTTGAGTTGAGTAAGACTCCCGGAAGTGACGGCTTACTGGTTGAGTTGTATTTGGCTCTGTGGAACTGGATGGGCCCAGACCTGCTGGAATGCTATGCTTCTACCCGGCAGCATGTCAGAATCCATGAGGGAGGGCATCATCACCCTCATCTACAAGCAGAAGGGGGAAAGGAACTGGAGACCATTTTGCTGTCGAATGTAGACTATATGAAAAGCTGTCAGTTGTGCCACCTTTCAAATATCTGGGGAGCATTCTCTCTGAGGATAGCGGCATTGACAACGACATCCAGAGCCACATTAAACAGGCATCAGCTGCCTTTGGGAGACTTCAGCGTGGAGTCTTTCAGAACAGATGCCTTCGCCCCTCCACAAAGGTCGCTGTATACCAAGCGCTCTGTGTCACCACCCTCCTTTATGGCTGTGAAGCTTAGGAAACCTACAGCCGTCACATCAAGTCCTTGGAGCGCTTCCACATAAGCTGCCTTCAGCGCATCCTGGGAATTACCTGGCGTGAGCGGGTGTCTCACACTGAAATACTTGTAAAGACCAACTGCAGGAGTATTGAGGCCATGGTCACCCAGCGTCAGCTGCAGTGGCTGGGGCACGTGATAAGGATGCCCCCATGTCGGCTACCCCGCAGAGGGTTATACGGTCAGCTACATCACGGTCGACGCTCAGCTGGAGGGCTGAAGAAGCACTGTAAGGATCAGATGAAGAATGCTTCAAGGAAGCGCAAGATCAGACCCGAGGACCTGGAGGATGTCACTGCTGACTGTAACACTTGGCGACAGCTGTGTAGAGACGGGGTTCATATTCTGGAGATGGAAAGGACAACCAGAAGACAGCAGAAGAGAGCCAGGAGAAATGCAGCCATGGTTGCCATCACTACCACCACTACCACATATACATGTCCCACCTGCAACAGAGCTTGTGGGTCCAGGATAGGACTGTATAGTCATCAAAGATCTCACCGTTAAAGGAGTGGACGTCGTCATTGGATTCCGAAGAAGAAGATTCTGTCCAAGGCCATTGCCAACGGGGTCAAGTCTGTTCTCACACAGGCAATCCCCCTGGACCAAACCCAGCAGGAAGATCTCGGACAGCCTACGTGTAGGACGGGGGTTGGGGGGGGTGGGTGGGATGCCTGCTGGTCAGTTTGGACCAGGATAAAGCCTTCGACAGGATATCACACACGTACATGATGGACATACTGTCCAAAATAGGATTTGGGAAAGGAATCAGGAATTGGATCAAAATGCTCTACACAGACATCTGTAGTGCAGTCCAAGTCAATGGGTGGGAAACAGATAGTTTCATCATCAAGTCAGGAGTCAGGCAGGGTTGCCCACTCTCCCCTGCTTTGTTGTATAGAACCCTTTGCTGAAGGTGTCAGGGGAGATGCTGCCAGGCAGTGGAGGGATCCACCTCTCCATCTTCTGCTCAGATTGGAAGTCAGTTTGCAGATTGATCAGCACCTGACACTGGTTTGAGCTGGCATCAATGGCCAGAGTTAACTGCATGAAGATCGAGGCCATGCTCTTTAGCAATTGGCCTGACCAATCCAGTGTCCATCAGGTATGGTTATGTGAAGTTGCTGGGGCTCTGGTATGGAGAGGCCAAGGCTTGCGGCAAGAATTGGCTGGATCTGTCTGGGGAGTTAAAGCAGAAATTGAGATGTGGGGAGGACGCAGAACCTGGTCATCAGGTGTGAGGTGTTCTCAGGGCTGCTGTCCTTGGTGCAAGTGTGGTCCATCCCCTGTCCCTCCAGCTCGGTCTTCAGCTTCATCTGGGGATCCAGGATGGAACAAGTCAGATGGGTCACAATCAATCCACACGTCCCTGGACAATGGGGGCAAAGAGCACGCCCAATATCACCCTCACCTCCTTTGTGCGTGGGTACTGAATACCAGTACATGCCGGGGTTCGACTTGTCCCCAACGTTGAGCAGGATGGCTCTGGCCCCATCGGTAGGCAACATCCCAGTCAGCTGGGCATGCCACTCTACCTGCCCTTTGTGGAAAAATCCTTCAAGCCAACACCTTTGACCACAAGGCCATCAGACAGTGGTCATCACTGAACGTCCAACAGACACTGCAGGAGAAGGGCACGATGGACACGGTGGGGTGGTTGCCCGAGCAGGTTGTCTAAACCATTTGGCAGAATCCCTCAGCAACAGGCACCAAAACCTAGCCTGGGTGGTGGTAAGGGGACCTCCCAATCAAATCCTTCCATCACTCCCCCTAGTGGAGAAGAGACAGTAGCTCACCTCCTTGTGGGCTGTCGATTTGAAAAGGGAGAGTTGGAGGAGAAAGATGAAAAGACTCGTGCCACGGTTGTTTTCTTACAAAGGGGGAGGCCTTCACAAGTGAAATTTTGAGAGTTAAGAGTTTGTATGCTCCTGTTTGAATAAAAGGCAAGGCTCACAAGACTTTCAAGAGATATTGAGGCTCCGGTTAAGAGGAATAAGGAGGTGAATAGCAGGCAAAGGCAGGAAGGAGCAAATGAGCTACCTGCAGCATATAAGGCGTGGAAGAGACACTTAAGAGGAAAGTCGGGAGAAGTAAAAGAAAGCATGGGTTTGCTCTGGTATCAAAGTGAAGAACAATCCCAAAGGCTTCTCAGGATATATTAAAATCAAAAGGATAACAAGGGACAAAATTGGTTCCCTTGAAGTTGAGCATGGCCCTATATATGTGAAGTGAAAGAGACGGGGAAAACTTTAAATTGATTTTTTTTGCCTCTGCATTTAGTCAGGAGACAGACACTAAGTCTATAGAAGTGAGGCAAAGCAGTAGTCAGGATAAGAACTGTATCCAGATTACAGAGGAGATCTTGAGGCAAGTTAGGTGGATAAGTCCCCTCGGCCTGAGAAGGTGTGTCCTTGGACATTGTGGGACGCTAGTGCTGAAATTACAGGGGTCGTAGCAGACATATTTAAAACGCCATTAGCCAGAGGTGAAGTGCCAGGCAATTGGAAGATAGCTGAAGTTGCTCCAAGAATAAGTTGGGTAGTGATAGGCTTATGTGCCTAATGTTAGTAGTGGATAGACGATTGGAGGGCATTCTAAGGGACAGGGTATATAAACATACGGATGCACTGGGCATGATGAGGGATGGTCAACATGACTGTGTGTGGTGGTCCTATCTAACCAATTTTTTAGAGTTTATTGACGAGGTTACTAAGAAAGTTGATGAAGGAAAGGCAATGGATGTTGTCTACATGGACTTTAGCAAAACCTTTATAGAAACATAGAAACATAGAAAATAGGTGCAGGAGTAGGCCATTTGGCCCTTCGAGCCTGCACCGCTATTCAGTATGATCATGGCTGATCATCCAACTCAGAACCCTGTACCTCCTTTCTCTCCATACCCCCGATCCCTTTAGCCACAAGGGCCATATCTAACTTCCTCTTAAATATAGCCAATGAACCGGCCTCAACTGTTTCCTGTGGCAGAGAATTCCACAGATTCACCATCCTCTGTGTGAAGAAGTTTTTCCTCATCTCGGTCCTAAAAGGCTTCCCCTTTATCCTCAAACTGTGACCCCTCATTCTGGACTTCCCCAACATCGGAAACAATCTTCCTGCATCTAGCCTGTCCAATCCCTTTAGAATTTTATACGTTTCAATAAGATCCCCCCTTTATATAACCATATAACAATTACGGCAGGGAAGCAGGCCATCTCGGCCCTTCTAGTCCGTGCTGAACGCTTACTCTCACCTCGTCCCACTGACCTGCACTCAGCCCATAACCCTCCATTCCTTTCCTGTCCATATACCTATCCAATTTTTCTAAAATGACAATACCAAACCTGCCTCTACCACTTCTACTGGAAGCTCGTTCCACACAGCTACCACTGTCTGACAAAGAAATTCCCCCTCGTGTTACCCTTAAACTTTTGCCTCCTAACTGTCAACTCATATCCTCTTGTTTGAATCTCCCCTACTCTCAATGGAAAAAGCCTATCCATGTCAACTCTATCTGTCTCCCTCATAATTTTAAATACCTCTATCAAGTCCCCCTTCAACCTTCTAGGTTCCATATGGGAGTCTGGTCCAGAAAGTTCCATTCCTCGGCATTCAGGATGAAGTAGTAAATTGGATTTGACATTGGCTTCACAGGACAAACCAGAGAGAGATAGTAGAGGTAACTCTCTGATTTGAGGCCTGTGACTAGTGAAATGCCACAGGGGTCAGTGATGGGTCTGTTGTTGTTTGTCATCTATATCAACGATCCAAATGACATCATGATAAACTGGATCAGCAAATTTGCAGATGACATCAAGACTGGGTATGTAGTGGACAGTGAGGAAGATTACAGTGGCATGCGGACCAGATGGACAACTGGACTGAAAAATGGCAGATCAAATTTGTTGCAAACAGGTGTGAGGCGTTTTGTACTTTAGAAGGACAAACCAACTTTTACACAGTGAGCGGTAGGGCACTGAGGAAGGTGGTAGATCAGCGGGATCTGGGAATGCAGATCCGTAATTCGTTGTAAGTGGCACCATTGGTAGATAGGTCATAAAGGAGCTTTTGGCAAATTGGCCTTCATCATTGAGAGTTATGAGTGCAGGAGCTGGGAGGTTGTTGAAGTTGTATAAAACCCTTCATGGGTGAGTATTGTATTGATGGTGGGGAAGTTACTGGAGAGAATTCTGACTGACAGGATTTATGAGCATTTAGAGTCATAGAGAAGTACAACATAGAAACAGGTCCTTTGGCCCATCTAATCCATGCCAGAACGATTTAAGTTGTATAAGATGTTGGTGAGGCCAAACTGGGACCAAAATGGAAGGATCTGGACATTGTGTAGACAGAAGGGATTAGGTTAATTGGCCACTTGTTACTAATTTAATTGGTTTGAAACAGCGTTGTGGGCTGAAGAGGCTACTGCTGTGCTGGACTGTTCTGTGTACATGGAGGGCAGTGGTTCTGCTTCAGTTCAATGAGACTCGGCAGTTTTGCACTGACTAGATGGGCCAAAAGGCCTGTTTCTGTGACTGTGGTGTTTCATTTTGGTAGATATGACCCATCTCAACACAGTGAAAGGGTCTGAACAGGTTGGTCTCCCTATGAGGGACAGTAATGGTGGGACCTCTGTCTGTGTGGGTGAGTAATGATACCCTCCCTGAGAGGACCCAGTGAGTTGTGGGTTCTCTGCCACTGACTGTCATGTACGAGGAGTGTCCATATGACCATAAAATATTATGCCATTCCCAGTCGAGTCTGCTCCACCATTCGATCACGGCTGATTGAAATTCCCCTTGAACCCCATTCTCCTGCCTTCTCTTTGACGCCCTTACCAATCAAGAACAAATTCACAAAAAAAACAATAAAAACAGAAAATGCTGGCAGAACTCAGCAGTCCAGACAGCATCTATGGGAGGAGGTAGTGACAACGTTTCGGGCCGAAACCCTTCATCGGGAGAACAAAGTGTTCAGCGAGAACAAGTCACCTCCACTTTAGATGTACCCGGGAGTGTTGGTGCTGAACGTGGAGCGGAAGCGCCACCCAGTGGCCGCATTGCAAACTGCAGCGGAGCAGGAGCCGGTTCAGCTGTAATGCAGGGACAGAGAGAGACCTTTCACAGAGAAAGGTGCAGAAGTCAGCCATTCGGCCCATCGAGTCTTCTCCGCTATTTCATCATCAGCTGATCCAATCTCCCCTTTAGTCCCATTCCCCCACCTTCTCACCATATCCTTTGATGCCCTGACTACTCAGATACCTATCAATCTCTGCCTTAAATACACCCAATGACTTGGCCTCCACTGCCGCCCGTGGCAACAAATTCCACAGATTCACCACCCTCTGGCTAAAATAAGTTTTTCACATCTCTGTTCTGAATGGGCGTCCTGCAATCCTCAAGTCATGTCCTCTCGTACTAGACCCCCCCCCCACCATGGGAAACAACTTTTGGATCGCCTCGCCTCACCTTGTCCTGGAGCCTTGCCTCGACTCGCCCCTGAATGGAGCCTTGCCTCGACTCACCTTGTCCTGGAGCCTCGCCTCGCCTCATCTTGTCCTGGAGCCTCGCCTCACCTTGTCCTGGAGCCTCGCCTCACCTTGTCCTGGAGCCTCGCCTCACCTCACCTTGTCCTGGAGCCTTGCCTCACCTCACCTTGTCCTGGAGCCTCGCCTCGCCTCACCTTGTCCTGGAGCCTCGCCTCACCTCACCTTGTCCTGGAGCCTTGCCTCACCTCACCTTGTCCTGGAGCCTTTCCTCACCTCACCTCACCTTGCCCTGGAGCCTTGCCTCGCCTCACCTTGTCCTGGAGCCTTGCCTCACCTCACCTTGTCCTGGAGCCTAGCCTCACCTCACCTCACCTTGTCCTGGAGCCTCGCCTCGCCTCACATTGTCCTGGAGCCTCGCCTCACCTCACCTTGTCCTGGAGCCTTGCCTCACCTCACCTTGTCCTGGAGCCTTTCCTCACCTCACCTCACCTTGTCCTGGAGCCTTGCCTCGCTTCACCTTGTCCTGGAGCCTTGCCTCACCTCACCTTGTCCTGGAGCCTAGCCTCACCTCACCTTGTCCTGGAGCCTTGCCTCGCCTCACCTCACCTTGTCCTGGAGCCTTGCCTCACCTCACCTTGTCCTGGAGCCTTGCCTCGCCTGACCTTGTCCTGGAGCCTTGCCTCTCCTCACCTTGTCCTGGAGCCTTGCCTCACCTCACCTTGTCCTGGAGCCTTGCTTCACCTCACCTCACCTTGTCCTGGAGCCTCGCCTCACCTCACCTCACCTTGTCCTGGAGCCTCGTCTCACCTCGCCTTGTCCTGGAGCCTCGCCTCACCTCACCTCACCTTGTCCTGGAGCCTCGCCTCACCTCACCTCACCTTGACCTGGAGCCTCGCCTCACCTCACCTCACCTTGTTCTGGAGCCTTGCCTCGCCTCACCTTGTCCTGGAGCCTTGCCTCACCTCACCTTGTCCTGGAGCCTCACCTCACCTTGTCCTGGAGCCTTGCCTCTCCTCACCTTGTCCTGGAGCCTTGCCTCACCTCACCTTGTCCTGGAGCCTTGCCTCACCTTGTCCTGGAGCCTAGCCTCGCCTCACCTTGTCCTGGAGCCTTGCCTCACCTCACCTCACCTTGTCCTGGAGCCTCGCCTCACCTCACCCTGTCCTGGAGCCTCACCTCAGCTCACCTTGTCCTGGAGCTTGCCTCGCCTCACCTTGTCCTGGAGCCTTGTCTCGCCTCACCTTGTCCTGGAGCCTTGACTCGCCTCACCTTGTCCTGGAGCCTCACCTCACCTTGTCCTGGAGCCTTGCCTCACCTTGTCCTGGAGCCTTGCCTCGCCTCACCTTGTCCTGGAGCCTCGCCTCACCTCACCTTGTCCTGGAGCCTCGCCTCGCCTCGCCTCACCTTGTCCTGGAGCTTCGCCTCGCCTCACCTCACCTTGTCCTGGAGCCTTGCCTCGCCTCACCTCACCTTGTCCTGGAGCCTCGCCTCGCCTCACCTTGTCCTGGAGCCTTGCCTCGCCTCACCTCAACTTGTCCTGGAGCCTTGCCTCACCTCACCTTGTCCTGGAGCCTTGCCTCGCCTGACCTTGTCCTGGAGCCTTGCCTCTCCTCACCTTGTCCTGGAGCGTCGCCTCACCTTGTCCTGGAGCCTTGCCTCACCTCACCTTGTCCTGGAGCCTCGCCTCACCTTCTCCTGGAGCCTTGCCTCGCCTCACCTTGTCTTGGAGCCTTGCCTCTCCTCACCTTGTCCTGGAGCCTCGCCTCACCTTGTCCTGGAGCCTTGCCTCGCCTCACCTTGTCCTGGAGCCTTGCCTCTCCATACCTTGTCCTGGAGCCTCGCCTCACCTTGTCCTGGAGCCTTGCCTCGCCTCACCTTGTCCTGGAACCTTGCCTCTCCTCACCTTGTCCTGGAGCCTCGCCTCACCTTGTCCTGGAGCCTTGCCTCACCTCACCTTGTCCTGGAGCCTTGCCTCGCCTCACGTTGTCCTGGAGCCTTGCCTCTCCTCACCTTGTCCTGGAGCCTCGCCTCACCTTGTCCTGGAGCCTTGCCTCGCCTCACCTTGTCCTGGAGCCTTGCCTCACCTCACCTTGTCCTGGAGCCTTGCCTCTCCTCACCTTGTCCTGGAGCCTCGCCTCACCTTGTCCTGGAGCCTTGCCTCACCTCACCTTGTCCTGGAGCCTTGCCTCTCCTCACCTTGTCCTGGAGCCTCGCCTCACCTTGTCCTGGAGCCTTGCCTCGCCTCACCTTGTCCTGGAGCCTTGCCTCACCTTGCCCTGGAGCCTTGCCTCACCTTGTCCTGGAGCCTTGCCTCACCTTGTCCTGGAGCCTCGCCTCACCTTGTCCTGGAGCCTTGCCTCGTCTCACCTTGTCCTGGAGCCTCGCCTCACCTTGTCCTGGAGCCTTGCCTCGCCTCACCTTGTCCTGGAGCCTTGCCTCACCTTGTCCTGGAGCCTTGCCTCGCCTCACCTTGTCCTGGAGCCTTGCCTCACCTTGTCCTGGAGCCTTGCCTCGCCTCACCTTGTCCTGGAGCCTTGCCTCACCTCACCTCACCTTGTCCTGGAGCCTTGCCTCACCTCACCTCACCTTGTCCTGGAGCCTTGCCTCACCTCGCCTCACCTTGTCCTGGAGCCTTGCCTCGTCTTGCCTCACCTTGTCCTGGAGCCTTGCCTCACCTAGCCTCACCTTGTCCTGGAGCCTTGCCTCGCCTCACCTTGTCCTGGAGCCTCGCCTCGCCTCACCTTGTCCTGGAGCCTCGCCTCACCTTGTCCTGGAGCCTTCCCTCACCTCACCTCACCTTGTCCTGGAGCCTCGCCTCATCTTGTCCTGGAGCCTCGCCTCTTCTTGTCCTGGAGCCTTGCTACGCCTCGCCTCACCTTGTCCCGGACCTTGCCTCACCTCACCTTGTCCTGGAGCCTCACCTCACCTTGTCCTGGAGCCTCGCCTCACTTTGTCCTGGAGCCTCGCCTCACCTCACCTTGTCCTGGAGCCTTGCCTCACCTCACCTCACCTTGTCCTGGAGCCTCGTATCACCTTGTCCTGGAGCCTCGCCTCACCTTGTCCTGGAGCCTTGCCTCGCCTTGCCTCATCTTGTCCTGGAGCCTTGCCTCGCCTCACCTTGTCCTGGAGCCTTGCCTCACCTCACCTTGTCCTGGAGCCTTGACTCGCCTCACCTTGTCCTGGAGCCTCACCTCACCTTGTCCTGGAGCCTTCCCTCACCTCACCTCACCTTGTCCTGGAGCCTCGCCTCACCTTGTCCTGGAGCCTCACCTCACCTTGTCCTTGAGCCTTCCCTCACCTTGTCCTGGAGCCGCACCTCACCTTGTCCTGGAGCCTCGCCTCACCTTGTCCTGGAGCCTTCCCTCACCTCACCTCACCTTGTCCTGGAGCCTCGCCTCACCTTGTCCTGGAGCCTCACCTCACCTTGTCCTTGAGCCTTCCCTCACCTTGTCCTGGAGCCGCACCTCACCTTGTCCTGGAGCCTCGCCTCACCTTGTCCTGGAGCCTTCCCTCACCTCACCTCACCTTGTCCTGGAGCCTCGCCTCACCTTGTCCTGGAGCCTCACCTCACCTTGTCCTGGAGCCTTCCCCCACCTCACCTCACCTTGTCCTGGAGCCTCGCCTCACCTTGTCCTGGAGCCTTGCCTCGCCTCGCCTCACCATGTCCTGGAGCCTTGCCTCGCCTTGTCCTGGAGCCTTGCCTCGCCTCACCTTGTCCTGGAAACTTGCCTCACCTCACCTTGTCCTGGAGCCTTTCCTCACCTCACCTTGTCCTGGAGCCTTTCCTCACCTCACCTTGTCCTGGAGCATGGCCTCGCCTCACCTTGTCCTGGAAACTTGCCTCACCTCACCTTGTCCTGGAGCCTTCCCTCGCCTCACCTTGTCCTGGAGCCTTGCCTCACCTCACCTTGTCCCGGAGCCTTGCCTCGCCTCACCTTGTCCTGGAGCATGGCCTCGCCTCACCTTGTCCTGGAGCCTTGCCTCACCTCACCTTGTCCTGGAGCCTCACCTCACCTTGTCCTGGAGCCTCGCCTCACCTTGTCCTGGAGCCTCACCTCACCTCACCTTGTCCTGGAGCCTTGCCACGCCTCACCTTGTCCTGGAGCCTTGCCTCGCCTCACCTTGTCCTGGAGCCTTGCCTCACCTCACCTTGTCCTGGAGACTTGCCTCGCCTCACCTAGTCCTGGAGCCTTGCCTCACCTCAACTCACCTTGTCCTGGAGCCTCGCCTCACCTTGTCTTGGAGCCTCGCCTCACCTTGTCCTGGAGCCTTGCCTCGCCTCGCCTCACCTTGTCCTGGAGCCTTGCCTCGTCTCACCTTGTCCTGGAGCCTTGTCTCGCCTCACGTTGTCCTGGAGCCTCACCTCAGCTCACCTTGTCCTGGAGCCTTGCCTCGCCTCGCCTTGTCCTGGAGCCTTGCCTCTCCTCACCTTGTCCTGGAGCCTCGCCTCACCTTGTCCTGGAGCCTTGCCTCACCTCACCTTGTCCTGGAGCCTTGCCTCGCCTCACCTTGTCCTGGAGCCTTGCCTCACCTCACCTTGTCCTGGAGCCTTGCCTCGCCTCGCCTTGTCCTGGAGCATTGCCTCTCCTCACCTTGTCCTGGAGCCTCGCCTCACCTTGTCCTGGAGCCTTGCCTCACCTCACCTTGTCCTGGAGCCTTGCCTCGCCTCACCTTGTCCTGGAGCCTTGCCTCTCCTCACCTTGTCCTGGAGCCTCGCCTCACCTTGTCCTGGAGCCTTGCCTCGCCTCACCTTGTCCTGGAGCCTTGCCTCACCTTGTCCTGGAGCCTTGCCTCGCCTCACCTTGTCCTGGAGCCTTGCCTCACCTCACCTTGTCCTGGAGCCTTGCCTCGCCTCACCTTGTCCTGGAGCCACGCCTCACCTTGTCCTGGAGCCTCGCCTCACCTTGTCCTGGAGCCTTGCCTCGCCTCGCCTCACCTTGTCCTGGAGCCTTGCCTCGTCTCACCTTGTCCTGGAGCCTTGTCTCGCCTCACCTTGTCCTGGAGCCTCACCTCAGCTCACCTTGTCCTGGAGCCTTGCCTCGCCTCGCCTTGTCCTGGAGCTTTGCCTCACCTCACCTTGTCCTGGAGCCTCGCCTCACCTTGTCCTGGAGCCTTGCCTCGCCTCGCCTCACCTTGTCCTGGAGCCTTGCCTCGCCTCGCCTTGTCCTGGAGCTTTGCCTCACCTCACCTTGTCCTGGAGCCTCGCCTCACCTTGTCCTGGAGCCTTGCCTCACCTCACCTTGTCCTGGAGCCTTGCCTCGCCTCACCTTGTCCTGGAGCCTTGCCTCACCTCACCTTGTCCTGGAGCCTTGCCTCACCTCACCTTGTCCTGGAGCCTTTCCTCACCTCACCTTGTCCTGGAGACTCACCTCACCTTGTCCTGGAGCCTTGCCTCACCTCACCTTGTCCTGGAGCATGGCCTCGCCTCAACTTGTCCTGGAGCCTTGCCTCACCTCACCTTGTCCTGGAGCCTCACCTCACCTTGTCCTGGAGCCTCGCCTCACCTTGTCCTGGAGCCTCGCCTCACCTCACCTTGTCCTGGAGCCTCGCCTCACCTTTTCCTGGAGCCTCGCCTCACCTTGTCCTGGAGCCTCACCTCACCTTGTCCTGGAGCCTCGCCTCACCTTGTCCTGGAGCCTCGCCTCACCTCACCTTGTCCTGGAGCCTCACCTCACCTTGTCCTGGAGCCTCGCCTCACCTTGTCCTGGAGCCTTGCCTCAACTCACCTAGTCCTGGAGCCTTGCCTTGCCTCGCCTCACCTTATCCTGGAGCATCGCCTCACCTCACCTTGTCCTGGAGCCTTGCCTCGCCTCACCTTGTCCTGGAGCCTTGCCTCGCCTCACCTTGTCCTAGAGCCTTGCCTCACCTCACCTTGTCCTGGAGCCTCGCCTCACCTTGTCCTGGAGCCTCGCCTCACCTTGTCCTGGAGCCTTGCCTTGCCTCGCCTCACCTTGTCCTTGCGCCTCGCCTCGCCTCACCTTGTCCTGGAGCCTTGCCTCGCCTCACCTTGTCCTGGAGCCTTGCCTCACCTTGTCCTGGAGCCTTGCCTCGCCTCACCTTGTCCTGGAGCCTTGCCTCACCTCACCTTGTCCTGGAGCCTTGCCTCGCCTCACCTTGTCCTGGAGCCTCGCCTCACCTTGTCCTGGAGCCTCGCCTCACCTTGTCCTGGAGCCTTGCCTCGCCTCGCCTCACCTTGTCCTGGAGCCTTGCCTCGTCTCACCTTGTCCTGGAGCCTTGTCTCGCCTCACCTTGTCCTGGAGCCTCACCTCAGCTCACCTTGTCCTGGAGCCTTGCCTCGCCTCGCCTTGTCCTGGAGCTTTGCCTCACCTCACCTTGTCCTGGAGCCTCGCCTCACCTTGTCCTGGAGCCTTGCCTCGCCTCGCCTCACCTTGTCCTGGAGCCTTGCCTCGCCTCGCCTTGTCCTGGAGCTTTGCCTCACCTCACCTTGTCCTGGAGCCTCGCCTCACCTTGTCCTGGAGCCTTGCCTCACCTCACCTTGTCCTGGAGCCTTGCCTCGCCTCACCTTGTCCTGGAGCCTTGCCTCACCTCACCTTGTCTGGAGCCTTGCCTCACCTCACCTTGTCCTGGAGCCTTTCCTCACCTCACCTTGTCCTGGAGACTCACCTCACCTTGTCCTGGAGCCTTGCCTCACCTCACCTTGTCCTGGAGCATGGCCTCGCCTCAACTTGTCCTGGAGCCTTGCCTCACCTCACCTTGTCCAGGAGCCTCACCTCACCTTGTCCTGGAGCCTCGCCTCACCTTGTCCTGGAGCCTCGCCTCACCTCACCTTGTCCTGGAGCCTCGCCTCACCTTTTCCTGGAGCCTCGCCTCACCTGGTCCTGGAGCCTCACCTCACCTTGTCCTGGAGCCTCGCCTCACCTTGTCCTGGAGCCTCGCCTCACCTCACCTTGTCCTGGAGCCTCACCTCACCTTGTCCTGGAGCCTCGCCTCACCTTGTCCTGGAGCCTTGCCTCACCTCACCTAGTCCTGGAGCCTTGCCTTGCCTCGCCTCACCTTATCCTGGAGCATCGCCTCACCTCACCTTGTCCTGGAGCCTTGCCTCGCCTCACCTTGTCCTGGAGCCTTGCCTCGCCTCACCTTGTCCTAGAGCCTTGCCTCACCTCACCTTGTCCTGGAGCCTCGCCTCACCTTGTCCTGGAGCCTTGCCTTGCCTCGCCTCACCTTGTCCTGGAGCCTCGCCTCGCCTCACCTTGTCCTGGAGCCTTGCCTTGCGTCGCCTCACCTTGTCCTGGAGCCTCGCCTCACCTCACCTTGTCCTGGAGCATTGCCTTGCCTCGCCTCACCTTGTCCTGGAGCCTCGCCTCGCCTCACCTTGTCCCGGAGCCTCGCCTCACCTTGTCCTGGAGCCTCACCTCACCTCACCTTGTCCTGGAGCCTTGCCTCGCCTCACCTTGTCCTGGAGCCTCGCCTCGCCTCACCTTGTCCTGGAGCCTTGCCTTGCCTCGCCTCACCTTGTCCTGGAGCCTCGCCTCGCCTCACCTTGTCCTGGAGCCTTGCCTTGCCTCACCTTGTCCTGGAGCCTTGCCTTGCCTCGCCTCACCTTGTCCTTGAGCCTCGCCTCGCCTCACCTTGTCCTGGAGCCTTGCCTCGCCTCACCTTGTCCTGGAGCCTTGCCTTGCCTCGCCTCACCTTGTCCTGGAGCCTTGCCTCGCCTCACTTTCTCCTGGAGCCTCGCCTCACCTTGTCCTGGAGCCTTGCCTCACCTCACCTTGTCCTGGAGCCTCGCCTCACCTTGTCCTGGAGCCTTGCCTTGCCTCGCCTCACCTTGTCCTGGAGCCTCGCCTCGCCTCACCTTGTCCTGGAGCCTTGCCTCGCCTCACCTTGTCCTGGAGCCTTGCCTCACCTTGTCCTGGAGCCTTGCCTCGCCTCACCTTGTCCTGGAGCCTTGCCTCACCTCACCTTGTCCTGGAGCCTTGCCTCGCCTCACCTTGTCCTGGAGCCTCGCCTCACCTTGTCCTGGAGCCTCGCCTCACCTTGTCCTGGAGCCTTGCCTCGCCTCGCCTCACCTTGTCCTGGAGCCTTGCCTCGTCTCACCTTGTCCTGGAGCCTTGTCTCGCCTCACCTTGTCCTGGAGCCTCACCTCAGCTCACCTTGTCCTGGAGCCTTGCCTCGCCTCGCCTTGTCCTGGAGCTTTGCCTCACCTCACCTTGTCCTGGAGCCTCGCCTCACCTTGTCCTGGAGCCTTGCCTCGCCTCGCCTCACCTTGTCCTGGAGCCTTGCCTCGCCTCGCCTTGTCCTGGAGCTTTGCCTCACCTCACCTTGTCCTGGAGCCTCGCCTCACCTTGTCCTGGAGCCTTGCCTCACCTCACCTTGTCCTGGAGCCTTGCCTCGCCTCACCTTGTCCTGGAGCCTTGCCTCACCTCACCTTGTCCTGGAGCCTTTCCTCACCTCACCTTGTCCTGGAGACTCACCTCACCTTGTCCTGGAGCCTTGCCTCACCTCACCTTGTCCTGGAGCATGGCCTCGCCTCAACTTGTCCTGGAGCCTTGCCTCACCTCACCTTGTCCTGGAGCCTCACCTCACCTTGTCCTGGAGCCTCGCCTCACCTTGTCCTGGAGCCTCGCCTCACCTCACCTTGTCCTGGAGCCTCGCCTCACCTTTTCCTGGAGCCTCGCCTCACCTTGTCCTGGAGCCTCACCTCACCTTGTCCTGGAGCCTCGCCTCACCTTGTCCTGGAGCCTCGCCTCACCTCACCTTGTCCTGGAGCCTCACCTCACCTTGTCCTGGAGCCTCGCCTCACCTTGTCCTGGAGCCTTGCCTCACCTCACCTAGTCCTGGAGCCTTGCCTTGCCTCGCCTCACCTTATCCTGGAGCATCGCCTCACCTCACCTTGTCCTGGAGCCTTGCCTCACCTCACCTTGTCCTGGATCCTTGCCTCGCCTCACCTTGTCCTAGAGCCTTGCCTCACCTCACCTTGTCCTGGAGCCTCGCCTCACCTTGTCCTGGAGCCTCGCCTCACCTTGTCCTGGAGCCTTGCCTTGCCTCGCCTCACCTTGTCCTGGAGCCTCGCCTCGCCTCACCTTGTCCTGGAGCCTTGCCTCGCCTCACCTTGTCCTGGAGCCTTGCCTCACCTTGTCCTGGAGCCTTGCCTCGCCTCACCTTGTCCTGGAGCCTTGCCTCACCTCACCTTGTCCTGGAGCCTTGCCTCACCTCACCTTGTCCTGGAGCCTTGCCTCTCCTCACCTTGTCCTGGAGCCTTGCCTCACCTCACCTTGTCCTGGAGCCTTGCTTCACCTCACCTCACCTTGTCCTGGAGCCTTTCCTCACCTCACCTTGTCCTGGAGACTCACCTCACCTTGTCCTGGAGCCTTGCCTCACCTCACCTTGTCCTGGAGCCTTGCCTCACCTCACCTTGTCCTGGAGCCTTGCTTCACCTCACCTCACCTTGTCCTGGAGCCTTTCCTCACCTCACCTTGTCCTGGAGACTCACCTCACCTTGTCCTGGAGCCTTGCCTCACCTCACCTTGTCCTGGAGCCTTGCCTCGCCTCACCTTGTCCTAGAGCCTTGCCTCACCTCACCTTGTCCTGGAGCCTTTCCTCACCTTGTCCTGGAGCCTTGCCTCACCTCACCTTGTCCTGGAGCCTTGCCTCGCCTCAGCTTGTCCTGGAGCCTCGCCTCGCCTCACCTTGTCCTGGAGCCTCGCCTCACCTCACCTTGTCCTGGAGCCTCGCCTCACCTTTTCCTGGAGCCTCGCCTCACCTTGTCCTGGAGCCTCACCTCACCTTGTCCTGGAGCCTCGCCTCACCTTGTCCTGGAGCCTCGCCTCACCTCACCTTGTCCTGGAGCCTCACCTCACCTTGTCCTGGAGCCTCGCCTCACCTTGTCCTGGAGCCTTGCCTCACCTCACCTTGTCCTGGAGCCTCGCCTCACCTTGTCCTGGAGCCTCGCCTCACCTTGTCCTGGAGCCTTGCCTTGCCTCGCCTCACCTTGTCCTGGAGCCTCGCCTCGCCTCACCTTGTCCTGGAGCCTTGCCTTGCCTCGCCTCACCTTGTCCTGGAGCCTCGCCTCACCTCACCTTGTCCTGGAGCCTTGCCTTGCCTCGCCTCACCTTGTCCTGGAGCCTCGCCTCGCCTCACCTTGTCCCGGAGCCTCGCCTCACCTTGTCCTGGAGCCTCACCTCACCTCACCTTGTCCTGGAGCCTTGCCTCGCCTCACCTTGTCCTGGAGCCTCGCCTCGCCTCACCTTGTCCTGGAGCCTTGCCTTGCCTCGCCTCACCTTGTCCTGGAGCCTCGCCTCGCCTCACCTTGTCCTGGAGCCTTGCCTTGCCTCACCTTGTCCTGGAGCCTTGCCTTGCCTCGCCTCACCTTGTCCTTGAGCCTCGCCTCGCCTCACCTTGTCCTGGAGCCTTGCCTCGCCTCACCTTGTCCTGGAGCCTTGCCTTGCCTCGCCTCACCTTGTCCTGGAGCCTTGCCTCGCCTCACTTTCTCCTGGAGCCTCGCCTCACCTTGTCCTGGAGCCTTGCCTCACCTCACCTTGTCCTGTAGCCTCGCCTCACCACACGTTGTCCTGGAGGCTTGCCTCACCTCACAGTGTCCTGGAGCCGCACCTCGCCTCACCTTGTCCTGGAGCCTCGCCTTGCCTCACCTCACCTTGTCCTGGAGCCTTGCCTCAATTCACCTCACTTTGTCCTGGAGCCTCGCCTCACCTTGTCCTGGAGCCTTGCCTCACCTCACCTTGTCCTGTAGCCTCGCCTCACCACACGTTGTCCTGGAGCCTTGCCTCACCTCACAGTGTCCTGGAGCCGCGCCTCGCCTCACCTTGTCCTGGAGCCTCGCCTTGCCTCACCTCACCTTGTCCTGGAGCCTTGCCTCAATTCACCTCACCATGTCCTGGAGCCTCGCCTCACCTCACCTTGTCCTGGAGCCTTGCCTCACCTCAACTTGTCCTGGAGCCTCGCCTCACCTCACCTTGTCCTGGAGCCTCACCTCACCTCACCTTGTCCTGGAGCCTCACCTCGCCTCACCTCACCTCACCTTGTCCTGGAGCCTAGCCTCTCCTCGCCTCACCTTGTCCTGGAGCCTCGCCTCAGCTCACCTTGTCCTGGAGCCTTGCCTCGCCTCGCCTCACCTTGTCCTGGAGCCTTGCCTCACCTCACCTTGTCCTGGAGCCTTGCCTCGCCTCACCTTGTCCTGGAGCCTTGCCTCACCTCACCTTGTCCTGGAGCATGGCCTCGCCTCACCTTGTCCTGGAGCCTTGCCTCACCTCACCTTGTCCTGGAGCATGGCCTCGCCTCACCTTGTCCTGGAGCCTTGCCTCGCCTCACCTAGTCCTGGAGCATGGCCTCAGCTCACCTTGTCCTGGAGCCTTGCCTCACCTCACCTTGTCCTGGAGCATGGCCTCGCCTCACCTTGTCCTGGAGCCTTGCCTCGCCTCACCTAGTCCTGGAGCATGGCCTCAGCTCACCTTGTCCTGGAGCCTTGCCTCGCCTCACCTAGTCCTGGAGCATGGCCTCACCTCACCTTGTCCTGGAGCCTCACCTCACCTTGTCCTGGAGCCTCGCCTCACCTTGTCCTGGAGCCTCACCTCACCTCACCTTGTCCTGGAGCCTTGCCACGCCTCACCTTGTCCTGGAGCCTTGCCTCGCCTCACCTTGTCCTGGAGCCTTGCCTCACCTCACCTTGTCCTGGAGCCTTGCCTCGCCTCACCTAGTCCTGGAGCCTTGCCTCACCTCAACTCACCTTGTCCTGGAGCCTCGCCTCACCTTGTCCTGGAGCCTTGCCTCGCCTCGCCTCACCTTGTCCTGGAGCCTTGCCTCGTCTCACCTTGTCCTGGAGCCTCGCCTCACCTCACCTTGTCCTGGAGCCTTGCCTTGCCTCGCCTCACCTTGTCCTGGAGCCTCGCCTCGCCTCACCTTGTCCCGGAGCCTCGCCTCACCTTGTCCTGGAGCCTCACCTCACCTCACCTTGTCCTGGAGCCTTGCCTCGCCTCACCTTGTCCTGGAGCCTCGCCTCGCCTCACCTTGTCCTGGAGCCTTGCCTTGCCTCACCTTGTCCTGGAGCCTTGCCTTGCCTCGCCTCACCTTGTCCTTGAGCCTCGCCTCGCCTCACCTTGTCCTGGAGCCTTGCCTCACCTCACCTTGTCCTGGAGCCTTGCCTCGCCTCACCTAGTCCTGGAGCCTTGCCTCACCTCAACTCACCTTGTCCTGGAGCCTCGCCTCACCTTGTCCTGGAGCCTTGCCTCGCCTCGCCTCACCTTGTCCTGGAGCCTTGCCTCGTCTCACCTTGTCCTGGAGCCTTGTCTCGCCTCACCTTGTCCTGGAGCCTCACCTCAGCTCACCTTGTCCTGGAGCCTTGCCTCGCCTCGCCTTGTCCTGGAGCTTTGCCTCACCTCACCTTGTCCTGGAGCCTCGCCTCACCTTGTCCTGGAGCCTCGCCTCACCTGGTCCTGGAGCCTTGCCTCGCCTCGCATCACCTTGTCCTGGAGCCTTGCCTCGCCTCGCCTCACCTTGTCCTGGAGCCTTGCCTCGCCTCGCCTTGTCCTGGAGCATTGCCTCACCTCACCTTGTCCTGGAGCCTCGCCTCACCATGTCCTGGAGCCTTGCCTCACCTCACCTTGTCCTGGAGCCTTGCCTCGCCTCACCTTGTCCTGGAGCCTTGCCTCACCTCACCTTGTCCTGGAGCCTTGCCTCGCCTCACCTTGTCCTGGAGCCTTGCCTCACCTCACCTTGTCCTGGAGCCTTTCCTCACCTCACCTTGTCCTGGAGACTCACCTCACCTTGTCCTGGACCCTTGCCTCACCTCACCTTGTCCTGGAGCATGGCCTCGCCTCACCTTGTCCTGGAGCCTTGCCTCACCTCACCTTGTCCTGGAGCCTCACCTCACCTTGTCCTGGAGCCTCGCCTCACCTTGTCCTGGAGCCTCGCCTCACCTCACCTTGTCCTGGAGCCTCGCCTCACCTTTTCCTGGAGCCTCGCCTCACCTTGTCCTGGAGCCTCACCTCACCTTGTCCTGGAGCCTCGCCTCACCTTGTCCTGGAGCCTCGCCTCACCTCACCTTGTCCTGGAGCCTCACCTCACCTTGTCCTGGAGCCTCGCCTCACCTTGTCCTGGAGCCTTGCCTCACCTCACCTAGTCCTGGAGCCTTGCCTTGCCTCGCCTCACCTTATCCTGGAGCATCGCCTCACCTCACCTTGTCCTGGAGCCTTGCCTCGCCTCACCTTGTCATGGAGCCTTGCCTCGCCTCACCTTGTCCTAGAGCCTTGCCTCACCTCACCTTGTCCTGGAGCCTCGACTCACCTTGTCCTGGAGCCTCGCCTCACCTTGTCCTGGAGCCTTGCCTTGCCTCGCCTCACCTTGTCCTGGAGCCTCGCCTCGCCTCACCTTGTCCTGGAGCCTTGCCTTGCCTCGCCTCACCTTGTCCTGGAGCCTTGCCTTGCCTCGCCTCAACTTGTCCTGGAGCCTCGCCTCACCTCACCTTGTCCTGGAGCCTTGCCTTGCCTCGCCTCACCTTGTCCTGGAGCCTCGCCTCGCCTCACCTTGTCCCGGAGCCTTGCCTTGCCTCGCCTCACCTTGTCCTGGAGCCTTGCCTCGCCTCACTTTGTCCTGGAGCCTCGCCTCACCTCAACTCACCTTGTCCTGGAGCCTTGCCTCGCCTCGCCTTGTCCTGGAGCTTTGCCGCACCTAACCTTGTCCTGGAGCCTCGCCTCACCTTGTCCTGGAGCCTCGCCTCACCTTGTCCTGGAGCCTTGCCTCGCCTCGCCTCACCTTGTCCTGGAGCTTTGCCTCACCTCACCTTGTCCTGGAGCCTCGCCTCACCTTGTCCTGGAGCCTTGCCTCACCTCACCTTGTCCTGGAGCCTTGCCTCGCCTCACCTTGTCCTGGAGCCTTGCCTCACCTCACCTTGTCCTGGAGCCTTTCCTCGCCTCACCTTGTCCTGGAGCCTTGCCTCACCTCACCTTGTCCTGGAGCCTTTCCTCACCTCACCTTGTCCTGGAGACTCACCTCACCTTGTCCTGGAGCCTTGCCTCACCTCACCTTGTCCTGGAGCATGGCCTCGCCTCACCTTGTCCTGGAGCCTCGCCTCGCCTCACCTTGTCCTGGAGCCTTGCCTTGCCTCGCCTCACCTTGTCCTGGAGCCTTGCCTCGCCTCACCTAGTCCTGGAGCCTTGCCTCACCTCAACTCACCTTGTCCTGGAGCCTTGCCTCACCTCACCTTGTCCTGGAGCATGGCCTCGCCTCACCTTGTCCTGGAGCCTCACCTCGCCTCACCTTGTCCTGGAGCCTTGCCTTGCCTCGCCTCACCTTGTCCTGGAGCCTTGCCTCGCCTCACCTAGTCCTGGAGCCTTGCCTCACCTCAACTCACCTTGTCCTGGAGCCTTGCCTCACCTCACCTTGTCCTGGAGCCTTGCCTCGCCTCACCTTGTCCTGGAGCCTTGCCTCACCTCACCTTGTCCTGGAGCCTTGCCTCGCCTCACCTTGTCCTGGAGCCTTGCCTCACCTCACCTTGTCCTGGAGCCTTTCCTCACCTCACCTTGTCCTGGAGACTCACCTCACCTTGTCCTGGAGCCTTGCCTCACCTCACCTTGTCCTGGAGCATGGCCTCGCCTCACCTTGTCCTGGAGCCTCGCCTCGCCTCACCTTGTCCTGGAGCCTTGCCTTGCCTCGCCTCACCTTGTCCTGGAGCCTTGCCTCGCCTCACCTAGTCCTGGAGCCTTGCCTCACCTCAACTCACCTTGTCCTGGAGCCTTGCCTCACCTCACCTTGTCCTGGAGCCTCGCCTCGCCTCACCTTGTCCTGGAGCCTTGCCTTGCCTCGCCTCACCTTGTCCTGGAGCCTTGCCTCGCCTCACCTAGTCCTGGAGCCTTGCCTCACCTCAACTCACCTTGTCCTGGAGCCTCGCCTCACCTTGTCCTGGAGCCTCGCCTCACCTTGTCCTGGAGCCTTGCCTCGCCTCGCCTTGTCCTGGAGCTTTGCCGCACCTAACCTTGTCCTGGAGCCTCGCCTCACCTTGTCCTGGAGCCTCGCCTCACCTTGTCCTGGAGCCTTGCCTCGCCTCGCCTCACCTTGTCCTGGAGCTTTGCCTCACCTCACCTTGTCCTGGAGCCTCACCTCACCTTGTCCTGGAGCCTTGCCTCACCTCACCTTGTCCTGGAGCCTTGCCTCGCCTCACCTTGTCCTGGAGCCTTGCCTCACCTCACCTTGTCCTGGAGCCTTTCCTCGCCTCACCTTGTCCTGGAGCCTTGCCTCACCTCACCTTGTCCTGGAGCCTTTCCTCACCTCACCTTGTCCTGGAGACTCACCTCACCTTGTCCTGGAGCCTTGCCTCACCTCACCTTGTCCTGGAGCATGGCCTCGCCTCACCTTGTCCTGGAGCCTCGCCTCGCCTCACCTTGTCCTGGAGCCTTGCCTTGCCTCGCCTCACCTTGTCCTGGAGCCTTGCCTCGCCTCACCTAGTCCTGGAGCCTTGCCTCACCTCAACTCACCTTGTCCTGGAGCCTTGCCTCACCTCACCTTGTCCTGGAGCATGGCCTCGCCTCACCTTGTCCTGGAGCCTCACCTCGCCTCACCTTGTCCTGGAGCCTTGCCTTGCCTCGCCTCACCTTGTCCTGGAGCCTTGCCTCGCCTCACCTAGTCCTGGAGCCTTGCCTCACCTCAACTCACCTTGTCCTGGAGCCTTGCCTCACCTAACCTTGTCCTGGAGCCTTGCCTCGCCTCACCTTGTCCTGGAGCCTTGCCTCACCTCACCTTTTCCTGGAGCCTTGCCTCGCCTCACCTTGTCCTGGAGCCTTGCCTCACCTCACCTTGTCCTGGAGCCTTTCCTCACCTCACCTTGTCCTGGAGACTCACCTCACCTTGTCCTGGAGCCTTGCCTCACCTCACCTTGTCCTGGAGCATGGCCTCGCCTCACCTTGTCCTGGAGCCTCGCCTCGCCTCACCTTGTCCTGGAGCCTTGCCTTGCCTCGCCTCACCTTGTCCTGGAGCCTTGCCTCGCCTCACCTAGTCCTGGAGCCTTGCCTCACCTCAACTCACCTTGTCCTGGAGCCTTGACTCACCTCACCTTGTCCTGGAGCCTCGCCTCGCCTCACCTTGTCCTGGAGCCTTGCCTTGCCTCGCCTCACCTTGTCCTGGAGCCTTGCCTCGCCTCACCTAGTCCTGGAGCCTTGCCTCACCTCAACTCACCTTGTCCTGGAGCCTCGCCTCACCTTGTCCTGGAGCCTCGCCCCACCTTGTCCTGGAGCCTTGCCTCGCCTCGCCTTGTCCTGGAGCTTTGCCGCACCTAACCTTGTCCTGGAGCCTCGCCTCACCTTGTCCTGGAGCCTCGCCTCACCTTGTCCTGGAGCCTTGCCTCGCCTCGCCTCACCTTGTCCTGGAGCTTTGCCTCACCTCACCTTGTCCTGGAGCCTCACCTCACCTTGTCCTGGAGCCTTGCCTCACCTCACCTTGTCCTGGAGCCTTGCCTCGCCTCACCTTGTCCTGGAGCCTTGCCTCACCTCACCTTGTCCTGGAGCCTTGCCTCGCCTCACCTTGTCCTGGAGCCTTGCCTCACCTCACCTTGTCCTGGAGCCTTTCCTCACCTCACCTTGTCCTGGAGACTCACCTCACCTTGTCCTGGAGCCTTGCCTCACCTCACCTTGTCCTGGAGCATGGCCTCGCCTCACCTTGTCCTGGAGCCTTGCCTCACCTCACCTTGTCTTGGAGCGTCACCTCACCTTGTCCTGGAGCCTCGCCTCACCTTGTCCTGGAGCCTCGCCTCACCTCACCTTGTCCTGGAGCCTCGCCTCACCTTTTCCTAGAGCCTCGCCTCACCTCACCTTGTCCTGGAGCCTTGCTCACCTCACCTTGTCCTGGAGCCTCGCCTCACCTTGTTCTGGAGCATCGCCTCACCTCACCTTGTCCTGGAGCCTTGCCTCGCCTCACCTTGTCCTGGAGCCTTGCCTTGCCTCGCCTCACCTTATCCTGGAGCATCGCCTCACCTCACCTTGTCCTGGAGCCTTGCCTCGCCTCACCTTGTCCTGGAGCCTTGCCTCGCCTCACCTTGTCCTGGAGCCTTGCCTCGCCTCACCTTGTCCTGGCGCCTTGCCTCGCCTCACCTTATCCTGGAGCATCGCTTCACCTCACCTTGTCCTGGAGCCTTGCCTCACCTCAACTCACCTTGTCCTGGAGCCTCGCCTCACCTTGTCCTGGAGCCTTGCCTCGCCTCGCCTTATCCTGGAGCATCGCTTCACCTCACCTTGTCCTGGAGCCTTGCCTCACCTCAACTCACCTTGTCCTGGAGCCTCGCCTCACCTTGTCCTGGAGCCTTGCCTCGCCTCGCCTCACCTTGTCCTGGAGCCTTGCCTCACCTCACCTTGTCCTGGAGCCTTGCCTCGCCTCACCTTGTCCTGGAGCCTTGCCTCACCTCACCTTGTCCTGGAGCCTTGCCTCGCCTCACCTTGTCCTGGAGCCTTGCCTCACCTCACCTTGTCCTGGAGCCTTTCCTCACCTCACCTTGTCCTGGAGACTCACCTCACCTTGTCCTGGAGCCTTGCCTCACCTCACCTTGTCCTGGAGCATGGCCTCGCCTCACCTTGTCCTGGAGCCTTGCCTCACCTCACCTTGTCTTGGAGCGTCACCTCACCTTGTCCTGGAGCCTCGCCTCACCTTGTCCTGGAGCCTCGCCTCACCTCACCTTGTCCTGGAGCCTCGCCTCACCTTTTCCTAGAGCCTCGCCTCACCTCACCTTGTCCTGGAGCCTTGCCTCACCTCACCTTGTCCTGGAGCCTCGCCTCACCTTGTTCTGGAGCATCGCCTCACCTCACCTTGTCCTGGAGCCTTGCCTCGCCTCACCTTGTCCTGGAGCCTTGCCTTGCCTCGCCTCACCTTATCCTGGAGCATCGCCTCACCTCACCTTGTCCTGGAGCCTTGCCTCGCCTCACCTTGTCCTGGAGCCTTGCCTCACCTCACCTTGTCCTGGAGCCTTGCCTCGCCTCACCTTGTCCTGGAGCCTTGCCTCGCCTCACCTTGTCCTGGCGCCTTGCCTCGCCTCACCTTATCCTGGAGCATCGCTTCACCTCACCTTGTCCTGGAGCCTTGCCTCACCTCAACTCACCTTGTCCTGGAGCCTCGCCTCACCTTGTCCTGGAGCCTTGCCTCGCCTCGCCTTATCCTGGAGCATCGCTTCACCTCACCTTGTCCTGGAGCCTTGCCTCAGCTCAACTCACCTTGTCCTGGAGCCTCGCCTCACCTTGTCCTGGAGCCTTGCCTCGCCTCGCCTCACCTTGTCCTGGAGCCTTGCCTCGTCTCACCTTGTCCTGGAGCCTTGTCTCGCCTCACCTTGTCCTGGAGCCTCACCTCAGCTCACCTTGTCCTGGAGCCTTGCCTCGCCTCGCCTTGTCCTGGAGCTTTGCCTCACCTCACCTTGTCCTGGAGCCTCGCCTCACCTTGTCCTGGAGCCTCGCCTCACCTTGTCCTGGAGCCTTGCCTCGCCTCGCCTCACCTTGTCCTGGAGCCTTGCCTCGCCTCGCCTTGTCCTGGAGCATTGCCTCACCTCACCTTGTCCTGGAGCCTCGCCTCACCTTGTCCTGGAGCCTTGCCTCACCTCACCTTGTCCTGGAGCCTTGCCTCGCCTCACCTTGTCCTGGAGCCTTGCCTCACCTCACCTTGTCCTGGAGCCTTGCCTCGCCTCACCTTGTCCTGGAGCCTTGCCTCACCTCACCTTGTCCTGGAGCCTTTCCTCACCTCACCTTGTCCTGGAGACTCACCTCACCTTGTCCTGGACCCTTGCCTCACCTCACCTTGTCCTGGAGCATGGCCTCGCCTCACCTTGTCCTGGAGCCTTGCCTCACCTCACCTTGTCCTGGAGCCTCACCTCACCTTGTCCTGGAGCCTCGCCTCACCTTGTCCTGGAGCCTCGCCTCACCTCACCTTGTCCTGGAGCCTCGCCTCACCTTTTCCTGGAGCCTCGCCTCACCTTGTCCTGGAGCCTCACCTCACCTTGTCCTGGAGCCTCGCCTCACCTTGTCCTGGAGCCTCGCCTCACCTCACCTTGTCCTGGAGCCTCACCTCACCTTGTCCTGGAGCCTCGCCTCACCTTGTCCTGGAGCCTTGCCTCACCTCACCTAGTCCTGGAGCCTTGCCTTGCCTCGCCTCACCTTATCCTGGAGCATCGCCTCACCTCACCTTGTCCTTGAGCCTTGCCTCGCCTCACCTTGTCCTGGAGCCTTGCCTTACCTCACCTTGTCCTGGAGCCTCGACTCACCTTGTCCTGGAGCCTCGCCTCACCTTGTCCAGGAGCCTTGCCTTGCCTCGCCTCACCTTGTGCTGGAGCCTCGCCTCGCCTCACCTTGTCCTGGAGCCTTGCCTTGCCTCGCCTCACCTTGTTCTGGAGCCTTGCCTTGCCTCGCCTCACCTTGTCCTGGAGCCTCGCCTCACCTCACCTTGTCCTGGAGCCTTGCCTTGCCTCGCCTCACCTTATCCTGGAGCCTCGCCTCGCCTCACCTTGTCCCGGAGCCTCGCCTCACCTTGTCCTGGAGACTCACCTCACCTCACCTTGTCCTGGAGCCTTGCCTCGCCTCACCTTGTCCTGGAGCCTCGCCTCGCCTCACCTTGTCCTGGAGCCTTGCCTTGCCTCGCCTCACCTTGTCCTGGAGCCTTGCCTTGCCTCACCTTGTCCTGGAGCCTTGCCTTGCCTCACCTTGTCCTGGAGCCTTGCCTTGCCTCGCCTCACCTTGTCCTTGAGCCTCGCCTCGCCTCACCTTGTCCTGGAGCCTCGCCTCGCCTCACCTTGTCCTGGAGCCTTGCCTTGCCTCGCCTCACCTTGTCCTGGAGCCTTGTCTCGCCTCACTTTGTCCTGGAGCCTCGCCTCACCTTGTCCTGGAGCCTTGCCTCACCTCACCTTGTCCTGGAGCCTTGCCTCGCCTCACCTAGTCCTGGAGCCTTGCCTCACCTCAACTCACCTTGTCCTGGAGCCTCGCCTCACCTTGTCCTGGAGCCTCGCCTCACCTTGTCCTGGAGCCTTGCCTCGCCTCGCCTTGTCCTGGAGCTTTGCCGCACCTAACCTTGTCCTGGAGCCTCGCCTCACCTAGTCCTGGAGCCTCGCCTCACCTTGTCCTGGAGCCTTGCCTCGCCTCGCCTCACCTTGTCCTGGAGCTTTGCCTCACCTCACCTTGTCCTGGAGCCTCGCCTCACCTTGTCCTGGAGCCTTGCCTCACCTCACCTTGTCCTGGAGCCTTGCCTCGCCTCACCTTGTCCTGGAGCCTTGCCTCACCTCACCTTGTCCTGGAGCCTTGCCTCGCCTCACCTTGTCCTGGAGCCTTGCCTCACCTCACCTTGTCCTGGAGCCTTTCCTCACCTCACCTTGTCCTGGAGACTCACCTCACCTTGTCCTGGAGCCTTGCCTCACCTCACCTTGTCCTGGAGCATGGCCTCGCCTCACCTTGTCCTGGAGCCTTGCCTCACCTCACCTTGTCTTGGAGCGTCACCTCACCTTGTCCTGGAGCCTCGCCTCACCTTGTCCTAGAGCCTCGCCTCACCTCACCTTGTCCTGGAGCCTCGCCTCACCTTTTCCTAGAGCCTCGCCTCACCTCACCTTGTCCTGGAGCCTTGCCTCACCTCACCTTGTCCTGGAGCCTCGCCTCACCTTGTTCTGGAGCATCGCCTCACCTCACCTTGTCCTGGAGCCTTGCCTCGCCTCACCTTGTCCTGGAGCCTTGCCTTGCCTCGCCTCACCTTATCCTGGAGCATCGCCTCACCTCACCTTGTCCTGGAGCCATGCCTCGCCTCACCTTGTCCTGGAGCCTTGCCTCACCTCACCTTGTCCTGGTGCCTTGCCTCGCCTCACCTTGTCCTGGAGCCTTGCCTCGCCTCACCTTGTCCTGGAGCCTTGCCTCGCCTCACCTTATCCTGGAGCATCGCTTCACCTCACCTTGTCCTGGAGCCTCGCCTCACCTCACCTTGTCCTAGAGCCTTGCCTCGCCTCACCTTGTCCTGGAGCCTCGCCTCACCTTGTCCTGGAGCCTTGCCTTGCCTCGCCTCACCTTATCCTGGAGCATCGCCTCACCTCACCTTGTCCTGGAGCCTTGCCTCGCCTCACCTTGTCCTGGAGCCTTGCCTCGCCTCACCTTGTCCTAGAGCCTTGCCTCGCCTCACCTTGTCCTAGAGCCTTGCCTCACCTCACCTTGTCCTGGAGCCTTTCCTCACCTTGTCCTGGAGCCTTGCCTCACCTCACCTTGTCCTGGAGCCTTGCCTCGCCTCAGCTTGTCCTGGAGCCTCGCCTCACCTTGTCCTGGAGCCTCGCCTCACCTTGTCCTGGAGCCTCGCCTCATCTTGTCCTGGAGCCTTGCCTTGCCTCGCCTCACCTTGTCCTGGAGCCTTGCCTTGCCTCGCCTCACCTTGTCCTGGAGCCTAGCCTCGCCTCACTTGGTCCTGGAGCCTCGCCTCACCTTGTCCTGGAGCCTTGCCTCACCTCACCTTGTCCTGGAGCCTCGCCTCACCTTGTTCGGGAGCATCGCCTCGCCTGACCTGACCTTGTCCTGGATCCTCGCCTCACCTCACCTTGTCCTAGAGCCTTGCCTCGCCTCACCTTGTCCTGGAGCCTCGCCTCACCTTGTCCTGGAGCCTTGCCTTGCCTCGCCTCACCTTATCCTGGAGCATCGCCTCACCTCACCTTGTCCTGGAGCCTTGCCTCGCCTCACCTTGTCCTGGAGCCTTGCCTCGCCTCACCTTGTCCTAGAGCCTTGCCTCGCCTCACCTTGTCCTAGAGCCTTGCCTCACCTCACCTTGTCCTGGAGCCTTTCCTCACCTTGTCCTGGAGCCTTGCCTCACCTCACCTTGTCCTGGAGCCTTGCCTCGCCTCAGCTTGTCCTGGAGCCTCGCCTCACCTCACCTTGTCCTGGAGCCTCGCCTCACCTTGTCCGGGAGCCTCGCCTCACCTTGTCCTGGAGCCTTGCCTTGCCTCGCCTCACCTTGTCCTGGAGCCTTGCCTTGCCTCGCCTCACCTTGTCCTGGAGCCTAGCCTCGCCTCACTTTGTCCTGGAGCCTCGCCTCACCTTGTCCTGGAGCCTTGCCTCACCTCACCGTGTCCTGGAGCCTCGCCTCGCCTCACCTTGTCCTGGAGCCTCGCCTTGCCTCACCTCACCTTGTCCTGGAGCATTGCCTCAATTCACCTCACCTTGTCCTGGAGCCTTGCCTCACCTCACCTTGTCCTGGAGACTCACCTCACCTTGTCCTGGAGCCTTGCCTCACCTCACCTTGTCCTGGAGCATGGCCTCGCATCACCTTGTCCTGGAGCCTTGCCTCACCTCACCTTGTCCTGGAGCCTCACCTCACCTTGTCCTGGAGCCTCGCCTCACCTTGTCCTGGAGCCTCGCCTCACCTCACCTTGTCCTGGAGCCTCGCCTCACCTTTTCCTGGAGCCTCACCTCACCTTGTCCTGGAGCCTCGCCTCACCTTGTCCTGGAGCCTCGCCTCACCTCACCTTGTCCTGGAGCCTCACCTCACCTTGTCCTGGAGCCTCGCCTCACCTTGACCTGGAGCCTTGCCTCACCTCACCTTGTCCTGGAGCCTCGCCTCACCTTGTTCTGGAGCATCGCCTCACCTCACCTTGTCCTGGAGCCTTGCCTCGCCACACCTTGTCCTAGAGCCTTGCCTCGCCTCACCTTGTCCTAGAGCCTCGCCTCACCTTGTCCTGGAGCCTTGCCTTGCCTCGCCTCACCTTGTCCTGGAGCCTCGCCTCACCTTGTCCTGGAGCCTTGCCTTGCCTCGCCTCACCTTGTCCTGGAGCCTCGCCTCACCTTGTCCTGTAGCCTTGCCTCGCCTCACCTTGTCCTGGAGCCTTGCCTTGCCTCGCCTCACCTTGTCCTGGAGCCTCGCCTCGCCTCACCTTGTCCTGGAGCCTTGCCTCGCCTCACCTTGTCCTGGAGCCTTGCCTTGCCTCGCCTCACCTTGTCCTGGAGCCTCGCCTCACCTTGTCCTGTAGCCTTGCCTCGCCTCACCTTGTCCTGGAGCCTTGCCTTGCCTCGCCTCACCTTGTCCTAGAGCCTCGCCTCACCTTGTCCTGGAGCCTTGCCTTGCCTCACCTCACCTTATCCTGGAGCATCGCCTCACCTCACCTTGTCCTGGAGCCTTGCCTCGCCTCACCTTGTCCTGGAGCGTTGCCTCGCCTCACCTTGTCCTGGAGCCTTGCCTCGCCTCACCTTGTCCTAGAGCCTCGCCTCACCTTGTCCTGGAGCCTTGCCTTGCCTCGCCTCACCTTGTCCTGGAGCCTTGCCTTGCCTCGCCTCACCTTGTCCTGGAGCCTCGCCTCACCTTGTCCTGTAGCCTTGCCTCACCTCACCTTGTCTTGGAGCGTCACCTCACCTTGTCCTGGAGCCTCGCCTCACCTTGTCCTGGAGCCTCGCCTCACCTCACCTTGTCCTGGAGCCTCGCCTCACCTTTTCCTAGAGCCTCGCCTCACCTCACCTTGTCCTGGAGCCTTGCCTCACCTCACCTTGTCCTGGAGCCTCGCCTCACCTTGTTCTGGAGCATCGCCTCACCTCACCTTGTCCTGGAGCCTTGCCTCGCCTCACCTTGTCCTGGAGCCTTGCCTTGCCTCGCCTCACCTTATCCTGGAGCATCGCCTCACCTCACCTTGTCCTCGAGCCATGCCTCGCCTCACCTTGTCCTGGAGCCTTGCCTCACCTCACCTTGTCCTGGTGCCTTGCCTCGCCTCACCTTGTCCTGGAGCCTTGCCTCGCCTCACCTTGTCCTGGAGCCTTGCCTCGCCTCACCTTATCCTGGAGCATCGCTTCACCTCACCTTGTCCTGGAGCCTCGCCTCACCTCACCTTGTCCTGGAGCCTTGCCTCACCTCACCTTGTCCTGGAGCCTCGCCTCACCTTGTTCGGGAGCATCGCCTCGCCTGACCATGTCCTGGACCCTCGCCTCACCTCACCTTGTCCTAGAGCCTTGCCTCGCCTCACCTTGTCCTGGAGCCTCGCCTCACCTTGTCCTGGAGCCTTGCCTTGCCTCGCCTCACCTTATCCTGGAGCATCGCCTCACCTCACCTTGTCCTGGAGCCTTGCCTCGCCTCACCTTGTCCTGGAGCCTTGCCTCGCCTCACCTTGTCCTAGAGCCTTGCCTCGCCTCACCTTGTCCTAGAGCCTTGCCTCACCTCACCTTGTCCTGGAGCCTTTCCTCACCTTGTCCTGGAGCCTTGCCTCACCTCACCTTGTCCTGGAGCCTTGCCTCGCCTCAGCTTGTCCTGGAGCCTCGCCTCACCTTGTCCTGGAGCCTCGCCTCACCTTGTCCTGGAGCCTCGCCTCACCTTGTCCTGGAGCCTTGCCTTGCCTCGCCTCACCTTGTCCTGGAGCCTTGCCTTGCCTCGCCTCACCTTGTCCTGGAGCCTAGCCTCGCCTCACTTGGTCCTGGAGCCTCGCCTCACCTTGTCCTGGAGCCTTGCCTCACCTCACCTTGTCCTGGAGCCTCGCCTCACCTTGTTCGGGAGCATCGCCTCGCCTGACCTGACCTTGTCCTGGATCCTCGCCTCACCTCACCTTGTCCTAGAGCCTTGCCTCGCCTCACCTTGTCCTGGAGCCTCGCCTCACCTTGTCCTGGAGCCTTGCCTTGCCTCGCCTCACCTTATCCTGGAGCATCGCCTCACCTCACCTTGTCCTGGAGCCTTGCCTCGCCTCACCTTGTCCTAGAGCCTTGCCTCGCCTCACCTTGTCCTAGAGCCTTGCCTCACCTCACCTTGTCCTGGAGCCTTTCCTCACCTTGTCCTGGAGCCTTGCCTCACCTCACCTTGTCCTGGAGCCTTGCCTCGCCTCAGCTTGTCCTGGAGCCTCGCCTCACCTCACCTTGTCCTGGAGCCTCGCCTCACCTTGTCCGGGAGCCTCGCCTCACCTTGTCCTGGAGCCTTGCCTTGCCTCGCCTCACCTTGTCCTGGAGCCTTGCCTTGCCTCGCCTCACCTTGTCCTGGAGCCTAGCCTCGCCTCACTTTGTCCTGGAGCCTCGCCTCACCTTGTCCTGGAGCCTTGCCTCACCTCACCGTGTCCTGGAGCCTCGCCTCGCCTCACCTTGTCCTGGAGCCTCGCCTTGCCTCACCTCACCTTGTCCTGGAGCATTGCCTCAATTCACCTCACCTTGTCCTGGAGCCTTGCCTCACCTCACCTTGTCCTGGAGACTCACCTCACCTTGTCCTGGAGCCTTGCCTCACCTCACCTTGTCCTGGAGCATGGCCTCGCATCACCTTGTCCTGGAGCCTTGCCTCACCTCACCTTGTCCTGGAGCCTCACCTCACCTTGTCCTGGAGCCTCGCCTCACCTTGTCCTGGAGCCTCGCCTCACCTCACCTTGTCCTGGAGCCTCGCCTCACCTTTTCCTGGAGCCTCACCTCACCTTGTCCTGGAGCCTCGCCTCACCTTGTCCTGGAGCCTCGCCTCACCTCACCTTGTCCTGGAGCCTCACCTCACCTTGTCCTGGAGCCTCGCCTCACCTTGACCTGGAGCCTTGCCTCACCTCACCTTGTCCTGGAGCCTCGCCTCACCTTGTTCTGGAGCATCGCCTCACCTCACCTTGTCCTGGAGCCTTGCCTCGCCACACCTTGTCCTAGAGCCTTGCCTCGCCTCACCTTGTCCTAGAGCCTCGCCTCACCTTGTCCTGGAGCCTTGCCTTGCCTCGCCTCACCTTGTCCTGGAGCCTCGCCTCACCTTGTCCTGGATCCTTGCCTTGCCTCGCCTCACCTTGTCCTGGAGCCTCGCCTCACCTTGTCCTGTAGCCTTGCTTCGCCTCACCTTGTCCTGGAGCCTTGCCTTGCCTCGCCTCACCTTGTCCTGGAGCCTCGCCTCGCCTCACCTTGTCCTGGAGCCTTGCCTCGCCTCACCTTGTCCTGGAGCCTTGCCTTGCCTCGCCTCACCTTGTCCTGGAGCCTCGCCTCACCTTGTCCTGTAGCCTTGCCTCGCCTCACCTTGTCCTGGAGCCTTGCCTTGCCTCGCCTCACCTTGTCCTAGAGCCTCGCCTCACCTTGTCCTGGAGCCTTGCCTTGCCTCACCTCACCTTATCCTGGAGCATCGCCTCACCTCACCTTGTCCTGGAGCCTTGCCTCGCCTCACCTTGTCCTGGAGCGTTGCCTCGCCTCACCTTGTCCTGGAGCCTTGCCTCGCCTCACCTTGTCCTAGAGCCTCGCCTCACCTTGTCCTGGAGCCTTGCCTTGCCTCGCCTCACCTTGTCCTGGAGCCTCGCCTCACCTTGTCCTGTAGCCTTGCCTCGCCTCACCTTGTCCTGGAGCCTTGCCTTGCCTCGCCTCACCTTGTCCTGGAGCCTCGCCTCGCCTCACCTTGTCCTGGAGCCTTGCCTCGCCTCACCTTGTCCTGGAGCCTTGCCTTGCCTCGCCTCACCTTGTCCTGGAGCCTTGCCTCGCCTCACCTTGTCCTGGAGCCTTGCCTTACCTCACCTTGTCCTGGAGCCTTGACTCGCCTCACCTTGTCCTGGAGCCTCACCTCACCTTGTCCTGGAGCCTTCCCTCACCTCACCTCACCTTGTCCTGGAGCCTCGCCTCACCTTGTCCTGGAGCCTCACCTCACCTTGTCCTTGAGCCTTCCCTCACCTTGTCCTGGAGCCGCACCTCACCTTGTCCTGGAGCCTCGCCTCACCTTGTCCTGGAGCCTTCCCTCACCTCACCTCACCTTGTCCTGGAGCCTCGCCTCACCTTGTCCTGGAGCTTCACCTCACCTTGTCCTTGAGCCTTCCCTTACCTTGTCCTGGAGCCTTCCCCCACCTCACCTCACCTTGTCCTGGAGCCTCGCCTCACCTTGTCCTGGAGCCTTGCCTCGCCTCGCCTCACCATGTCCTGGAGCCTTGCCTTGCCTTGTCCTGGAGCCTTGCCTCACCTAACCTTGTCCTGGAGCCTTGCCTCGCCTCACCTTGTCCTGGAAACTTGCCTCAACTCACCTTGTCCTGGAGCCTTCCCTCGCCTCACCTTGTCCTGGAGCCTTGCCTCACCTCACATTGTCCTGGAGCCTTTCCTCAGCTCACCTTGTCCTGGAGCCTTCCCTCGCCTCACCTTGTCCTGGAGCCTTGCCTCACCTCACCTTGTCCTGGAGCCTTGCCTCGCCTCAGCTTGTCCTGGAGCCTCGCCTCACCTCACCTTGTCCTGGAGCCTCGCCTCACCTTGTCCTGGAGCCTCGCCTCACCTTGTCCTGGAGCCTTGCCTTGCCTCGCCTCACCTTGTCCTGGAGCCTTGCCTTGCCTCGCCTCACCTTGTCCTGGAGCCTAGCCTCGCCTCACTTGGTCCTGGAGCCTCGCCTCACCTTGTCCTGGAGCCTTGCCTCACCTCACCTTGTCCTGGAGCCTCGCCTCACCTTGTTCGGGAGCATCGCCTCGCCTGACCTTGTCCTGGATCCTCGCCTCACCTCACCTTGTCCTAGAGCCTTGCCTCGCCTCACCTTGTCCTGGAGCCTCGCCTCACCTTGTCCTGGAGCCTTGCCTTGCCTCGCCTCACCTTATCCTGGAGCATCGCCTCACCTCACCTTGTCCTGGAGCCTTGCCTCGCCTCACCTTGTCCTGGAGCCTTGCCTCGCCTCACCTTGTCCTAGAGCCTTGCCTCGCCTCACCTTGTCCTAGAGCCTTGCCTCACCTCACCTTGTCCTGGAGCCTTTCCTCACCTTGTCCTGGAGCCTTGCCTCACCTCACCTTGTCCTTGAGCCTTGCCTCGCCTCAGCTTGTCCTGGAGCCTCGCCTCACCTCACCTTGTCCTGGAGCCTTGCCTCGCCTCACCTTGTCCTGGAGCCTCGCCTCACCTTGTCCTGGAGCCTTGCCTTGCCTCGCCTCACCTTGTCCTGGAGCCTTGACTTGCCTCGCCTCACCTTGTCCTGGAGCCTAGCCTCGCCTCACTTGGTCCTGGAGCCTCACCTCACCTTGTCCTGGAGCCTTGCCTCACCTCACCTTGTCCTGGAGCATGGCCTCGCATCACCTTGTCCTGGAGCCTTGCCTCACCTCACCTTGTCCTGGAGCCTCACCTCACCTTGTCCTGGAGCCTTCCCTCACCTCGCCTCACCTTGTCCTGGAGCCTCGCCTCACCTCACCTTGTCCTGGAGCCTCGCCTCACCTTTTCCTGGAGCCTCACCTCACCTTGTCCTGGAGGCTCGCCTCACCTTGTCCTGGAGCCTCGCCTCACCTCACCTTGTCCTGGAGCCTCACCTCACCTTGTCCTGGAGCCTCGCCTCACCTTGACCTGGAGCCTTGCCTCACCTCACCTTGTCCTGGAGCCTCGCCTCACCTCACCTTGTCCTGGAGCCTCGCCTCACCTTGTCCGGGAGCCTCGCCTCACCTTGTCCTGGAGCCTTGCCTTGCCTCGCCTCACCTTGTCCTGGAGCCTTGCCTTGCCTCGCCTCACCTTGTCCTGGAGCCTAGCCTCGCCTCACTTTGTCCTGGAGCCTCGCCTCACCTTGTCCTGGAGCCTTGCCTCACCTCACCGTGTCCTGGAGCCTCGCCTCGCCTCACCTTGTCCTGGAGCCTCGCCTTGCCTCACCTCACCTTGTCCTGGAGCATTGCCTCAATTCACCTCACCTTGTCCTGGAGCCTTGCCTCACCTCACCTTGTCCTGGAGACTCACCTCACCTTGTCCTGGAGCCTTGCCTCACCTCACCTTGTCCTGGAGCATGGCCTCGCATCACCTTGTCCTGGAGCCTTGCCTCACCTCACCTTGTCCTGGAGCCTCACCTCACCTTGTCCTGGAGCCTCGCCTCACCTTGTCCTGGAGCCTCGCCTCACCTCACCTTGTCCTGGAGCCTCGCCTCACCTTTTCCTGGAGCCTCACCTCACCTTGTCCTGGAGCCTCGCCTCACCTTGTCCTGGAGCCTCGCCTCACCTCACCTTGTCCTGGAGCCTCACCTCACCTTGTCCTGGAGCCTCGCCTCACCTTGACCTGGAGCCTTGCCTCACCTCACCTTGTCCTGGAGCCTCGCCTCACCTTGTTCTGGAGCATCGCCTCACCTCACCTTGTCCTGGAGCCTTGCCTCGCCACACCTTGTCCTAGAGCCTTGCCTCGCCTCACCTTGTCCTAGAGCCTCGCCTCACCTTGTCCTGGAGCCTTGCCTTGCCTCGCTTCACCTTGTCCTGGAGCCTCGCCTCACCTTGTCCTGGAGCCTTGCCTTGCCTCGCCTCACCTTGTCCTGGAGCCTCGCCTCACCTTGTCCTGTAGCCTTGCTTCGCCTCACCTTGTCCTGGAGCCTTGCCTTGCCTCGCCTCACCTTGTCCTGGAGCCTCGCCTCGCCTCACCTTGTCCTGGAGCCTTGCCTCGCCTCACCTTGTCCTGGAGCCTTGCCTTGCCTCGCCTCACCTTGTCCTGGAGCCTCGCCTCACCTTGTCCTGTAGCCTTGCCTCGCCTCACCTTGTCCTGGAGCCTTGCCTTGCCTCGCCTCACCTTGTCCTAGAGCCTCGCCTCACCTTGTCCTGGAGCCTTGCCTTGCCTCACCTCACCTTATCCTGGAGCATCGCCTCACCTCACCTTGTCCTGGAGCCTTGCCTCGCCTCACCTTGTCCTGGAGCGTTGCCTCGCCTCACCTTGTCCTGGAGCCTTGCCTCGCCTCACCTTGTCCTAGAGCCTCGCCTCACCTTGTCCTGGAGCCTTGCCTTGCCTCGCCTCACCTTGTCCTGGAGCCTTGCCTTGCCTCGCCTCACCTTGTCCTGGAGCCTCGCCTCACCTTGTCCTGTAGCCTTGCCTCGCCTCACCTTGTCCTGGAGCCTTGCCTTGCCTCGCCTCACCTTGTCCTGGAGCCTCGCCTCGCCTCACCTTGTCCTGGAGCCTTGCCTCGCCTCACCTTGTCCTGGAGCCTTGCCTTGCCTCGCCTCACCTTGTCCTGGAGCCTTGCCTCGCCTCACCTTGTCCTGGAGCCTTGCCTCACCTCACCTTGTCCTGGAGCCTTGACTCGCCTCACCTTGTCCTGGAGCCTCACCTCACCTTGTCCTGGAGCCTTCCCTCACCTCACCTCACCTTGTCCTGGAGCCTCGCCTCACCTTGTCCTGGAGCCTCACCTCACCTTGTCCTTGAGCCTTCCCTCACCTTGTCCTGGAGCCGCACCTCACCTTGTCCTGGAGCCTCGCCTCACCTTGTCCTGGAGCCTTCCCTCACCTCACCTCACCTTGTCCTGGAGCCTCGCCTCACCTTGTCCTGGAGCTTCACCTCACCTTGTCCTTGAGCCTTCCCTCACCTTGTCCTGGAGCCTTCCCCCACCTCACCTCACCTTGTCCTGGAGCCTCGCCTCACCTTGTCCTGGAGCCTTGCCTCGCCTCGCCTCACCATGTCCTGGAGCCTTGCCTTGCCTTGTCCTGGAGCCTTGCCTCACCTAACCTTGTCCTGGAGCCTTGCCTCGCCTCACCTTGTCCTGGAAACTTGCCTCAACTCACCTTGTCCTGGAGCCTTCCCTCGCCTCACCTTGTCCTGGAGCCTTGCCTCACCTCACCTTGTCCTGGAGCCTTTCCTCACCTCACCTTGTCCTGGAGCCTTCCCTCGCCTCACCTTGTCCTGGAGCCTTGCCTCACCTCACCTTGTCCTGGAGCCTTGCCTCGCCTCAGCTTGTCCTGGAGCCTCGCCTCACCTCACCTTGTCCTGGAGCCTCGCCTCACCTTGTCCTGGAGCCTCGCCTCACCTTGTCCTGGAGCCTTGCCTTGCCTCGCCTCACCTTGTCCTGGAGCCTTGCCTTGCCTCGCCTCACCTTGTCCTGGAGCCTAGCCTCGCCTCACTTGGTCCTGGAGCCTCGCCTCACCTTGTCCTGGAGCCTTGCCTCACCTCACCTTGTCCTGGAGCCTCGCCTCACCTTGTTCGGGAGCATCGCCTCGCCTGACCTTGTCCTGGATCCTCGCCTCACCTCACCTTGTCCTAGAGCCTTGCCTCGCCTCACCTTGTCCTGGAGCCTCGCCTCACCTTGTCCTGGAGCCTTGCCTTGCCTCGCCTCACCTTATCCTGGAGCATCGCCTCACCTCACCTTGTCCTGGAGCCTTGCCTCGCCTCACCTTGTCCTGGAGCCTTGCCTCGCCTCACCTTGTCCTAGAGCCTTGCCTCGCCTCACCTTGTCCTAGAGCCTTGCCTCACCTCACCTTGTCCTGGAGCCTTTCCTCACCTTGTCCTGGAGCCTTGCCTCACCTCACCTTGTCCTTGAGCCTTGCCTCGCCTCAGCTTGTCCTGGAGCCTCGCCTCACCTCACCTTGTCCTGGAGCCTTGCCTCGCCTCACCTTGTCCTGGAGCCTCGCCTCACCTTGTCCTGGAGCCTTGCCTTGCCTCGCCTCACCTTGTCCTGGAGCCTTGACTTGCCTCGCCTCACCTTGTCCTGGAGCCTAGCCTCGCCTCACTTTGTCCTGGAGCCTCGCCTCACCTTGTCCTGGAGCCTTGCCTCACCTCACCTTGTCCTGGAGCCTCGCCTCGCCTCACCTTGTCCTGGAGCCTCGCCTTGCCTCACCTCACCTTGTCCTGGAGCATTGCCTCAATTCACCTCACCTTCTCCTGGAGCCTTGCCTCACCTCACCTTGTCCTGGAGACTCACCTCACCTTGTCCTGGAGCCTTGCCTCACCTCACCTTGTCCTGGAGCATGGCCTCGCATCACCTTGTCCTGGAGCCTTGCCTCACCTCACCTTGTCCTGGAGCCTCACCTCACCTTGTCCTGGAGCCTTCCCTCACCTCGCCTCACCTTGTCCTGGAGCCTCGCCTCACCTCACCTTGTCCTGGAGCCTCGCCTCACCTTTTCCTGGAGCCTCACCTCACCTTGTCCTGGAGGCTCGCCTCACCTTGTCCTGGAGCCTCGCCTCACCTCACCTTGTCCTGGAGCCTCACCTCACCTTGTCCTGGAGCCTCGCCTCACCTTGACCTGGAGCCTTGCCTCACCTCACCTTGTCCTGGAGCCTCGCCTCACCTTGTTCTGGAGCATCGCCTCACCTCACCTTGTCCTGGAGCCTTGCCTCGCCACACCTTGTCCTAGAGCCTTGCCTCGCCTCACCTTGTACTAGAGCCTCGCCTCACCTTGTCCTGGAGCCTTGCCTTGCCTCGCCTCACCTTGTCCTGGAGCCTCGCCTCACCTTGTCCTGGAGCCTTGCCTTGCCTCGCCTCACCTTGTCCTGGAGCCTCGCCTCACCTTGTCCTGTAGCCTTGCCTCGCCTCACCTTGTCCTGGAGCCTTGCCTTGCCTCGCCTCACCTTGTCCTGGAGCCTCGCCTCGCCTCACCTTGTCCTGGAGCCTTGCCTCGCCTCACCTTGTCCTGGAGCCTTGCCTTGCCTCGCCTCACCTTGTCCTGGAGCCTCGCCTCACCTTGTCCTGTAGCCTTGCCTCGCCTCACCTTGTCCTGGAGCCTTGCCTTGCCTCGCCTCACCTTGTCCTAGAGCCTCGCCTCACCTTGTCCTGGAGCCTTGCCTTGCCTCACCTCACCTTATCCTGGAGCATCGCCTCACCTCACCTTGTCCTGGAGCCTTGCCTCGCCTCACCTTGTCCTGGAGCCTTGCATCGCCTCACCTTGTCCTGGAGCCTTGCCTCGCCTCACCTTGTCCTAGAGCCTCGCCTCACCTTGTCCTGGAGCCTTGCCTTGCCTCGCCTCACCTTGTCCTGGAGCCTTGCCTTGCCTCGCCTCACCTTGTCCTGGAGCCTCGCCTCACCTTGTCCTGTAGCCTTGCCTCGCCTCACCTTGTCCTGGAGCCTTGCCTTGCCTCGCCTCACCTTGTCCTGGAGCCTCGCCTCGCCTCACCTTGTCCTGGAGCCTTGCCTCGCCTCACCTTGTCCTGGAGCCTTGCCTTGCCTCGCCTCACCTTGTCCTGGAGCCTTGCCTCGCCTCACCTTGTCCTGGAGCCTTGCCTCACCTCACCTTGTCCTGGAGCCTTGACTCGCCTCACCTTGTCCTGGAGCCTCACCTCACCTTGTCCTGGAGCCTTCCCTCACCTCACCTCACCTTGTCCTGGAGCCTCGCCTCACCTTGTCCTGGAGCCTCACCTCACCTTGTCCTTGAGCCTTCCCTCACCTTGTCCTGGAGCCGCACCTCACCTTGTCCTGGAGGCTCGCCTCACCTTGTCCTGGAGCCTTCCCGCACCTCACCTCACCTTGTCCTGGAGCCTCGCCTCTAATTGTCCTGGAGCTTCACCTCACCTTGTCCTTGAGCCTTCCCTCACCTTGTCCTGGAGCCTTCCCCCACCTCACCTCACCTTGTCCTGGAGCCTCGCCTCACCTTGTCCTGGAGCCTTGCCTCGCCTCGCCTCACCATGTCCTGGAGCCTTGCCTTGCCTTGTCCTGGAGCCTTGCCTCACCTCACCTTGTCCTGGAGCCTTGCCTCGCCTCACCTTGTCCTGGAAACTTGCCTCAACTCACCTTGTCCTGGAGCCTTCCCTCGCCTCACCTTGTCCTGGAGCCTTGCCTCACCTCACCTTGTCCTGGAGCCTTTCCTCACCTCACCTTGTCCTGGAGCCTTCCCTCGCCTCACCTTGTCCTGGAGCCTTGCCTCACCTCACCTTGTCCCGGAGCCTTGCCTCGCCTCACCTTGTCATGGAGACTCACCTCACCTTGTCCTGGAGCATGGCCTCGCCTCACCTTGTCCTGGAGCCTTGCCTCACCTCAGCTTGTCCTGGAGCCTCACCTCACCTTGTCCTGGAGCCTCGCCTCACCTTGTCCTGGAGCCTCACCTCACCTCACCTTGTCCTGGAGCCTTGCCACGCATCACCTTGTCCTGGAGCCTTGCCTCGCCTCACCTTGTCCTGGAGCCTTGCCTCACCTCACCTTGTCCTGGAGCATGGCCTCGCCTCACCTTGTCCTGGAGCCTTGCCTCACCTCAGCTTGTCCTGGAGCCTCACCTCACCTTGTCCTGGAGCCTCGCCTCACCTTGTCCTGGAGCCTCACCTCACCTCACCTTGTCCTGGAGCCTTGCCACGCCTCACCTTGTCCTGGAGCCTTGCCTCGCCTCACCTTGCCCTGGAGCCTTGCCTCACCTCACCTTGTCCTGGAGCCTTGCCTCGCCTCACCTAGTCCTGGAGCCTTGCCTCACCTCAACTCACCTTGTCCTGGAGCCTCGCCTCACCTTGTCCTGGAGCCTCGCCTCACCTTGTCCTGGAGCCTTGCCTCGCCTCGCCTCACCTTGTCCTGGAGCCTTGCCTCGTCTCACCTTGTCCTGGAGCCTTGTCACGCCTCACCTTGTCCTGGAGCCTCACCTCAGCTCACCTTGTCCTGGAGCCTTGCCTCGCCTCGCCTTGTCCTGGAGCCTTGCCTCTCCTCACCTTGTCCTGGAGCCTCGCCTCACCTTGTCCTGGAGCCTTGCCTCACCTCACCTTGTCCTGGAGCCTTGCCTCACCTCACCTTGTCCTGGAGCCTTGCCTCTCCTCACCTTGTCCTGGAGCTTCGCATCACCTTGTCCTGGAGCCTTGCCTCGCCTCACCTTGTCCTGGTGCCTTGCCTCACCTTGTCCTGGAGCCTTGCCTCGCCTCACCTTGTCCTGGAGCCTTGCCTCACTTCACCTTGTCCTGGAGCCTTGCCTCGCCTCACCTTGTCCTGGAGCCTCGCCTCACCTTGTCCTGGAGCCTTGCCTCGCATCACCTTGTCCTGGAGCCTTGCCTCGCCTCACCTTGTCCTGGAGCCTTGCCTCACCTTGTCCTGGAGCCTTGCCTCGCCTCACCTTGTCCTGGAGCCTTGCCTCACCTCACCTCACCTTGTCCTGGAGCCTTGCCTCACCTCACCTCACCTTGTCCTGGAGCCTTGCCTCACCTCGCCTCACCTTGTCCTGGAGCCTTGCCTCGTCTCGCCTCACCTTGTCCTGGAGCCTTGCCTCACCTCGCCTCACCTTGTCCTGGAGCCTTGCCTCGCCTCACCTTGTCCTGGAGCCTCGCCTCGCCTCACCTTGTCCAGGAGCCTCACCTCAGCTCACCTTGTCCTGGAGCCTTGCCTCGCCTCGCCTTGTCCTGGAGCCTTGCCTCTCCTCACCTTGTCCTGGATCCTCGCCTCACCTTGTCCTGGAGCCTTGCCTCACCTCACCTTGTCCTGGAGCCTTGCCTCGCCTCACCTTGTCCTGGAGCCTTGCCTCTCCTCACCTTGTCCTGGAGCTTCGCATCACCTTGTCCTGGAGCCTTGCCTCGCCTCACCTTGTCCTGGAGCCTTGCCTCTCCTCACCTTGTCCTGGAGCCTCGCCTCACCTTGTCCTGGAGCCTCACCTCACCTTGTCCTTGAGCCTTCCCTCACCTTGTCCTGGAGCCGCACCTCACCTTGTCCTGGAGGCTCGCCTCACCTTGTCCTGGAGCCTTCCCTCACCTCACCTCACCTTGTCCTGGAGCCTCGCCTCTAATTGTCCTGGAGCTTCACCTCACCTTGTCCTTGAGCCTTCCCTCACCTTGTCCTGGAGCCTTCCCCCACCTCACCTCACCTTGTCCTGGAGCCTCGCCTCACCTTGTCCTGGAGCCTTGCCTCGCCTCGCCTCACCATGTCCTGGAGCCTTGCCTTGCCTTGTCCTGGAGCCTTGCCTCACCTCACCTTGTCCTGGAGCCTTGCCTCGCCTCACCTTGTCCTGGAAACTTGCCTCAACTCACCTTGTCCTGGAGCCTTCCCTCGCCTCACCTTGTCCTGGAGCCTTGCCTCACCTCACCTTGTCCTGGAGCCTTTCCTCACCTCACCTTGTCCTGGAGCCTTCCCTCGCCTCACCTTGTCCTGGAGCCTTGCCTCACCTCACCTTGTCCCGGAGCCTTGCCTCGCCTCACCTTGTCATGGAGACTCACCTCACCTTGTCCTGGAGCATGGCCTCGCCTCACCTTGTCCTGGAGCCTTGCCTCACCTCAGCTTGTCCTGGAGCCTCACCTCACCTTGTCCTGGAGCCTCGCCTCACCTTGTCCTGGAGCCTCACCTCACCTCACCTTGTCCTGGAGCCTTGCCACGCATCACCTTGTCCTGGAGCCTTGCCTCGCCTCACCTTTTCCTGGAGCCTTGCCTCACCTCACCTTGTCCTGGAGCATGGCCTCGCCTCACCTTGTCCTGGAGCCTTGCCTCACCTCAGCTTGTCCTGGAGCCTCACCTCACCTTGTCCTGGAGCCTCGCCTCACCTTGTCCTGGAGCCTCACCTCACCTCACCTTGTCCTGGAGCCTTGCCACGCCTCACCTTGTCCTGGAGCCTTGCCTCGCCTCACCTTGTCCTGGAGCCTTGCCTCACCTCACCTTGTCCTGGAGCCTTGCCTCGCCTCACCTAGTCCTGGAGCCTTGCCTCACCTCAACTCACCTTGTCCTGGAGCCTCGCCTCACCTTGTCCTGGAGCCTCGCCTCACCTTGTCCTGGAGCCTTGCCTCGCCTCGCCTCACCTTGTCCTGGAGCCTTGCCTCGTCTCACCTTGTCCTGGAGCCTTGTCACGCCTCACCTTGTCCTGGAGCCTCACCTCAGCTCACCTTGTCCTGGAGCCTTGCCTCGCCTCGCCTTGTCCTGGAGCCTTGCCTCTCCTCACCTTGTCCTGGAGCCTCGCCTCACCTTGTCCTGGAGCCTTGCCTCACCTCACCTTGTCCTGGAGCCTTGCCTCGCCTCACCTTGTCCTGGAGCCTTGCCTCTCCTCACCTTGTCCTGGAGCTTCGCATCACCTTGTCCTGGAGCCTTGCCTCGCCTCACCTTGTCCTGGAGCCTTGCCTCACCTTGTCCTGGAGCCTTGCCTCGCCTCACCTTGTCCTGGAGCCTTGCCTCACTTCACCTTGTCCTGGAGCCTTGCCTCGCCTCACCTTGTCCTGGAGCCTCGCCTCACCTTGTCCTGGAGCCTTGCCTCGCATCACCTTGTCCTGGAGCCTTGCCTCGCCTCACCTTGTCCTGGAGCCTTGCCTCACCTTGTCCTGGAGCCTTGCCTCGCCTCACCTTGTCCTGGAGCCTTGCCTCACTTCACCTCACCTTGTCCTGGAGCCTTGCCTCACCTCACCTCACCTTGTCCTGGAGCCTTGCCTCACCTCGCCTCACCTTGTCCTGGAGCCTTGCCTCGTCTCGCCTCACCTTGTCCTGGAGCCTTGCCTCACCTCGCCTCACCTTGTCCTGGAGCCTTGCCTCGCCTCACCTTGTCCTGGAGCCTCGCCTCGCCTCACCTTGTCCTGGAGCCTCGCCTCACCTTGTCCTGGAGCCTTCCCTCACCTCACCTCACCTTGTCCTGGAGCCTCGCCTCACCTTGTCCTGGAGCCTCGCCTCTTCTTGTCCTGGAGCCTTGCTACGCCTCGCCTCACCTTGTCCTGGACCTTGCCTCACCTCACCTTGTCCTGGAGCCTCCCTCACCTTGTCCTGGAGCCTCGCCTCACTTTGTCCTGGAGCCTCGCCTCACCTCACCTTGTCCTGGAGCCTTGCCTCACCTCACCTCACCTTGTCCTGGAGCCTCGTATCACCTTGTCCTGGAGCCTCGTATCACCTTGTCCTGGAGCCTCGCCTCACCTTGTCCTGGAGCCTTGCCTCACCTTGCCTCACCTTGTCCTGGAGCCTTGCCTCGCCTCACCTTGTCCTGGAGCCTTGCCTCACCTCACCTTGTCCTGGAGCCTTGACTCGCCTCACCTTGTCCTGGAGCCTCACATCACCTTGTCCTGGAGCCTTGCCTCACCTCAACTCACCTTGTCCTGGAGCCTCGCCTCACCTTGTCCTGGAGCCTCGCCTCACCTTGTCCTGGAGCCTTGCCTCGCCTCGCCTCACCTTGTCCTGGAGCCTTGCCTCGTCTCACCTTGTCCTGGAGCCTTGTCACGCCTCACCTTGTCCTGGAGCCTCACCTCAGCTCACCTTGTCCTGGAGCCTTGCCTCGCCTCGCCTTGTCCTGGAGCCTTGCCTCTCCTCACCTTGTCCTGGAGCCTCGCCTCACCTTGTCCTGGAGCCTTGCCTCACCTCACCTTGTCCTGGAGCCTTGCCTCGCCTCACCTTGTCCTGGAGCCTTGCCTCTCCTCACCTTGTCCTGGAGCTTCGCATCACCTTGTCCTGGAGCCTTGCCTCGCCTCAACTTGTCCTGGAGCCTTGCCTCACCTTGTCCTGGAGCCTTGCCTCGCCTCACCTTGTCCTGGAGCCTTGCCTCACTTCACCTTGTCCTGGAGCCTTGCCTCGCCTCACCTTGTCCTGGAGCCTCGCCTCACCTTGTCCTGGAGCCTTGCCTCGCATCACCTTGTCCTGGAGCCTTGCCTCGCATCACCTTGTCCTGGAGCCTTGCCTCGCCTCACCTTGTCCTGGAGCCTTGCCTCACCTTGTCCTGGAGCCTTGCCTCGCCTCACCTTGTCCTGGAGCCTTGCCTCACCTCACCTCACCTTGTCCTGGAGCCTTGCCTCACCTCACCTCACCTTGTCCTGGAGCCTTGCCTCACCTCGCCTCACCTTGTCCTGGAGCCTTGCCTCGTCTCGCCTCACCTTGTCCTGGAGCCTTGCCTCACCTCGCCTCACCTTGTCCTGGAGCCTTGCCTCGCCTCACCTTGTCCTGGAGCCTCGCCTCGCCTCACCTTGTCCAGGAGCCTCACCTCAGCTCACCTTGTCCTGGAGCCTTGCCTCGCCTCGCCTTGTCCTGGAGCCTTGCCTCTCCTCACCTTGTCCTGGATCCTCGCCTCACCTTGTCCTGGAGCCTTGCCTCACCTCACCTTGTCCTGGAGCCTTGCCTCGCCTCACCTTGTCCTGGAGCCTTGCCTCTCCTCACCTTGTCCTGGAGCTTCGCATCACCTTGTCCTGGAGCCTTGCCTCGCCTCACCTTGTCCTGGAGCCTTGCCTCTCCTCACCTTGTCCTGGAGCCTCGCCTCACCTTGTCCTGGAGCCTCACCTCACCTTGTCCTTGAGCCTTCCCTCACCTTGTCCTGGAGCCGCACCTCACCTTGTCCTGGAGGCTCGCCTCACCTTGTCCTGGAGCCTTCCCTCACCTCACCTCACCTTGTCCTGGAGCCTCGCCTCTAATTGTCCTGGAGCTTCACCTCACCTTGTCCTTGAGCCTTCCCTCACCTTGTCCTGGAGCCTTCCCCCACCTCACCTCACCTTGTCCTGGAGCCTCGCCTCACCTTGTCCTGGAGCCTTGCCTCGCCTCGCCTCACCATGTCCTGGAGCCTTGCCTTGCCTTGTCCTGGAGCCTTGCCTCACCTCACCTTGTCCTGGAGCCTTGCCTCGCCTCACCTTGTCCTGGAAACTTGCCTCAACTCACCTTGTCCTGGAGCCTTCCCTCGCCTCACCTTGTCCTGGAGCCTTGCCTCACCTCACCTTGTCCTGGAGCCTTTCCTCACCTCACCTTGTCCTGGAGCCTTCCCTCGCCTCACCTTGTCCTGGAGCCTTGCCTCACCTCACCTTGTCCCGGAGCCTTGCCTCGCCTCACCTTGTCATGGAGACTCACCTCACCTTGTCCTGGAGCATGGCCTCGCCTCACCTTGTCCTGGAGCCTTGCCTCACCTCAGCTTGTCCTGGAGCCTCACCTCACCTTGTCCTGGAGCCTCGCCTCACCTTGTCCTGGAGCCTCACCTCACCTCACCTTGTCCTGGAGCCTTGCCACGCATCACCTTGTCCTGGAGCCTTGCCTCGCCTCACCTTGTCCTGGAGCCTTGCCTCACCTCACCTTGTCCTGGAGCATGGCCTCGCCTCACCTTGTCCTGGAGCCTTGCCTCACCTCAGCTTGTCCTGGAGCCTCACCTCACCTTGTCCTGGAGCCTCGCCTCACCTTGTCCTGGAGCCTCACCTCACCTCACCTTGTCCTGGAGCCTTGCCACGCCTCACCTTGTCCTGGAGCCTTGCCTCGCCTCACCTTGTCCTGGAGCCTTGCCTCACCTCACCTTGTCCTGGAGCCTTGCCTCGCCTCACCTAGTCCTGGAGCCTTGCCTCACCTCAACTCACCTTGTCCTGGAGCCTCGCCTCACCTTGTCCTGGAGCCTCGCCTCACCTTGTCCTGGAGCCTTGCCTCGCCTCGCCTCACCTGTCCTGGAGCCTTGCCTCGTCTCACCTTGTCCTGGAGCCTTGTCACGCCTCACCTTGTCCTGGTGCCTCACCTCAGCTCACCTTGTCCAGGAGCCTTGCCTCGCCTCGCCTTGTCCTGGAGCCTTGCCTCTCCTCACCTTGTCCTGGAGGCCTCGCCTCACCTTGTCTGGAGCCTTGCCTCACCTCAACCTTGTCCCTGGAGCCTTGCCTCGCCTCACCATTGTCCTGGAGCCTTGCCTCTCCTCTACCTTGTCCTGGAGCTTCGCATCACCTTGTCCTGGAGGCCTTGCCTCGCCTCACCTTGTCCTGGAGCCTTGCCTCACCTTGTCCTGGAGCCTTGCCTCGCCTCACCTTGTCCTGGAGCCTTGCCTCACTTCACCTTGTCCTGGAGCCTTGCCTCGCCTCACCTTGTCCTGGAGCCTCGCCTCACCTTGTCCTGGAGCCTTGCCTCGCAATCACCCTTGTCCTGGAGCCTTGCCTCGCCTCACCTTGTCCCTGGAGCCTTGCCTCACCTTGTCCTGGAGCCTTGCCTCGCCTCACCTTGTCCTGGAGCCTTGCCTCACTTCACCTCACCTTGTCCTGGAGCCTTGCCTCACCTCACCTCACCTTTGTCCTGGAGCCTTGCCTCTACCTCGCCTCACCTTGTCCTGGAGCCTTGCCTCGTCTCGCCTCACCTTGTCCTGGAGCCTTGCCTCACCTCGCCTCACCTTGTCATGGAGCCTTGCCTCGCCTCCACCTTGTCCTGGAGCCTCGCCTCGCCTCACCTTGTCCTGGAGCCTCGCCTCACCTTGTCCTGGAGCCCTTCCCTCACCTCACCTCACCTTGTCCAGGAGCCTCGCCTCACCTTGTCCTGGAGCTCGCCTCTTCTTGTCCTGGAGCCTTGCTAAGCCTCGCCTCACCTTGTCCTGGACCTTGCCTCACCTCACCTTGTCCTGGAGCCTCCCTCACCTTGTCCTGGAGCCTCGCCTCACTTTGTCCTGGAGCCTCGCCTCACCTCACCTTGTCCTGGAGCCTTGCCTCACCTCACCTCACCTTGTCCTGGAGCCTCGTATCACCTTGTCCTGGAGCCTCGTATCACCTTGTCCTGGAGCCTCGCCTCACCTTGTCCTGGAGCCTTGCCTCCACCTTGCCTCACCTTGTCCTGGAGCCTTGCCTCGCCTCACCTTGTCCTGGAGCCTTGCCTCACCTCACCCTTGTCCTGGAGCCTTGACTCGCCTCACCTTGTCCTGGAGCCTACACCTCACCTTGTCCTGGAGCCTTCCCTCACCTCACCTCACCTTGTCCTGGAGCCTCGCCTCACCTTGTCCTGGAGCCTCAGCTCACCTTGTCCTTGAGCCTTCCCTCACCTTGTCCTGGAGCCTTCCCTCAACCTCACCTCACCTTGTCCTGGAGCCTCACCTCACCTTGTCCTGGAGCCTTCCCCCACCTCACCTCACCTTGTCCTGGGAGCCTCGCCTCACCTTGTCCTGGAGCCTTGCCTCGCCTCGCCTCACCATGTCCTGGAGCCTTGCCTTGCCTTGTCCTGGAGCCTTGCCTCACCTCACCTTGTCCTGGAGCCTTGCATCGCCTCACCTTGTCCTGGAAAACTTGCCTCACCTCACCTTGTCCTGGAGCCTTCCCTCGCCTCACCTTGTCCTGGAGCCTTGCCTCACCTCACCTTGTCCTGGAGCATGGCCTCGCCTCACCTTGTCCTGGAAACTTGCCTCACCTCACCTTGTCCTGGAGCCTTCCCTCGCCTCACCTTGTCCTGGAGCCTTGCCTCACCTCACCTTGTCCCGGAGCCTGTGCCTCGCCTCACCTTGTCATGGAGACTCACCTCACCTTGTCCTGGAGCATGGCCTCGCCTCACCTTGTCCTGGAGCCTTGCCTCACCTCACCTTGTCCTGGAGCATGGCCTCGCCTCACCTTGTCCTGGAGCCTTGCCTCACCTCACCTTGTCCTGGAGCCTTGCCACGCCTCACCTTGTCCTGGAGCATGGCCTCGCCTCACCTTGTCCTGGAGCCTTGCCTCACCTCACCTTGTCCTGGAGCCTCACCTCACCTTGTCCTGGAGCCTCGCCTCACCTTGTCCTGGAGCCTCACCTCACCTCACCTTGTCCTGGAGCCTTGCCACGCCTCACCTTGTCCTGGAGCCTTGCCTCGCCTCACCTTGTCCTGGAGCCTTGCCTCACCTCACCTTGTCCTGGAGCCTTGCCTCGCCTCACCTATTCCTGGAGCCTTGCCTCACCTCAACTCACCTTGTCCTGGAGCCTCGCCTCCCGTTGTCCTGGAGCCTCGCCTCACCTTGTCCTGGAGCCTTGCCTCGCCTCGCCTCACCTTGTCCTGGAGCCTCTGCCTCGTCTCACCTTGTCCTGGAGCCTTGCCTTGCCTCGCCTCACCTTGTCCTGGAGCCTCGCCTCGCCTCACCTTGTCCTGGAGCCTTGCCTCGCCTCGCCTTGTCCTGGAGCCTTGCCTCTCCTCACCTTGTCCTGGAGCCTCGCCTCACCTTGTCCTGGAGCCTTGCCTCACCTCACCTTGTCCTGGAGCCTTGCCTCGCCTCACCTAGTCCTGGAGCCTTGCCTCACCTAACTCACCTTGTCCTGGAGCCTCGCCTCACCTTGTCCTGGAGCCTCGCCTCACCTTGTCCTGGAGCCTTGCCTCGCCTCGCCTCACCTTGTCCTGGAGCCTTGCCTCGTCTCACCTTGTCCTGGAGCCTTGTCACGCCTCACCTTGTCCTGGAGCCTCACCTCAGCGCACCTTGTCCTGGAGCCTTGCCTCGCCTCGCCTTGTCCTGGAGCCTTGCCTCTCCTCACCTTGTCCTGGAGCCTCGCCTCACCTTGTCCTGGAGCCTTGCCTCAACCTCACCTTGTCCTGGAGCCTTGCCTCGCCTCACCTTGTCCTGGAGCCTTGCCTCTCCTCACCTTGTCCTGGAGCTTCGCATCACCTTGTCCTGGAGCCTTGCCTCGCCTCACCTTGTCTGGAGCCTTGCCTCACCTTGTCCTGGAGCCTTGCCTCGCCTCACCTTGTCCTGGAGCCTTGCCTCACTTCACCTTGTCCTGGAGCCTTGCGTCGCCTCACCTTGTCCTGGAGCCTCGCCTCACCTTGTCCTGGAGCCTTGCCTCGCATCACCTTGTCCTGGAGCCTTGCCTCGCCTCACCTTGTCCTGGAGCCTTGCCTCACCTTGTCCTGGAGCCTTGCCTCGCCTCACCTTGTCCTGGAGCCTTGCCTCACCTCACCTCACCTTGTCCTGGAGCCTTGCCTCACCTCACCTCACCTTGTCCTGGAGCCTTGCCTCACCTCGCCTCACCTTGTCCTGGAGCCTTGCCTCGTCTCGCCTCACCTTGTCCTGGAGCCTTGCCTCACCTCGCCTCACCTTGTCCTGGAGCCTTGCCTCGCCTCACCTTGTCCTGGAGCCTCGCCTCGCCTCACCTTGTCCTGGAGCCTCACCTCAGCTCACCTTGTCCTGGAGCCTTGCCTCGCCTCGCCTTGTCCTGGAGCCTTGCCTCTCCTCACCTTGTCCTGGATCCTCGCCTCACCTTGTCCTGGAGCCTTGCCTCACCTCACCTTGTCCTGGAGCCTTGCCTCGCCTCACCTTGTCCTGGAGCCTTGCCTCTCCTCACCTTGTCCTGGAGCTTCGCATCACCTTGTCCTGGAGCCTTGCCTCGCCTCACCTTGTCCTGGAGCCTTGCCTCTCCTCACCTTGTCCTGGAGCCTCGCCTCACCTTGTCCTGGAGCCTCACCTCACCTTGTCCTTGAGCCTTCCCTCACCTTGTCCTGGAGCCGCACCTCACCTTGTCCTGGAGGCTCGCCTCACCTTGTCCTGGAGCCTTCCCTCACCTCACCTCACCTTGTCCTGGAGCCTCGCCTCTAATTGTCCTGGAGCTTCACCTCACCTTGTCCTTGAGCCTTCCCTCACCTTGTCCTGGAGCCTTCCCCCACCTCACCTCACCTTGTCCTGGAGCCTCGCCTCACCTTGTCCTGGAGCCTTGCCTCGCCTCGCCTCACCATGTCCTGGAGCCTTGCCTTGCCTTGTCCTGGAGCCTTGCCTCACCTCACCTTGTCCTGGAGCCTTGCCTCGCCTCACCTTGTCCTGGAAACTTGCCTCAACTCACCTTGTCCTGGAGCCTTCCCTCGCCTCACCTTGTCCTGGAGCCTTGCCTCACCTCACCTTGTCCTGGAGCCTTTCCTCACCTCACCTTGTCCTGGAGCCTTCCCTCGCCTCACCTTGTCCTGGAGCCTTGCCTCACCTCACCTTGTCCCGGAGCCTTGCCTCGCCTCACCTTGTCATGGAGACTCACCTCACCTTGTCCTGGAGCATGGCCTCGCCTCACCTTGTCCTGGAGCCTTGCCTCACCTCAGCTTGTCCTGGAGCCTCACCTCACCTTGTCCTGGAGCCTCGCCTCACCTTGTCCTGGAGCCTCACCTCACCTCACCTTGTCCTGGAGCCTTGCCACGCATCACCTTGTCCTGGAGCCTTGCCTCGCCTCACCTTGTCCTGGAGCCTTGCCTCACCTCACCTTGTCCTGGAGCATGGCCTCGCCTCACCTTGTCCTGGAGCCTTGCCTCACCTCAGCTTGTCCTGGAGCCTCACCTCACCTTGTCCTGGAGCCTCGCCTCACCTTGTCCTGGAGCCTCACCTCACCTCACCTTGTCCTGGAGCCTTGCCACGCCTCACCTTGTCCTGGAGCCTTGTCTCGCCTCACCTTGTCCTGGAGCCTTGCCTCACCTCACCTTGTCCTGGAGCCTTGCCTCGCCTCACCTAGTCCTGGAGCCTTGCCTCACCTCAACTCACCTTGTCCTGGAGCCTCGCCTCACCTTGTCCTGGAGCCTCGCCTCACCTTGTCCTGGAGCCTTGCCTCGCCTCGCCTCACCTTGTCCTGGAGCCTTGCCTCGTCTCACCTTGTCCTGGAGCCTTGTCACGCCTCACCTTGTCCTGGAGCCTCACCTCAGCTCACCTTGTCCTGGAGCCTTGCCTCGCCTCGCCTTGTCCTGGAGCCTTGCCTCTCCTCACCTTGTCCTGGAGCCTCGCCTCACCTTGTCCTGGAGCCTTGCCTCACCTCACCTTGTCCTGGAGCCTTGCCTCGCCTCACCTTGTCCTGGAGCCTTGCCTCTCCTCACCTTGTCCTGGAGCTTCGCATCACCTTGTCCTGGAGCCTTGCCTCGCCTCACCTTGTCCTGGAGCCTTGCCTCACCTTGTCCTGGAGCCTTGCCTCGCCTCACCTTGTCCTGGAGCCTTGCCTCACTTCACCTTGTCCTGGAGCCTTGCCTCGCCTCACCTTGTCCTGGAGCCTCGCCTCACCTTGTCCTGGAGCCTTGCCTCGCATCACCTTGTCCTGGAGCCTTGCCTCGCCTCACCTTGTCCTGGAGCCTTGCCTCACCTTGTCCTGGAGCCTTGCCTCGCCTCACCTTGTCCTGGAGCCTTGCCTCACCTCACCTCACCTTGTCCTGGAGCCTTGCCTCACCTCACCTCACCTTGTCCTGGAGCCTTGCCTCACCTCGCCTCACCTTGTCCTGGAGCCTTGCCTCGTCTCGCCTCACCTTGTCCTGGAGCCTTGCCTCACCTCGCCTCACCTTGTCCTGGAGCCTTGCCTCGCCTCACCTTGTCCTGGAGCCTCGCCTCGCCTCACCTTGTCCTGGAGCCTCGCCTCACCTTGTCCTGGAGCCTTCCCTCACCTCACCTCACCTTGTCCTGGAGCCTCGCCTCACCTTGTCCTGGAGCCTCGCCTCTTCTTGTCCTGGAGCCTTGCTACGCCTCGCCTCACCTTGTCCTGGACCTTGCCTCACCTCACCTTGTCCTGGAGCCTCCCTCACCTTGTCCTGGAGCCTCGCCTCACTTTGTCCTGGAGCCTCGCCTCACCTCACCTTGTCCTGGAGCCTTGCCTCACCTCACCTCACCTTGTCCTGGAGCCTCGTATCACCTTGTCTTGGAGCCTCGTATCACCTTGTCCTGGAGCCTCGCCTCACCTTGTCCTGGAGCCTTGCCTCACCTTGCCTCACCTTGTCCTGGAGCCTTGCCTCGCCTCACCTTGTCCTGGAGCCTTGCCTCACCTCACCTTGTCCTGGAGCCTTGACTCGCCTCACCTTGTCCTGGAGCCTCACCTCACCTTGTCCTGGAGCCTTCCCTCACCTCACCTCACCTTGTCCTGGAGCCTCGCCTCACCTTGTCCTGGAGCCTCAGCTCACCTTGTCCTTGAGCCTTCCCTCACCTTGTCCTGGAGCCTTCCCTCACCTCACCTCACCTTGTCCTGGAGCCTCACCTCACCTTGTCCTGGAGCCTTCCCCCACCTCACCTCACCTTGTCCTGGAGCATCGCCTCACCTTGTCCTGGAGCCTTGCCTCGCCTCGCCTCACCATGTCCTGGAGCCTTGCCTTGCCTTGTCCTGGAGCCTTGCCTCACCTCACCTTGTCCTGGAGCCTTGCATCGCCTCACCTTGTCCTGGAAACTTGCCTCACCTCACCTTGTCCTGGAGCCTTCCCTCGCCTCACCTTGTCCTGGAGCCTTGCCTCACCTCACCTTGTCCTGGAGCATGGCCTCGCCTCACCTTGTCCTGGAAACTTGCCTCACCTCACCTTGTCCTGGAGCCTTCCCTCGCCTCACCTTGTCCTGGAGCCTTGCCTCACCTCACCTTGTCCCGGAGCCTTGCCTCGCCTCACCTTGTCATGGAGACTCACCTCACCTTGTCCTGGAGCATGGCCTCGCCTCACCTTGTCCTGGAGCCTTGCCTCACCTCACCTTGTCCTGGAGCATGGCCTCGCCTCACCTTGTCCTGGAGCCTTGCCTCACCTCACCTTGTCCTGGAGCCTTGCCACGCCTCACCTTGTCCTGGAGCATGGCCTCGCCTCACCTTGTCCTGGAGCCTTGCCTCATCTCACCTTGTCCTGGAGCCTCACCTCACCTTGTCCTGGAGCCTCGCCTCACCTTGTCCTGGAGCCTCACCTCACCTCACCTTGTCCTGGAGCCTTGCCACGCCTCACCTTGTCCTGGAGCCTTGCCTCGCCTCACCTTGTCCTGGAGCCTTGCCTCACCTCACCTTGTCCTGGAGCCTTGCCTCGCCTCACCTAGTCCTGGAGCCTTGCCTCACCTCAACTCACCTTGTCCTGGAGCCTCGCCTCACCTTGTCCTGGAGCCTCGCCTCACCTTGTCCTGGAGCCTTGCCTCGCCTCGCCTCGCCTCACCTTGTCCTGGAGCCTTGCCTCGTCTCACCTTGTCCTGGAGCCTTGCCTTGCCTCGCCTCACCTTGTCCTGGAGCCTCGCCTCGCCTCACCTTGTCCTGGAGCCTTGCCTCGCCTCACCTTGTCCTGGAGCCTTGCCTTGCCTCGCCTCACCTTGTCCTGGAGCCTTGCCTCGCCTCACCTTGTCCTGGAGCCTTGCCTCACCTCACCTTGTCCTGGAGCCTTGACTCGCCTCACCTTGTCCTGGAGCCTCACCTCACCTTGTCCTGGAGCCTTCCCTCACCTCACCTCACCTTGTCCTGGAGCCTCGCCTCACCTTGTCCTGGAGCCTCACCTCACCTTGTCCTTGAGCCTTCCCTCACCTTGTCCTGGAGCCGCACCTCACCTTGTCCTGGAGCCTCGCCTCACCTTGTCCTGGAGCCTTCCCTCACCTCACCTCACCTTGTCCTGGAGCCTCGCCTCACCTTGTCCTGGAGCTTCACCTCACCTTGTCCTTGAGCCTTCCCTCACCTTGTCCTGGAGCCTTCCCCCACCTCACCTCACCTTGTCCTGGAGCCTCGCCTCACCTTGTCCTGGAGCCTTGCCTCGCCTCGCCTCACCATGTCCTGGAGCCTCGCCTCACCTTGTCCTGGAGCCTCGCCTCACCTTGTTCTGGAGCCTTGCCTTGCCTCGCCTCACCTTGTCCTGGAGCCTTGCCTTGCCTCGCCTCACCTTGTCCTGGAGCCTAGCCTCGCCTCACTTGGTCCTGGAGCCTCGCCTCACCTTGTCCTGGAGCCTTGCCTCACCTCACCTTGTCCTGGAGCCTCGCCTCACCTTGTTCGGGAGCATCGCCTCGCCTGACCTGACCTTGTCCTGGATCCTCGCCTCACCTCACCTTGTCCTAGAGCCTTGCCTCGCCTCACCTTGTCCTGGAGCCTCGCCTCACCTTGTCCTGGAGCCTTGCCTTGCCTCGCCTCACCTTATCCTGGAGCATCGCCTCACCTCACCTTGTCCTGGAGCCTTGCCTCGCCTCACCTTGTCCTGGAGCCTTGCCTCGCCTCACCTTGTCCTAGAGCCTTGCCTCGCCTCACCTTGTCCTAGAGCCTTGCCTCACCTCACCTTGTCCTGGAGCCTTTCCTCACCTTGTCCTGGAGCCTTGCCTCACCTCACCTTGTCCTGGAGCCTTGCCTCGCCTCAGCTTGTCCTGGAGCCTCGCCTCACCTCACCTTGTCCTGGAGCCTCGCCTCACCTTGTCCTGGAGCCTCGCCTCACCTTGTCCTGGAGCCTTGCCTTGCCTCGCCTCACCTTGTCCTGGAGCCTTGCCTTGCCTCGCCTCACCTTGTCCTGGAGCCTAGCCTCGCCTCACTTTGTCCTGGAGCCTCGCCTCACCTTGTCCTGGAGCCTTGCCTCACCTCACCGTGTCCTGGAGCCTCGCCTCGCCTCACCTTGTCCTGGAGCCTCGCCTTGCCTCACCTCACCTTGTCCTGGAGCATTGCCTCAATTCACCTCACCTTGTCCTGGAGCCTTGCCTCACCTCACCTTGTCCTGGAGACTCACCTCACCTTGTCCTGGAGCCTTGCCTCACCTCACCTTGTCCTGGAGCATGGCCTCGCATCACCTTGTCCTGGAGCCTTGCCTCACCTCACCTTGTCCTGGAGCCTCACCTCACCTTGTCCTGGAGCCTCGCCTCACCTTGTCCTGGAGCCTCGCCTCACCTCACCTTGTCCTGGAGCCTCGCCTCACCTTTTCCTGGAGCCTCACCTCACCTTGTCCTGGAGCCTCGCCTCACCTTGTCCTGGAGCCTCGCCTCACCTCACCTTGTCCTGGAGCCTCACCTCACCTTGTCCTGGAGCCTCGCCTCACCTTGACCTGGAGCCTTGCCTCACCTCACCTTGTCCTGGAGCCTCGCCTCACCTTGTTCTGGAGCATCGCCTCACCTTACCTTGTCCTGGAGCCTTGCCTCGCCACACCTTGTCCTAGAGCCTTGCCTCGCCTCACCTTGTCCTAGAGCCTCGCCTCACCTTGTCCTGGAGCCTTGCCTTGCCTCGCCTCACCTTGTCCTGGAGCCTCGCCTCACCTTGTCCTGGAGCCTTGCCTTGCCTCGCCTCACCTTGTCCTGGAGCCTCGCCTCACCTTGTCCTGTAGCCTTGCCTCGCCTCACCTTGTCCTGGAGCCTTGCCTTGCCTCGCCTCACCTTGTCCTGGAGCCTCGCCTCGCCTCACCTTGTCCTGGAGCCTTGCCTCGCCTCACCTTGTCCTGGAGCCTTGCCTTGCCTCGCCTCACCTTGTCCTGGAGCCTCGCCTCACCTTGTCCTGTAGCCTTGCCTCGCCTCACCTTGTCCTGGAGCCTTGCCTTGCCTCGCCTCACCTTGTCCTAGAGCCTCGCCTCACCTTGTCCTGGAGCCTTGCCTTGCCTCACCTCACCTTATCCTGGAGCATCGCCTCACCTCACCTTGTCCTGGAGCCTTGCCTCGCCTCACCTTGTCCTGGAGCCTTGCCTCGCCTCACCTTGTCCTGGAGCCTTGCCTCGCCTCACCTTGTCCTAGAGCCTCGCCTCACCTTGTCCTGGAGCCTTGCCTTGCCTCGCCTCACCTTGTCCTGGAGCCTTGCCTTGCCTCGCCTCACCTTGTCCTGGAGCCTCGCCTCACCTTGTCCTGTAGCCTTGCCTCGCCTCACCTTGTCCTGGAGCCTTGCCTTGCCTCGCCTCACCTTGTCCTGGAGCCTCGCCTCGCCTCACCTTGTCCTGGAGCCTTGCCTCGCCTCACCTTGTCCTGGAGCCTTGCCTTGCCTCGCCTCACCTTGTCCTGGAGCCTTGCCTCGCCTCACCTTGTCCTGGAGCCTTGCCTCACCTCACCTTGTCCTGGAGCCTTGACTCGCCTCACCTTGTCCTGGAGCCTCACCTCACCTTGTCCTGGAGCCTTCCCTCACCTCACCTCACCTTGTCCTGGAGCCTCGCCTCACCTTGTCCTGGAGCCTCACCTCACCTTGTCCTTGAGCCTTCCCTCACCTTGTCCTGGAGCTGCACCTCACCTTGTCCTGGAGCCTCGCCTCACCTTGTCCTGGAGCCTTCCCTCACCTCACCTCACCTTGTCCTGGAGCCTCGCCTCACCTTGTCCTGGAGCTTCACCTCACCTTGTCCTTGAGCCTTCCCTCACCTTGTCCTTGAGCCTTCCCCCACCTCACCTCACCTTGTCCTGGAGCCTCGCCTCACCTTGTCCTGGAGCCTTGCCTCGCCTCGCCTGACCATGTCCTGGAGCCTTGCCTTGCCTTGTCCTGGAGCCTTGCCTCACCTCACCTTGTCCTGGAGCCTTGCCTCGCCTGACCTTGTCCTGGAAACTTGCCTCAACTCACCTTGTCCTGGAGCCTTCCCTCGCCTCACCTTGTCCTGGAGCCTTGCCTCACCTCACCTTGTCCTGGAGCCTTTCCTCACCTCACCTTGTCCTGGAGCCTTCCCTCGCCTCACCTTGTCCTGGAGCCTTGCCTCACCTCACCTTGTCCTGGAGCCTTGCCTCGCCTCAGCTTGTCCTGGAGCCTCGCCTCACCTCACCTTGTCCTGGAGCCTCGCCTCACCTTGTCCTGGAGCCTCGCCTCACCTTGTCCTGGAGCCTTGCCTTGCCTCGCCTCACCTTGTCCTGGAGCCTTGCCTTGCCTCGCCTCACCTTGTCCTGGAGCCTAGCCTCGCCTCACTTGGTCCTGGAGCCTCGCCTCACCTTGTCCTGGAGCCTTGCCTCACCTCACCTTGTCCTGGAGCCTCGCCTCACCTTGTTCGGGAGCATCGCCTCGCCTGACCTTGTCCTGGATCCTCGCCTCACCTCACCTTGTCCTAGAGCCTTGCCTCGCCTCACCTTGTCCTGGAGCCTCGCCTCACCTTGTCCTGGAGCCTTGCCTTGCCTCGCCTCACCTTATCCTGGAGCATCGCCTCACCTCACCTTGTCCTGGAGCCTTGCCTCGCCTCACCTTGTCCTGGAGCCTTGCCTCGCCTCACCTTGTCCTAGAGCCTTGCCTCGCCTCACCTTGTCCTAGAGCCTTGCCTCACCTCACCTTGTCCTGGAGCCTTTCCTCACCTTGTCCTGGAGCCTTGCCTCACCTCACCTTGTCCTGGAGCCTTGCCTCGCCTCAGCTTGTCCTGGAGCCTCGCCTCACCTCACCTTGTCCTGGATCCTCGCCTCACCTTGTCCTGGAGCCTCGCCTCACCTTGTCCTGGAGCCTTGCCTTGCCTCGCCTCACCTTGTCCTGGAGCCTTGCCTTGCCTCGCCTCACCTTGTCCTGGAGCCTAGCCTCGCCTCACTTTGTCCTGGAGCCTCGCCTCACCTTGTCCTGGAGCCTTGCCTCACCTCACCGTGTCCTGGAGCCTCGCCTCGCCTCACCATGTCCTGGAGCCTCGCCTTGCCTCACCTCACCTTGTCCTGGAGCATTGCCTCAATTCACCTCACCTTGTCCTGGAGCCTTGCCTCACCTCACCTTGTCCTGGAGACTCACCTCACCTTGTCCTGGAGCCTTGCCTCACCTCACCTTGTCCTGGAGCATGGCCTCGCATCACCTTGTCCTGGAGCCTTGCCTCACCTCACCTTGTCCTGGAGCCTCACCTCACCTTGTCCTGGAGCCTCGCCTCACCTTGTCCTGGAGCCTCGCCTCACCTCACCTTGTCCTGGAGCCTCGCCTCACCTTTTCCTGGAGCCTCACCTCACCTTGTCCTGGAGCCTCGCCTCACCTTGTCCTGGAGCCTCGCCTCACCTCACCTTGTCCTGGAGCCTCACCTCACCTTGTCCTGGAGCCTCGCCTCACCTTGACCTGGAGCCTTGCCTCACCTCACCTTGTCCTGGAGCCTCGCCTCACCTTGTTCTGGAGCATCGCCTCACCTCACCTTGTCCTGGAGCCTTGCCTCGCCACACCTTGTCCTAGAGCCTTGCCTCGCCTCACCTTGTCCTAGAGCCTCGCCTCACCTTGTCCTGGAGCCTTGCCTTGCCTCGCCTCACCTTGTCCTGGAGCCTCGCCTCACCTTGTCCTGGAGCCTTGCCTTGCCTCGCCTCACCTTGTCCTGGAGCCTCGCCTCACCTTGTCCTGTAGCCTTGCCTCGCCTCACCTTGTCCTGGAGCCTTGCCTTGCCTCGCCTCACCTTGTCCTGGAGCCTCGCCTCGCCTCACCTTGTCCTGGAGCCTTGCCTCGCCTCACCTTGTCCTGGAGCCTTGCCTTGCCTCGCCTCACCTTGTCCTGGAGCCTCGCCTCACCTTGTCCTGTAGCCTTGCCTCGCCTCACCTTGTCCTGGAGCCTTGCCTTGCCTCGCCTCACCTTGTCCTAGAGCCTCGCATCACCTTGTCCTGGAGCCTTGCCTTGCCTCACCTCACCTTATCCTGGAGCATCGCCTCACCTCACCTTGTCCTGGAGCCTTGCCTCGCCTCACCTTGTCCTGGAGCCTTGCCTCGCCTCACCTTGTCCTGGAGCCTTGCCTCGCCTCACCTTGTCCTAGAGCCTCGCCTCACCTTGTCCTGGAGCCTTGCCTTGCCTCGCCTCACCTTGTCCTGGAGCCTTGCCTTGCCTCGCCTCACCTTGTCCTGGAGCCTCGCCTCACCTTGTCCTGTAGCCTTGCCTCGCCTCACCTTGTCCTGGAGCCTTGCCTTGCCTCGCCTCACCTTGTCCTGGAGCCTCGCCTCGCCTCACCTTGTCCTGGAGCCTTGCCTCGCCTCACCTTGTCCTGGAGCCTTGCCTTGCCTCGCCTCACCTTGTCCTGGAGCCTTGCCTCGCCTCACCTTGTCCTGGAGCCTTGACTCGCCTCACCTTGTCCTGGAGCCTCACCTCACCTTGTCCTGGAGCCTTCCCTCACCTCACCTCACCTTGTCCTGGAGCCTCGCCTCACCTTGTCCTGGAGCCTCACCTCACCTTGTCCTTGAGCCTTCCCTCACCTTGTCCTGGAGCCGCACCTCACCTTGTCCTGGAGCCTCGCCTCACCTTGTCCTGGAGCCTTCCCTCACCTCACCTCACCTTGTCCTGGAGCCTCGCCTCACCTTGTCCTGGAGCTTCACCTCACCTTGTCCTTGAGCCTTCCCTCACCTTGTCCTGGAGCCTTCCCCCACCTCACCTCACCTTGTCCTGGAGCCTCGCCTCACCTTGTCCTGGAGCCTTGCCTCGCCTCGCCTCACCATGTCCTGGAGCCTTGCCTTGCCTTGTCCTGGAGCCTTGCCTCACCTCACCTTGTCCTGGAGCCTTGCCTCGCCTCACCTTGTCCTGGAAACTTGCCTCAACTCACCTTGTCCTGGAGCCTTCCCTCGCCTCACCTTGTCCTGGAGCCTTGCCTCACCTCACCTTGTCCTGGAGCCTTTCCTCACCTCACCTTGTCCTGGAGCCTTCCCTCGCCTCACCTTGTCCTGGAGCCTTGCCTCACCTCACCTTGTCCCGGAGCCTTGCCTCGCCTCACCTTGTCATGGAGACTCACCTCACCTTGTCCTGGAGCATGGCCTCGCCTCACCTTGTCCTGGAGCCTTGCCTCACCTCAGCTTGTCCTGGAGCCTCACCTCACCTTGTCCTGGAGCCTCGCCTCACCTTGTCCTGGAGCCTCACCTCACCTCACCTTGTCCTGGAGCCTTGCCACGCATCACCTTGTCCTGGAGCCTTGCCTCGCCTCACCTTGTCCTGGAGCCTTGCCTCACCTCACCTTGTCCTGGAGCATGGCCTCGCCTCACCTTGTCCTGGAGCCTTGCCTCACCTCAGCTTGTCCTGGAGCCTCACCTCACCTTGTCCTGGAGCCTCGCCTCACCTTGTCCTGGAGCCTCACCTCACCTCACCTTGTCCTGGAGCCTTGCCACGCCTCACCTTGTCCTGGAGCCTTGCCTCGCCTCACCTTGTCCTGGAGCCTTGCCTCACCTCACCTTGTCCTGGAGCCTTGCCTCGCCTCACCTAGTCCTGGAGCCTTGCCTCACCTCAACTCACCTTGTCCTGGAGCCTCGCCTCACCTTGTCCTGGAGCCTCGCCTCACCTTGTCCTGGAGCCTTGCCTCGCCTCGCCTCACCTTGTCCTGGAGCCTTGCCTCGTCTCACCTTGTCCTGGAGCCTTGTCACGCCTCACCTTGTCCTGGAGCCTCACCTCAGCTCACCTTGTCCTGGAGCCTTGCCTCGCCTCGCCTTGTCCTGGAGCCTTGCCTCTCCTCACCTTGTCCTGGAGCCTCGCCTCACCTTGTCCTGGAGCCTTGCCTCACCTCACCTTGTCCTGGAGCCTTGCCTCGCCTCACCTTGTCCTGGAGCCTTGCCTCTCCTCACCTTGTCCTGGAGCTTCGCCTCACCTTGTCCTGGAGCCTTGCCTCGCCTCACCATGTCCTGGAGCCTTGCCTCACCTTGTCCTGGAGCCTTGCCTCGCCTCACCTTGTCCTGGAGCCTTGCCTCACTTCACCTTGTCCTGGAGCCTTGCCTCGCCTCACCTTGTCCTGGAGCCTCGCCTCACCTTGTCCTGGAGCCTTGCCTCGCATCACCTTGTCCTGGAGCCTTGCCTCGCCTCACCTTGTCCTGGAGCCTTGCCTCACCTTGTCCTGGAGCCTTGCCTCGCCTCACCTTGTCCTGGAGCCTTGCCTCACCTCACCTCACCTTGTCCTGGAGCCTTGCCTCACCTCACCTCACCTTGTCCTGGAGCCTTGCCTCACCTCGCCTCACCTTGTCCTGGAGCATTGCCTCGTCTCGCCTCACCTTGTCCTGGAGCCTTGCCTCACCTCGCCTCACCTTGTCCTGGAGCCTTGCCTCGCCTCACCTTGTCCTGGAGCCTCGCCTCGCCTCACCTTGTCCTGGAGCCTCGCCTCACCTTGTCCTGGAGCCTTCCCTCACCTCACCTCACCTTGTCCTGGAGCCTCGCCTCACCTTGTCCTGGAGCCTCGCCTCTTCTTGTCCTGGAGCCTTGCTACGCCTCGCCTCACCTTGTCCTGGACCTTGCCTCACCTCACCTTGTCCTGGAGCCTCCCTCACCTTGTCCTGGAGCCTCGCCTCACTTTGTCCTGGAGCCTCGCCTCACCTCACCTTGTCCTGGAGCCTTGCCTCACCTCACCTCACCTTGTCCTGGAGCCTCGTATCACCTTGTCCTGGAGCCTCGTATCACCTTGTCCTGGAGCCTCGCCTCACCTTGTCCTGGAGCCTTGCCTCACCTTGCCTCACCTTGTCCTGGAGCCTTGCCTCGCCTCACCTTGTCCTGGAGCCTTGCCTCACCTCACCTTGTCCTGGAGCCTTGACTCGCCTCACCTTGTCCTGGAGCCTCACCTCACCTTGTCCTGGAGCCTTCCCTCACCTCACCTCACCTTGTCCTGGAGCCTCGCCTCACCTTGTCCTGGAGCCTCAGCTCACCTTGTCCTTGAGCCTTCCCTCACCTTGTCCTGGAGCCTTCCCTCACCTCACCTCACCTTGTCCTGGAGCCTCACCTCACCTTGTCCTGGAGCCTTCCCCCACCTCACCTCACCTTGTCCTGGAGCCTCGCCTCACCTTGTCCTGGAGCCTTGCCTCGCCTCGCCTCACCATGTCCTGGAGCCTTGCCTTGCCTTGTCCTGGAGCCTTGCCTCACCTCACCTTGTCCTGGAGCCTTGCATCGCCTCACCTTGTCCTGGAAACTTGCCTCACCTCACCTTGTCCTGGAGCCTTCCCTCGCCTCACCTTGTCCTGGAGCCTTGCCTCACCTCACCTTGTCCTGGAGCATGGCCTCGCCTCACCATGTCCTGGAAACTTGCCTCACCTCACCTTGTCCTGGAGCCTTCCCTCACCTCACCTTGTCCCGGAGCCTTGCCTCGCCTCACCTTGTCATGGAGACTCACCTCACCTTGTCCTGGAGCATGGCCTCGCCTCACCTTGTCCTGGAGCCTTGCCTCACCTCACCTTGTCCTGGAGCATGGCCTCGCCTCACCTTGTCCTGGAGCCTTGCCTCACCTCACCTTGTCCTGGAGCCTTGCCACGCCTCACCTTGTCCTGGAGCATGGCCTCGCCTCACCTTGTCCTGGAGCCTTGCCTCACCTCACCTTGTCCTGGAGCCTCACCTCACCTTGTCCTGGAGCCTCGCCTCACCTTGTCCTGGAGCCTCACCTCACCTCACCTTGTCCTGGAGCCTTGCCACGCCTCACCTTGTCCTGGAGCCTTGCCTCGCCTCACCTTGTCCTGGAGCCTTGCCTCACCTCACCTTGTCCTGGAGCCTTGCCTCGCCTCACCTAGTCCTGGAGCCTTGCCTCACCTCAACTCACCTTGTCCTGGAGCCTCGCCTCACCTTGTCCTGGAGCCTCGCCTCACCTTGTCCTGGAGCCTTGCCTCGCCTCGCCTCACCTTGTCCTGGAGCCTTGCCTCGCCTCGCCTCACCTTGTCCTGGAGCCTTGCCTCGTCTCACCTTGTCCTGGAGCCTTGCCTTGCCTCGCCTCACCTTGTCCTGGAGCCTCGCCTCGCCTCACCTTGTCCTGGAGCCTTGCCTCGCCTCACCTTGTCCTGGAGCCTTGCCTTGCCTCGCCTCACCTTGTCCTGGAGCCTTGCCTCACCTCACCTTGTCCTGGAGCCTTGCCTCGCCTCACCTAGTCCTGGAGCCTTGCCTCACCTCAACTCACCTTGTCCTGGAGCCTCGCCTCACCTTGTCCTGGAGCCTCGCCTCACCTTGTCCTGGAGCCTTGCCTCGCCTCGCCTCACCTTGTCCTGGAGCCTTGCCTCGCCTCGCCTCACCTTGTCCTGGAGCCTTGCCTCGTCTCACCTTGTCCTGGAGCCTTGCCTTGCCTCGCCTCACCTTGTCCTGGAGCCTCGCCTCGCCTCACCTTGTCCTGGAGCCTTGCCTCGCCTCACCTTGTCCTGGAGCCTTGCCTTGCCTCGCCTCACCTTGTCCTGGAGCCTTGCCTCGCCTCACCTTGTCCTGGAGCCTTGCCTCACCTCACCTTGTCCTGGAGCCTTGCCTCGCCTCACCTAGTCCTGGAGCCTTGCCTCACCTCAACTCACCTTGTCCTGGAGCCTCGCCTCACCTTGTCCTGGAGCCTCGCCTCACCTTGTCCTGGAGCCTTGCCTCGCCTCGCCTCACCTTGTCCTGGAGCCTTGCCTCGCCTCGCCTCACCTTGTCCTGGAGCCTCACCTCACCTCACCTTGTCCTGGAGCCTTGCCACGCCTCACCTTGTCCTGGAGCCTTGCCTCGCCTCACCTTGTCCTGGAGCCTTGCCTCACCTCACCTTGTCCTGGAGCCTTGCCTCGCCTCACCTAGTCCTGGAGCCTTGCCTCACCTCAACTCACCTTGTCCTGGAGCCTCGCCTCACCTTGTCCTGGAGCCTCGCCTAACCTTGTCCTGGAGCCTTGCCTCGCCTCGCCTCACCTTGTCCTGGAGCCTTGCCTCACCTCACCTTGTCCTGGAGCATGGCCTCGCCTCACCTTGTCCTGGAGCCTTGCCTCACCTCACCTTGTCCTGGAGCCTTGCCACGCCTCACCTTGTCCTGGAGCATGGCCTCGCCTCACCTTGTCCTGGAGCCTTGCCTCACCTCACCTTGTCCTGGAGCCTCACCTCACCTTGTCCTGGAGCCCCGCCTCACCTTGTCCTGGAGCCTCACCTCACCTCACCTTGTCCTGGAGCCTTGCCACGCCTCACCTTGTCCTCGAGCCTTGCCTCGCCTCACCTTGTCCTGGAGCCTTGCCTCACCTCACCTTGTCCTGGAGCCATGCCTCGCCTCACCTAGTCCTGGAGCCTTGCCTCACCTCAACTCACCTTGTCCTGGAGCCTCGCCTCACCTTGTCCTGGAGCCTCGCCTCACCTTGTCCTGGAGCCTTGCCTCGCCTCGCCTCACCTTGTCCTGGAGCCTTGCCTCGTCTCACCTTGTCCTGGAGCCTTGCCTTGCCTCGCCTCACCTTGTCCTGGAGCCTCGCCTCGCCTCACCTTGTCCTGGAGCCTTGCCTCGCCTCACCTTGTCCTGGAGCCTTGCCTTGCCTCGCCTCACCTTGTCCTGGAGCCTTGCCTCGCCTCACCTTGTCCTGGAGCCTTGCCTCAACTCACCTTGTCCTGGAGCCTTGACTCGCCTCACCTTGTCCTGGAGCCTCACCTCACCTTGTCCTGGAGCCTTCCCTCACCTCACCTCACCTTGTCCTGGAGCCTCGCCTCACCTTGTCCTGGAGCCTCACCTCACCTTGTCCTTGAGCCTTCCCTCACCTTGTCCTGGAGCCGCACCTCACCTTGTCCTGGAGCCTCGCCTCACCTTGTCCTGGAGCCTTCCCGCACCTCACCTCACCTTGTCCTGGAGCCTCGCCTCACCTTGTCCTGGAGCTTCACCTCACCTTGTCCTTGAGTCTTCCCTCACCTTGTCCTGGAGCCTTGCCTTGCCTCGCCTCACCTTGTCCTGGAGCCTTGCCTTGCCTCGCCTCACCTTGTCCTGGAGCCTCGCCTCACCTTGTCCTGTAGCCTTGCCTCGCCTCACCTTGTCCTGGAGCCTTGCCTTGCCTCGCCTCACCTTGTCCTGGAGCCTCGCCTCGCCTCACCTTGTCCTGGAGCCTTGCCTCGCCTCACCTTGTCCTGGAGCCTTGCCTTGCCTCGCCTCACCTTGTCCTGGAGCCTTGCCTCGCCTCACCTTGTCCTGGAGCCTTGACTCGCCTCACCTTGTCCTGGAGCCTCACCTCACCTTGTCCTGGAGCCTTCCCTCACCTCACCTCACCTTGTCCTGGAGCCTCGCCTCACCTTGTCCTGGAGCCTCACCTCACCTTGTCCTTGAGCCTTCCCTCACCTTGTCCTGGAGCCGCACCTCACCTTGTCCTGGAGCCTCGCCTCACCTTGTCCTGGAGCCTTCCCTCACCTCACCTCACCTTGTCCTGGAGCCTCGCCTCACCTTGTCCTGGAGCTTCACCTCACCTTGTCCTTGAGCCTTCCCTCACCTTGTCCTGGAGCCTTCCCCCACCTCACCTCACCTTGTCCTGGAGCCTCGCCTCACCTTGTCCTGGAGCCTTGCCTCGCCTCGCCTCACCATGTCCTGGAGCCTTGCCTTGCCTTGTCCTGGAGCCTTGCCTCACCTCACCTTGTCCTGGAGCCTTGCCTCGCCTCACCTTGTCCTGGAAACTTGCCTCAACTCACCTTGTCCTGGAGCCTTCCCTCGCCTCACCTTGTCCTGGAGCCTTGCCTCACCTCACCTTGTCCTGGAGCCTTTCCTCACCTCACCTTGTCCTGGAGCCTTCCCTCGCCTCACCTTGTCCTGGAGCCTTGCCTCACCTCACCTTGTCCCGGAGCCTTGCCTCGCCTCACCTTGTCATGGAGACTCACCTCACCTTGTCCTGGAGCATGGCCTCGCCTCACCTTGTCCTGGAGCCTTGCCTCACCTCAGCTTGTCCTGGAGCCTCACCTCACCTTGTCCTGGAGCCTCGCCTCACCTTGTCCTGGAGCCTCACCTCACCTCACCTTGTCCTGGAGCCTTGCCACGCATCACCTTGTCCTGGAGCCTTGCCTCGCCTCACCTTGTCCTGGAGCCTTGCCTCACCTCACCTTGTCCTGGAGCATGGCCTCGCCTCACCTTGTCCTGGAGCCTTGCCTCACCTCAGCTTGTCCTGGAGCCTCACCTCACCTTGTCCTGGAGCCTCGCCTCACCTTGTCCTGGAGCCTCACCTCACCTCACCTTGTCCTGGAGCCTTGCCACGCCTCACCTTGTCCTGGAGCCTTGCCTCGCCTCACCTTGTCCTGGAGCCTTGCCTCGCCTCACCTAGTCCTGGAGCCTTGCCTCACCTCAACTCACCTTGTCCTGGAGCCTCGCCTCACCTTGTCCTGGAGCCTCGCCTCACCTTGTCCTGGAGCCTTGCCTCGCCTCGCCTCACCTTGTCCTGGAGCCTTGCCTCGTCTCACCTTGTCCTGGAGCCTTGTCACGCCTCACCTTGTCCTGGAGCCTCACCTCAGCTCACCTTGTCCTGGAGCCTTGCCTCGCCTCGCCTTGTCCTGGAGCCTTGCCTCTCCTCACCTTGTCCTGGAGCCTCGCCTCACCTTGTCCTGGAGCCTTGCCTCACCTCACCTTGTCCTGGAGCCTTGCCTCGCCTCACCTTGTCCTGGAGCCTTGCCTCTCCTCACCTTGTCCTGGAGCTTCGCCTCACCTTGTCCTGGAGCCTTGCCTCGCCTCACCATGTCCTGGAGCCTTGCCTCACCTTGTCCTGGAGCCTTGCCTCGCCTCACCTTGTCCTGGAGCCTTGCCTCACTTCACCTTGTCCTGGAGCCTTGCCTCGCCTCACCTTGTCCTGGAGCCTCGCCTCACCTTGTCCTGGAGCCTTGCCTCGCATCACCTTGTCCTGGAGCCTTGCCTCGCCTCACCTTGTCCTGGAGCCTTGCCTCACCTTGTCCTGGAGCCTTGCCTCGCCTCACCTTGTCCTGGAGCCTTGCCTCACCTCACCTCACCTTGTCCTGGAGCCTTGCCTCACCTCACCTCACCTTGTCCTGGAGCCTTGCCTCACCTCGCCTCACCTTGTCCTGGAGCATTGCCTCGTCTCGCCTCACCTTGTCCTGGAGCCTTGCCTCACCTCGCCTCACCTTGTCCTGGAGCCTTGCCTCGCCTCACCTTGTCCTGGAGCCTCGCCTCGCCTCACCTTGTCCTGGAGCCTCGCCTCACCTTGTCCTGGAGCCTTCCCTCACCTCACCTCACCTTGTCCTGGAGCCTCGCCTCACCTTGTCCTGGAGCCTTGCCTCACCTCACCTTGTCCTGGAGCCTCACCTCACCTTGTCCTGGAGCCCCGCCTCACCTTGTCCTGGAGCCTCACCTCACCTCACCTTGTCCTGGAGCCTTGCCACGCCTCACCTTGTCCTCGAGCCTTGCCTCGCCTCACCTTGTCCTGGAGCCTTGCCTCACCTCACCTTGTCCTGGAGCCATGCCTCGCCTCACCTAGTCCTGGAGCCTTGCCTCACCTCAACTCACCTTGTCCTGGAGCCTCGCCTCACCTTGTCCTGGAGCCTCGCCTCACCTTGTCCTGGAGCCTTGCCTCGCCTCGCCTCACCTTGTCCTGGAGCCTTGCCTCGTCTCACCTTGTCCTGGAGCCTTGCCTTGCCTCGCCTCACCTTGTCCTGGAGCCTCGCCTCGCCTCACCTTGTCCTGGAGCCTTGCCTCGCCTCACCTTGTCCTGGAGCCTTGCCTTGCCTCGCCTCACCTTGTCCTGGAGCCTTGCCTCGCCTCACCTTGTCCTGGAGCCTTGCCTCAACTCACCTTGTCCTGGAGCCTTGACTCGCCTCACCTTGTCCTGGAGCCTCACCTCACCTTGTCCTGGAGCCTTCCCTCACCTCACCTCACCTTGTCCTGGAGCCTCGCCTCACCTTGTCCTGGAGCCTCACCTCACCTTGTCCTTGAGCCTTCCCTCACCTTGTCCTGGAGCCGCACCTCACCTTGTCCTGGAGCCTCGCCTCACCTTGTCCTGGAGCCTTCCCGCACCTCACCTCACCTTGTCCTGGAGCCTCGCCTCACCTTGTCCTGGAGCTTCACCTCACCTTGTCCTTGAGTCTTCCCTCACCTTGTCCTGGAGCCTTGCCTTGCCTCGCCTCACCTTGTCCTGGAGCCTTGCCTTGCCTCGCCTCACCTTGTCCTGGAGCCTCGCCTCACCTTGTCCTGTAGCCTTGCCTCGCCTCACCTTGTCCTGGAGCCTTGCCTTGCCTCGCCTCACCTTGTCCTGGAGCCTCGCCTCGCCTCACCTTGTCCTGGAGCCTTGCCTCGCCTCACCTTGTCCTGGAGCCTTGCCTTGCCTCGCCTCACCTTGTCCTGGAGCCTTGCCTCGCCTCACCTTGTCCTGGAGCCTTGACTCGCCTCACCTTGTCCTGGAGCCTCACCTCACCTTGTCCTGGAGCCTTCCCTCACCTCACCTCACCTTGTCCTGGAGCCTCGCCTCACCTTGTCCTGGAGCCTCACCTCACCTTGTCCTTGAGCCTTCCCTCACCTTGTCCTGGAGCCGCACCTCACCTTGTCCTGGAGCCTCGCCTCACCTTGTCCTGGAGCCTTCCCTCACCTCACCTCACCTTGTCCTGGAGCCTCGCCTCACCTTGTCCTGGAGCTTCACCTCACCTTGTCCTTGAGCCTTCCCTCACCTTGTCCTGGAGCCTTCCCCCACCTCACCTCACCTTGTCCTGGAGCCTCGCCTCACCTTGTCCTGGAGCCTTGCCTCGCCTCGCCTCACCATGTCCTGGAGCCTTGCCTTGCCTTGTCCTGGAGCCTTGCCTCACCTCACCTTGTCCTGGAGCCTTGCCTCGCCTCACCTTGTCCTGGAAACTTGCCTCAACTCACCTTGTCCTGGAGCCTTCCCTCGCCTCACCTTGTCCTGGAGCCTTGCCTCACCTCACCTTGTCCTGGAGCCTTTCCTCACCTCACCTTGTCCTGGAGCCTTCCCTCGCCTCACCTTGTCCTGGAGCCTTGCCTCACCTCACCTTGTCCCGGAGCCTTGCCTCGCCTCACCTTGTCATGGAGACTCACCTCACCTTGTCCTGGAGCATGGCCTCGCCTCACCTTGTCCTGGAGCCTTGCCTCACCTCAGCTTGTCCTGGAGCCTCACCTCACCTTGTCCTGGAGCCTCGCCTCACCTTGTCCTGGAGCCTCACCTCACCTCACCTTGTCCTGGAGCCTTGCCACGCATCACCTTGTCCTGGAGCCTTGCCTCGCCTCACCTTGTCCTGGAGCCTTGCCTCACCTCACCTTGTCCTGGAGCATGGCCTCGCCTCACCTTGTCCTGGAGCCTTGCCTCACCTCAGCTTGTCCTGGAGCCTCACCTCACCTTGTCCTGGAGCCTCGCCTCACCTTGTCCTGGAGCCTCACCTCACCTCACCTTGTCCTGGAGCCTTGCCACGCCTCACCTTGTCCTGGAGCCTTGCCTCGCCTCACCTTGTCCTGGAGCCTTGCCTCGCCTCACCTAGTCCTGGAGCCTTGCCTCAACTCAACTCACCTTGTCCTGGAGCCTCGCCTCACCTTGTCCTGGAGCCTCGCCTCACCTTGTCCTGGAGCCTTGCCTCGCCTCGCCTCACCTTGTCCTGGAGCCTTGCCTCGTCTCACCTTGTCCTGGAGCCTTGTCACGCCTCACCTTGTCCTGGAGCCTCACCTCAGCTCACCTTGTCCTGGAGCCTTGCCTCGCCTCGCCTTGTCCTGGAGCCTTGCCTCTCCTCACCTTGTCCTGGAGCCTCGCCTCACCTTGTCCTGGAGCCTTGCCTCACCTCACCTTGTCCTGGAGCCTTGCCTCGCCTCACCTTGTCCTGGAGCCTTGCCTCTCCTCACCTTGTCCTGGAGCTTCGCCTCACCTTGTCCTGGAGCCTTGCCTCGCCTCACCATGTCCTGGAGCCTTGCCTCACCTTGTCCTGGAGCCTTGCCTCGCCTCACCTTGTCCTGGAGCCTTGCCTCACTTCACCTTGTCCTGGAGCCTTGCCTCGCCTCACCTTGTCCTGGAGCCTCGCCTCACCTTGTCCTGGAGCCTTGCCTCGCATCACCTTGTCCTGGAGCCTTGCCTCGCCTCACCTTGTCCTGGAGCCTTGCCTCACCTTGTCCTGGAGCCTTGCCTCGCCTCACCTTGTCCTGGAGCCTTGCCTCACCTCACCTCACCTTGTCCTGGAGCCTTGCCTCACCTCACCTCACCTTGTCCTGGAGCCTTGCCTCACCTCGCCTCACCTTGTCCTGGAGCATTGCCTCGTCTCGCCTCACCTTGTCCTGGAGCCTTGCCTCACCTCGCCTCACCTTGTCCTGGAGCCTTGCCTCGCCTCACCTTGTCCTGGAGCCTCGCCTCGCCTCACCTTGTCCTGGAGCCTCGCCTCACCTTGTCCTGGAGCCTTCCCTCACCTCACCTCACCTTGTCCTGGAGCCTCGCCTCACCTTGTCCTGGAGCCTCGCCTCTTCTTGTCCTGGAGCCTTGCTACGCCTCGCCTCACCTTGTCCTGGACCTTGCCTCACCTCACCTTGTCCTGGAGCCTCCCTCACCTTGTCCTGGAGCCTCGCCTCACTTTGTCCTGGAGCCTCGCCTCACCTCACCTTGTCCTGGAGCCTTGCCTCACCTCACCTCACCTTGTCCTGGAGCCTCGTATCACCTTGTCCTGGAGCCTCGTATCACCTTGTCCTGGAGCCTCGCCTCACCTTGTCCTGGAGCCTTGCCTCACCTTGCCTCACCTTGTCCTGGAGCCTTGCCTCGCCTCACCTTGTCCTGGAGCCTCGCCTCACCTCACCTTGTCCTGGAGCCTTGACTCGCCTCACCTTGTCCTGGAGCCTCACCTCACCTTGTCCTGGAGCCTTCCCTCACCTCACCTCACCTTGTCCTGGAGCCTCGCCTCACCTTGTCCTGGAGCCTCAGCTCACCTTGTCCTTGAGCCTTCCCTCACCTTGTCCTGGAGCCTTCCCTCACCTCACCTCACCTTGTCCTGGAGCCTCACCTCACCTTGTCCTGGAGCCTTCCCCCACCTCACCTCACCTTGTCCTGGAGCCTCGCCTCACCTTGTCCTGGAGCCTTGCCTCGCCTCGCCTCACCATGTCCTGGAGCCTTGCCTTGCCTTGTCCTGGAGCCTTGCCTCACCTCACCTTGTCCTGGAGCCTTGCATCGCCTCACCTTGTCCTGGAAACTTGCCTCACCTCACCTTGTCCTGGAGCCTTCCCTCGCCTCACCTTGTCCTGGAGCCTTGCCTCACCTCACCTTGTCCTGGAGCATGGCCTCGCCTCACCATGTCCTGGAAACTTGCCTCACCTCACCTTGTCCTGGAGCCTTCCCTCACCTCACCTTGTCCCGGAGCCTTGCCTCGCCTCACCTTGTCATGGAGACTCACCTCACCTTGTCCTGGAGCATGGCCTCGCCTCACCTTGTCCTGGAGCCTTGCCTCACCTCACCTTGTCCTGGAGCATGGCCTCGCCTCACCTTGTCCTGGAGCCTTGCCTCACCTCACCTTGTCCTGGAGCCTTGCCACGCCTCACCTTGTCCTGGAGCATGGCCTCGCCTCACCTTGTCCTGGAGCCTTGCCTCACCTCACCTTGTCCTGGAGCCTCACCTCACCTTGTCCTGGAGCCTCGCCTCACCTTGTCCTGGAGCCTCACCTCACCTCACCTTGTCCTGGAGCCTTGCCACGCCTCACCTTGTCCTGGAGCCTTGCCTCGCCTCACCTTGTCCTGGAGCCTTGCCTCACCTCACCTTGTCCTGGAGCCTTGCCTCGCCTCACCTAGTCCTGGAGCCTTGCCTCACCTCAACTCACCTTGTCCTGGAGCCTCGCCTCACCTTGTCCTGGAGCCTCGCCTCACCTTGTCCTGGAGCCTTGCCTCGCCTCGCCTCACCTTGTCCTGGAGCCTTGCCTCGCCTCGCCTCACCTTGTCCTGGAGCCTTGCCTCGTCTCACCTTGTCCTGGAGCCTTGCCTTGCCTCGCCTCACCTTGTCCTGGAGCCTCGCCTCGCCTCACCTTGTCCTGGAGCCTTGCCTCGCCTCACCTTGTCCTGGAGCCTTGCCTTGCCTCGCCTCACCTTGTCCTGGAGCCTTGCCTCACCTCACCTTGTCCTGGAGCCTTGCCTCGCCTCACCTAGTCCTGGAGCCTTGCCTCACCTCAACTCACCTTGTCCTGGAGCCTCGCCTCACCTTGTCCTGGAGCCTCGCCTCACCTTGTCCTGGAGCCTTGCCTCGCCTCGCCTCACCTTGTCCTGGAGCCTTGCCTCGCCTCGCCTCACCTTGTCCTGGAGCCTTGCCTCGTCTCACCTTGTCCTGGAGCCTTGCCTTGCCTCGCCTCACCTTGTCCTGGAGCCTCGCCTCGCCTCACCTTGTCCTGGAGCCTTGCCTCGCCTCACCTTGTCCTGGAGCCTTGCCTTGCCTCGCCTCACCTTGTCCTGGAGCCTTGCCTCGCCTCACCTTGTCCTGGAGCCTTGCCTCACCTCACCTTGTCCTGGAGCCTTGCCTCGCCTCACCTAGTCCTGGAGCCTTGCCTCACCTCAACTCACCTTGTCCTGGAGCCTCGCCTCACCTTGTCCTGGAGCCTCGCCTCACCTTGTCCTGGAGCCTTGCCTCGCCTCGCCTCACCTTGTCCTGGAGCCTTGCCTCGCCTCGCCTCACCTTGTCCTGGAGCCTCACCTCACCTCACCTTGTCCTGGAGCCTTGCCACGCCTCACCTTGTCCTGGAGCCTTGCCTCGCCTCACCTTGTCCTGGAGCCTTGCCTCACCTCACCTTGTCCTGGAGCCTTGCCTCGCCTCACCTAGTCCTGGAGCCTTGCCTCACCTCAACTCACCTTGTCCTGGAGCCTCGCCTCACCTTGTCCTGGAGCCTCGCCTCACCTTGTCCTGGAGCCTTGCCTCGCCTCGCCTCACCTTGTCCTGGAGCCTTGCCTCACCTCACCTTGTCCTGGAGCATGGCCTCGCCTCACCTTGTCCTGGAGCCTTGCCTCACCTCACCTTGTCCTGGAGCCTTGCCACGCCTCACCTTGTCCTGGAGCCTCACCTCACCTTGTCCTGGAGCCCCGCCTCACCTTGTCCTGGAGCCTCACCTCACCTCACCTTGTCCTGGAGCCTTGCCACGCCTCACCTTGTCCTCGAGCCTTGCCTCGCCTCACCTTGTCCTGGAGCCTTGCCTCACCTCACCTTGTCCTGGAGCCTTGCCTCGCCTCACCTAGTCCTGGAGCCTTGCCTCACCTCAACTCACCTTGTCCTGGAGCCTCGCCTCACCTTGTCCTGGAGCCTCGCCTCACCTTGTCCTGGAGCCTTGCCTCGCCTCGCCTCACCTTGTCCTGGAGCCTTGCCTCGTCTCACCTTGTCCTGGAGCCTTGCCTTGCCTCGCCTCACCTTGTCCTGGAGCCTCGCCTCGCCTCACCTTGTCCTGGAGCCTTGCCTCGCCTCACCTTGTCCTGGAGCCTTGCCTTGCCTCGCCTCACCTTGTCCTGGAGCCTTGCCTCGCCTCACCTTGTCCTGGAGCCTTGCCTCAACTCACCTTGTCCTGGAGCCTTGACTCGCCTCACCTTGTCCTGGAGCCTCACCTCACCTTGTCCTGGAGCCTTCCCTCACCTCACCTCACCTTGTCCTGGAGCCTCGCCTCACCTTGTCCTGGAGCCTCACCTCACCTTGTCCTTGAGCCTTCCCTCACCTTGTCCTGGAGCCGCACCTCACCTTGTCCTGGAGCCTCGCCTCACCTTGTCCTGGAGCCTTCCCGCACCTCACCTCACCTTGTCCTGGAGCCTCGCCTCACCTTGTCCTGGAGCTTCACCTCACCTTGTCCTTGAGTCTTCCCTCACCTTGTCCTGGAGCCTTCCCCCACCTCACCTCACCTTGTCCTGGAGCCTCGCCTCACCTTGTCCTGGAGCCTTGCCTCGCCTCGCCTCACCATGTCCTGGAGCCTTGCCTTGCCTTGTCCTGTAGCCTTGCCTCACCTCACCTTGTCCTGGAGCCTTGCCTCACCTCACCTTGTCCTGGAGCCTTTCCTCACCTCACCTTGTCCTGGAGCATGGCCTCGCCTCACCTTGTCCTGGAAACTTGCCTCACCTCACCTTGTCCTGGAGCCTTCCCTCGCCTCACCTTGTCCTGGAGCCTTGCCTCACCTCACCTTGTCCCGGAGCCTTGCCTCGCCTCACCTTGTCATGGAGACTCACCTCACCTTGTCCTGGAGCATGGCCTCGCCTCACCTTGTCCTGGAGCCTTGCCTCACCTCAGCTTGTCCTGGAGCCTCACCTCACCTTGTCCTGGAGCCTCGCCTCACCTTATCCTGGAGCCTCACCTCACCTCACCTTGTCCTGGAGCCTTGCCACGCCTCACCTTGACTTGGAGCCTTGCCTCGCCTCACCTTGTCCTGGAGCATGGCCTCGCCTCACCTTGTCCTGGAGCCTTGCCTCACCTCAGCTTGTCCTGGAGCCTCACCTCACCTTGTCCTGGAGCCTCGCCTCACCTTGTCCTGGAGCCTCACCTCACCTCACCTTGTCCTGGAGCCTTGCCACGCCTCACCTTGTCCTGGAGCCTTGCCTCGCCTCATCTTGTCCTGGAGCCTTGCCTCACCTCACCTTGTCCTGGAGCCTTGCCTCGCCTCACCTAGTCCTGGAGCCTTGCCTCACCTCAACTCACCTTGTCCTGGAGCCTCGCCTCACCTTGTCCTGGAGCCTCGCCTCACCTTGTCCTGGAGCCTTGCCTCGCCTCGCCTCACCTTGTCCTGGAGCCTTGCCTCGTCTCACCTTGTCCTGGAGCCTTGTCACGCCTCACCTTGTCCTGGAGCCTCACCTCAGCTCACCTTGTCCTGGAGCCTTGCCTCGCCTCGCCTTGTCCTGGAGCCTTGCCTCTCCTCACCTTGTCCTGGAGCCTTGCCTCACCTCACCTTGTCCTGGAGCCTTGCCTCGCCTCACCTTGTCCTGGAGCCTTGCCTCTCCTCACCTTGTCCTGGAGCTTCGCCTCACCTTGTCCTGGAGCCTTGCCTCGCCTCACCTTGTCCTGGAGCCTTGCCTCACCTTGTCCTGGAGCCTTGCCTCGCCTCACCTTGTCCTGGAGCCTTGCCTCACTTCACCTTGTCCTGGAGCCTTGCCTCGCCTCACCTTGTCCTGGAGCCTCGCCTCACCTTGTCCTGGAGCCTTGCCTCGCATCACCTTGTCCTGGAGCCTTGCCTCGCCTCACCTTGTCCTGGAGCCTTGCCTCACCTTGTCCTGGAGCCTTGCCTCGCCTCACCTTGTCCTGGAGCCTTGCCTCACCTCACCTCACCTTGTCCTGGAGCCTTGCCTCACCTCGCCTCAATTTGTCCTGGAGCCTTGCCTCGTCTCGCCTCACCTTGTCCTGGAGCCTTGCCTCACCTCGCCTCACCTTGTCCTGGAGCCTTGCCTCGCCTCACCTTGTCCTGGAGCCTCGCCTCGCCTCACCTTGTCCTGGAGCCTCGCCTCACCTTGTCCTGGAGCCTTCCCTCACCTCACCTCACCTTGTCCTGGAGCCTCGCCTCTTCTTGTCCTGGAGCCTTGCTACGCCTCGCCTCACCTTGTCCTGGACCTTGCCTCACCTCACCTTGTCCTGGAGCCTCCCTCACCTTGTCCTGGAGCCTCGCCTCACTTTGTCCTGGAGCCTCGCCTCACCTCACCTTGTCCTGGAGCCTTGCCTCACCTCACCTCACCTTGTCCTGGAGCCTCGTATCACCTTGTCCTGGAGCCTCGTATCACCTTGTCCTGGAGCCTCGCCTCACCTTGTCCTGGAGCCTTGCCTCACCTTGCCTCACCTTGTCCTGGAGCCTTGCCTCGCCTCACCTTGTCCTGGAGCCTTGCCTCACCTCACCTTGTCCTGGAGCCTTGACTCGCCTCACCTTGTCCTGGAGCCTCACCTCACCTTGTCCTGGAGCCTTCCCTCACCTCACCTCACCTTGTCCTGGAGCCTCGCCTCACCTTGTCCTGGAGCCTCAGCTCACCTTGTCCTTGAGCCTTCCCTCACCTTGTCCTGGAGCCTCGCCTCACCTTGTCCTGGAGCCTTCCCTCACCTCACCTCACCTTGTCCTGGAGCCTTCCCTCACCTCACCTCACCTTGTCCTGGAGCCTCACCTCACCTTGTCCTGGAGCCTTCCCCCACCTCACCTCACCTTGTCCTGGAGCCTCGCCTCACCTTGTCCTGGAGCCTTGCCTCGCCTCGCCTCACCATGTCCTGGAGCCTTGCCTTGCCTTGTCCTGGAGCCTTGCCTCACCTCACCTTGTCCTGGAGCCTTGCATCGCCTCACCTTGTCCTGGAAACTTGCCTCACCTCACCTTGTCCTGGAGCCTTCCCTCGCCTCACCTTGTCCTGGAGCCTTGCCTCACCTCACCTTGTCCTGGAGCATGGCCTCGCCTCACCTTGTCCTGGAAACTTGCCTCACCTCACCTTGTCCTGGAGCCTTCCCTCGCCTCACCTTGTCCTGGAGCCTTGCCTCACCTCACCTTGTCCAGGAGTCTTGCCTCGCCTCACCTTGTCATGGAGACTCACCTCACCTTGTCCTGGAGCCTTGCCTCACCTCACCTTGTACTGGAGCATGGCCTCGCCTCACCTTGTCCTGGAGCCTTGCCTCACCTCACCTTGTCCTGGAGCCTCACCTCACCTTGTCCTGGAGCCTCGCCTCACCTTGTCCTGGAGCCTCACCTCACCTCACCTTGTCCTGGAGCCTTGCCACGCCTCACCTTGTCCTGGAGCCTTGCCTCGCCTCACCTTGTCCTGGAGCCTTGCCTCACCTCACCTTGTCCTGGAGCCTTGCCTCGCCTCACCTAGTCCTGGAGCCTTGCCTCACCTCAACTCACCTTGTCCTGGAGCCTCGCCTCACCTTGTCCTGGAGCCTCGCCTCACCTTGTCCTGGAGCCTTGCCTCGCCTCGCCTCACCTTGTCCTGGAGCCTTGCCTCGTCTCACCTTGTCCTGGAGCCTTGTCTCGCCTCACCTTGTCCTGGAGCCTCACCTCAGCTCACCTTGTCCTGGAGCCTTGCCTCGCCTCGCCTTGTCCTGGAGCTTTGCCTCACCTCACCTTGTCCTGGAGCCTCGCCTCACCTTGTCCTGGAGCCTCGCCTCACCTTGTCCTGGAGCCTTGCCTCGCCTCGCCTCACCTTGTCCTGGAGCCTTGCCTCGCCTCGCCTTGTCCTGGAGCTTTGCCTCACCTCACCTTGTCCTGGAGCCTCGCCTCACCATGTCCTGGAGCCTTGCCTCACCTCACCTTGTCCTGGAGCCTTGCCTCGCCTCACCTTGTCCTGGAGCCTTGCCTCACCTCACCTTGTCCTGGAGCCTTGCCTCGCCTCACCTTGTCCTGGAGCCTTGCCTCACCTCACCTTGTCCTGGAGCCTTTCCTCACCTCACCTTGTCCTGGAGACTCCCTCACCTTGTCCTGGAGCCTTGCCTCACCTCACCTTGTCCTGGAGCATGGCCTCGCCTCACCTTGTCCTGGAGCCTCGCCTCACCTTGTCCTGGAGCCTTGCCTCGCCTCGCCTCACCTTGTCCTGGAGCCTTGCCTCGTCTCACCTTGTCCTGGAGCCTTGTCTCGCCTCACCTTGTCCTGGAGCCTCACCTCAGCTCACCTTGTCCTGGAGCCTTGCCTCGCCTCGCCTTGTCCTGGAGCTTTGCCTCGCCTCACCTTGTCCTGGAGCCTCGCCTCACCTTGTCCTGGAGCCTCGCCTCACCTTGTCCTGGAGCCTTGCCTCGCCTCGCCTCACCTTGTCCTGGAGCCTTGCCTCACCTCACCTTGTCCTGGAGCCTTGCCTCGCCTCACCTTGTCCTGGAGCCTTGCCTCACCTCACCTTGTCCTGGAGCCTCGCCTCACCTTGTCCTGGAGCCTCACCTCACCTCACCTTGTCCTGGAGCCTTGCCACGCCTCACCTTGTCCTGGAGCCTTGCCTCGCCTCACCTTGTCCTGGAGCCTTGCCTCACCTCACCATGTCCTGGAGCCTTGCCTCGCCTCACCTAGTCCTGGAGCCTTGCCTCACCTCAACTCACCTTGTCCTGGAGCCTCGCCTCACCTTGTCCTGGAGCCTCGCCTCACCTTGTCCTGGAGCCTTGCCTCGCCTCGCCTCACCTTGTCCTGGAGCCTTGCCTCGTCTCACCTTGTCCTGGAGCCTTGTCTCGCCTCACCTTGTCCTGGAGCCTCACCTCAGCTCACCTTGTCCTGGAGCCTTGCCTCGCCTCGCCTTGTCCTGGAGCTTTGCCTCACCTCACCTTGTCCTGGAGCCTCGCCTCACCTTGTCCTGGAGCCTCGCCTCACCTTGTCCTGGAGCCTTGCCTCGCCTCGCCTCACCTTGTCCTGGAGCCTTGCCTCGCCTCGCCTTGTCCTGGAGCTTTGCCTCACCTCACCTTGTCCTGGAGCCTCGCCTCACCTTGTCCTGGAGCCTTGCCTCACCTCACCTTGTCCTGGAGCCTTGCCTCGCCTCACCTTGTCCTGGAGCCTTGCCTCACCTCACCTTGTCCTGGAGCCTTCCCTCGCCTCACCTTGTCCTGGAGCCTTGCCTCACCTCACCTTGTCCTGGAGCCTTTCCTCACCTCACCTTGTCCTGGAGACTCCCTCACCTTGTCCTGGAGCCTTGCCTCACCTCACCTTGTCCTGGAGCATGGCCTCGCCTCACCTTGTCCTGGAGCCTTGCCTCACCTCACCTTGTCCTGGAGCCTCACCTCACCTTGTCCTGGAGCCTCGCCTCACCTTGTCCTGGAGCCTCGCCTCACCTCACCTTGTCCTGGAGCCTCGCCTCACCTTTTCCTGGAGCCTCGCCTCACCTTGTCCTGGAGCCTCACCTCACCTTGTCCTGGAGCCTCGCCTCACCTTGTCCTGGAGCCTCGCCTCACCTCACCTTGTCCTGGAGCCTCACCTCACCTTGTCCTGGAGCCTCGCCTCACCTTGTCCTGGAGCCTTGCCTCACCTCACCTAGTCCTGGAGCCTTGCCTTGCCTCGCCTCACCTTATCCTGGAGCATCGCCTCACCTCACCTTGTCCTGGAGCCTTGCCTCGCCTCACCTTGTCCTGGAGCCTTGCCTCGCCTCACCTTGTCCTAGAGCCTTGCCTCACCTCACCTTGTCCTGGAGCCTCGCCTCACCTTGTCCTGGAGCCTCGCCTCACCTTGTCCTGGAGCCTTGCCTTGCCTCGCCTCACCTTGTCCTGGAGCCTCGCCTCGCCTCACCTTGTCCTGGAGCCTTGCCTTGCCTCGCCTCACCTTGTCCTGGAACCTTGCCTTGCCTCGCCTCACCTTGTCCTGGAGCCTCGCCTCACCTCAGCTTGTCCTGGAGCCTTGCCTTGCCTCGCCTCAACTTGTCCTGGAGCCTCGCCTCGCCTCACCTTGTCCAGGAGCCTCGCCTCACCTTGTCCTGGAGCCTGACCTCACCTCACCTTGTCCTGGAGCCTTGCCTCGCCTCACCTTGTCCTGGAGCCTCGCCTCGCCTCACCTTGTCCTGGAGCCTTGCCTTGCCTCGCCTCACCTTGTCCTGGAGCCTCGCCTCGCCTCACCTTGTCCTGGAGCCTTGCCTTGCCTCACCTTGTCCTGGAGCCTTGCCTTGCCTCGCCTCACCTTGTCCTTGAGCCTCGCCTCGCCTCACCTTGTCCTGGAGCCTTGCCTCGCCTCACCTTGTCCTGGAGCCTTGCCTTGCCTCGCCTCACCTTGTCCTGGAGCCTTGCCTTGCCTCGCCTCACCTTGTCCTGGAGCCTTGCCTCGCCTCACTTTGTACTGGAGCCTCGCCTCACCTTGTCCTGGAGCCTTGCCTCACCTCACCTTGTCCTGTAGCCTCGCCTCACCACACGTTGTCCTGGAGCCTTGCCTCACCTCACAGTGTCCTGGAGCCGCGCCTCGCTTCACCTTGTCCTGGAGCCTCGCCTTGCCTCACCTCACCTTGTCCTGGAGCCTTGCCTCAATTCACCTCACTTTGTCCTGGAGCCTCGCCTCACCTTGTCCTGGAGCCTTGCCTCACCTCACCTTGTCCTGTAGCCTCGCCTCACCACACGTTGTCCTGGAGCCTTGCCTCACTTCACCTTGTCCTGGAGCCTCGCCTTGCCTCACCTCACCTTGTCCTGGAGCCTTGCCTCAATTCACCTCACCATGTCCTGGAGCCTCGCCTCACCTCACCTTGTCCTGGAGCCTTGCCTCACCTCAACTTGTCCTGGAGCCTCGCCTCACCTCACCTTGTCCTGGAGCCTCACCTCACCTCACCTTGTCCTGGAGCCTCACCTCGCCTCACCTTGTCCTGGAGCCATGCCTCACCTCACCTCACCTTGTCCTGGAGCCTAGCCTCTCCTCGCCTCACCTTGTCCTGGAGCCTCGCCTCAGCTCACCTTGTCCTGGAGTCTTGCCTCGCCTCGCCTCACCTTGTCCTGGAGCCTTGCCTCACCTCACCTTGTCCTGGAGCCTTGCCTCGCCTCACCTTGTCCTGGAGCCTCACCTCACCTCACCTTGTCCTGGAGCCTCACCTCACCTCACCTTGTCCTGGAGCCTTGCCTCACCTCACCTTGTCCTGGAGCCTTGCCTCGCCTCACCTTGTCCTGGAGCCTTGCCTCACCTCACCTTGTCCTGGAGCCTTGCCTCGCCTCACCTTGTCCTGGAGCCTTGCCTCACCTCACCTTGTCCTGGAGCCTTTCCTCACCTCACCTTGTTCTGGAGACTCACCTCTCCTTGTCCTGGAGCCTTGCCTCACCTCACCTTGTCCTGGAGCATGGCCTCGCCTGACCTTGTCCTGGAGCCTTGCCTCACCTCACCTTGTCCTGGAGCCTCACCTCACCTTGTCCTGGAGCCTCGCCTCACCTTGTCCTGGAGCCTCACCTCACCTCACCTTGTCCTGGAGCCTTGCCACGCCTCACCTTGTCCTGGAGCCTTGCCTCGCCTCACCTTGTCCTGGAGCCTTGCCTCACCTCACCTTCTCCTGGAGCCTTGCCTCGCCTCACCTAGTCCTGGAGCCTTGCCTCACCTCAACTCACCTTGTCCTGGAGCCTCGCCTCACCTTGTCCTGGAGCCTCGCCTCACCTTGTCCTGGAGCCTTGCCTCGCCTCGCCTCACCTTGTCCTGGAGCCTTGCCTCGCCTCGCCTTGTCCTGGAGCTTTGCCGCACCTAACCTTGTCCTGGAGCCTCGCCTCACCTTGTCCTGGAGCCTCGCCTCACCTTGTCCTGGAGCCTTGCCTCGCCTCGCCTCACCTTGTCCTGGAGCCTTGCCTCGCCTTGTCCTGGAGCCTTGCCTCACCTCACCTTGTCCTGGAGCCTTGCCTCGCCTCACCTAGTCCTGGAGCCTTGCCTCACCTCAACTCACCTTGTCCTGGAGCCTCGCCTCACCTTGTCCTGTAGCCTCGCCTCACCTTGTCCTGGAGCCTTGCCTCGCCTCGCCTCACCTTGTCCTGGAGCCTTGCCTCGCCTCGCCTTGTCCTGGAGCTTTGCCGCACCTAACCTTGTCCTGGAGCCTCGCCTCACCTTGTCCTGGAGCCTCGCCTCACCTTGTCCTGGAGCCTTGCCAAGCCTCGCCTCACCTTGTCCTGGAGCTTTGCCTCACCTCACCTTGTCCTGGAGCCTCGCCTCACCTTGTCCTGGAGCCTTGCCTCACCTCACCTTGTCCTGGAGCCTTGCCTCGCCTCACCTTGTCCTGGAGCCTTGCCTCGCCTCAACTTGTCCTGGAGCCTTGCCTCACCTCACCTTGTCCTGGAGCCTTTCCTCACCTCACCTTGTCCTGGAGACTCACCTCACCTTGTCCTGGAGCATTGCCTCACCTCACCTTGTCCTGGAGCATGGCCTCGCCTCACCTTGTCCTGGAGCCTTGCCTCACCTCACCTTGTCCTGGAGCCTCACCTCACCTTGTCCTGGAGCCTCGCCTCACCTTGTCCTGGAGCCTCACCTCACCTTGTCCTGGAGCCTCGCCTCACCTTGTCCTGGAGCCTCGCCTCACCTCACCTTGTCCTGGAGCCTCGCCTCACCTTTTCCTGGAGCCTCGCCTCACCTCACCTTGTCCTGGAGCCTTGCCTCACCTCACCTTGTCCTGGAGCCTCGCCTCACCTTGTTCTGGAGCATCGCCTCACCTCACCTTGTCCTGGAGCCTTGCCTCGCCTCACCTTGTCCTGGAGCCTTGCCTTGCCTCGCCTCACCTTATCCTGGAGTATCGCCTCACCTCACCTTGTCCTGGAGCCTTGCCTCGCCTCACCTTGTCCTGGAGCCTTGCCTTGCCTCACCTCACCTTGTCCTGGAGCCTCGCCTCACCTTGTTCTGGAGAATCGCCTCACCTCACCTTGTCCTGGAGCCTTGCCTCGCCTCACCTTGTCCTGGAGCCTTGCCTCACCTCACCTTGTCCTGGAGCCTTGCCTCGCCTCACCTTGTCCTGGAGCCTTGCCTCGCCTCACCTTGTCCTGGAGCCTTGCCTCGCCTCACCTTATCCTGGAGCATCGCTTCACCTCACCTTGTCCTGGAGCCTCGCCTCACCTCACCTTGTCCTGGAGCCTTGCCTCACCTCACCTTGTCCTGGAGCCTCGCCTCACCTTGTTCTGGAGCATCGCCTCGCCTGACCTTGTCCTGGAGCCTCGCCTCACCTCACCTTGTCCTAGAGCCTTGCCTCGCCTCACCTTGTCCTGGAGCCTCACCTCACCTTGTCCTGGAGCCTTGCCTTGCCTCGCCTCACCTTATCCTGGAGCATCGCCTCACCTCACCTTGTCCTGGAGCCTTGCCTCGCCTCACCTTGTCCTGGAGCCTTGCCTCGCCTCACCTTGTCCTAGAGCCTTGCCTCGCCTCACCTTGTCCTGAAGGCTTTCCTCACCTTGTCCTGGAGCCTTCCCTCACCTCACCTTGTCCTGGAGCCTTGCCTCGCCTCACCTTGTCCTGGAGCCTCGCCTCACCTCACCTTGTCCTGGAGCCTCGCCTCACCTTGTCCTGGAGCCTCGCCTCACCTTGTCCTGGAGCCTTGCCTTGCCTCGCCTCACCTTGTCCTGGAGCCTTGCCTTGCCTCGCCTCACCTTGTCCTGGAGCCTAGCCTCGCCTCACTTTGTCCTGGAGCCTCGCCTCACCTTGTCCTGGAGCCTTGCCTCACCTCACCTTTTCCTGTAGCCTCGCCTCACCACACGTTGTCCTGGAGCCTTGCCTCATCTCACCGTGTCCTGGAGCCTCGCCTCGCCTCACCTTGTCCTGGAGCCTCGCCTTGCCTCACCTCACCTTGTCCTGGAGCATTGCCTCAATTCACCTCACCATGTCCTGGAGCCTCGCCTCACCTCACCTTGTCCTGGAGCCTTGCCTCACCTCACCTTGTCCTGGTGCCTCACATCACCTTGTCCTGGAGCCTCGTCTCACCTTGTCCTGGAGCCTCGCCTCACCTCACCTTGTCCTGGAGCCTCGCCTCACCTTTTCCTGGAGCCTCACCTCACCTTGTCCTGGAGCCTCGCCTCACCTTGTCCTGGAGCCTCGCCTCACCTCACCTTGTCCTGGAGCCTCACCTCACCTTGTCCTGGAGCCTCACCTCACCTTGACCTGGAGCCTTGCCTCACCTCACCTTGTCCTGGAGCCTCGCCTCACCTTGTTCTGGAGCATCGCCTCACCTCACCTTGTCCTGGAGCCTTGCCTCGCCACACCTTGTCCTAGAGCCTTGCCTCGCCTCACCTTGTCCTGGAGCCTCGCCTCACCTTGTCCTGGAGCCTTGCCTTGCCTCACCTCACCTTATCCTGGAGCATCGCCTCACCTCACCTTGTCCTGGAGCCTTGCCTTGCCTCGACTCACCTTGTCCTGGAGCCTCGCCTCACCTTGTCCTGGAGCCTTGCCTTGCCTCGCCTCACCTTGTCCTGGAGCCTCGCCTCACCTTGTCCTGTAGCCTTGCCTCGCCTCACCTTGTCCTGGAGCCTTGCCTTGCCTCGCCTCACCTTGTCCTGGAGCCTCGCCTCGCCTCACCTTGTCCTGGAGCCTTGCCTCGCCTCACCTTGTCCTGGAGCCTTGCCTTGCCTCGCCTCACCTTGTCCTGGAGCCTCGCCTCACCTCACCTTGTCCTGGAGCCTCGCCTCACCTTTTCCTGGAGCCTCACCTCACCTTGTCCTGGAGCCTCGCCTCACCTTGTCCTGGAGCCTCGCCTCACCTCACCTTGTCCTGGAGCCTCACCTCACCTTGTCCTGGAGCCTCACCTCACCTTGACCTGGAGCCTTGCCTCACCTCACCTTGTCCTGGAGCCTCGCCTCACCTTGTTCTGGAGCATCGCCTCACCTCACCTTGTCCTGGAGCCTTGCCTCGCCACACCTTGTCCTAGAGCCTTGCCTCGCCTCACCTTGTCCTGGAGCCTCGCCTCACCTTGTCCTGGAGCCTTGCCTTGCCTCACCTCACCTTATCCTGGAGCATCGCCTCACCTCACCTTGTCCTGGAGCCTTGCCTCGCCTCACCTTGTCCTGGAGCCTTGCCTCGCCTCACCTTGTCCTAGAGCCTTGCCTCGCCTCACCTTGTCCTGGAGCCTCGCCTCACCTTGTCCTGGAGCCTTGCCTTGCCTCGACTCACCTTGTCCTGGAGCCTCGCCTCACCTTGTCCTGGAGCCTTGCCTTGCCTCGCCTCACCTTGTCCTGGAGCCTCGCCTCACCTTGTCCTGTAGCCTTGCCTCGCCTCACCTTGTCCTGGAGCCTTGCCTTGCCTCGCCTCACCTTGTCCTGGAGCCTCGCCTCGCCTCACCTTGTCCTGGAGCCTTGCCTCGCCTCACCTTGTCCTGGAGCCTTGCCTTGCCTCGCCTCACCTTGTCCTGGAGCCTTGCCTTGCCTCGCCTCACCTTGTCCTGGAGCCTTGCCTTGCCTCGCCTCACCTTGTCCTGGAGCCTCGCCTCGCCTCACCTTGTCCTGGAGCCTTGCCTCGCCTCACCTTGTCCTGGAGCCTTGCCTTGCCTCGCCTCACCTTGTCCTGGAGCCTTGCCTTGCCTCGCCTCACCTTGTCCTGGAGCTTTGCCTCACCTCACCTTGTCCTGGAGCCTCGCCTCACCTTGTCCTGGAGCCTTGCCTCACCTCACCTTGTCCTGGAGCCTTGCCTCGCCTCACCTTGTCCTGGAGCCTTGCCTCGCCTCACCTTGTCCTGGAGCCTTGCCTCACCTCACCTTGTCCTGGAGCCTTTCCTCACCTCACCTTGTCCTGGAGACTCACCTCACCTTGTCCTGGAGCCTTGCCTCACCTCACCTTGTCCTGGAGCATGGCCTCGCCTCACCTTGTCCTGGAGCCTTGCCTCACCTCACCTTGTCCTGGTGCCTCACATCACCTTGTCCTGGAGCCTCGTCTCACCTTGTCCTGGAGCCTCGCCTCACCTCACCTTGTCCTGGAGCCTCGCCTCACCTTTTCCTGGAGCCTCACCTCACCTTGTCCTGGAGCCTCGCCTCACCTTGTCCTGGAGCCTCGCCTCACCTCACCTTGTCCTGGAGCCTCACCTCACCTTGTCCTGGAGCCTCACCTCACCTTGACCTGGAGCCTTGCCTCACCTCACCTTGTCCTGGAGCCTCGCCTCACCTTGTTCTGGAGCATCGCCTCACCTCACCTTGTCCTGGAGCCTTGCCTCGCCACACCTTGTCCTAGAGCCTTGCCTCGCCTCACCTTGTCCTGGAGCCTCGCCTCACCTTGTCCTGGAGCCTTGCCTTGCCTCACCTCACCTTATCCTGGAGCATCGCCTCACCTCACCTTGTCCTGGAGCCTTGCCTTGCCTCGACTCACCTTGTCCTGGAGCCTCGCCTCACCTTGTCCTGGAGCCTTGCCTTGCCTCGCCTCACCTTGTCCTGGAGCCTCGCCTCACCTTGTCCTGTAGCCTTGCCTCGCCTCACCTTGTCCTGGAGCCTTGCCTTGCCTCGCCTCACCTTGTCCTGGAGCCTCGCCTCGCCTCACCTTGTCCTGGAGCCTTGCCTCGCCTCACCTTGTCCTGGAGCCTTGCCTTGCCTCGCCTCACCTTGTCCTGGAGCCTCGCCTCACCTCACCTTGTCCTGGAGCCTCGCCTCACCTTTTCCTGGAGCCTCACCTCACCTTGTCCTGGAGCCTCGCCTCACCTTGTCCTGGAGCCTCGCCTCACCTCACCTTGTCCTGGAGCCTCACCTCACCTTGTCCTGGAGCCTCACCTCACCTTGACCTGGAGCCTTGCCTCACCTCACCTTGTCCTGGAGCCTCGCCTCACCTTGTTCTGGAGCATCGCCTCACCTCACCTTGTCCTGGAGCCTTGCCTCGCCACACCTTGTCCTAGAGCCTTGCCTCGCCTCACCTTGTCCTGGAGCCTCGCCTCACCTTGTCCTGGAGCCTTGCCTTGCCTCACCTCACCTTATCCTGGAGCATCGCCTCACCTCACCTTGTCCTGGAGCCTTGCCTCGCCTCACCTTGTCCTGGAGCCTTGCCTCGCCTCACCTTGTCCTAGAGCCTTGCCTCGCCTCACCTTGTCCTGGAGCCTCGCCTCACCTTGTCCTGGAGCCTTGCCTTGCCTCGACTCACCTTGTCCTGGAGCCTCGCCTCACCTTGTCCTGGAGCCTTGCCTTGCCTCGCCTCACCTTGTCCTGGAGCCTCGCCTCACCTTGTCCTGTAGCCTTGCCTCGCCTCACCTTGTCCTGGAGCCTTGCCTTGCCTCGCCTCACCTTGTCCTGGAGCCTCGCCTCGCCTCACCTTGTCCTGGAGCCTTGCCTCGCCTCACCTTGTCCTGGAGCCTTGCCTTGCCTCGCCTCACCTTGTCCTGGAGCCTTGCCTTGCCTCGCCTCACCTTGTCCTGGAGCCTTGCCTTGCCTCGCCTCACCTTGTCCTGGAGCCTCGCCTCGCCTCACCTTGTCCTGGAGCCTTGCCTCGCCTCACCTTGTCCTGGAGCCTTGCCTTGCCTCGCCTCACCTTGTCCTGGAGCCTTGCCTTGCCTCGCCTCACCTTGTCCTGGAGCTTTGCCTCACCTCACCTTGTCCTGGAGCCTCGCCTCACCTTGTCCTGGAGCCTTGCCTCACCTCACCTTGTCCTGGAGCCTTGCCTCGCCTCACCTTGTCCTGGAGCCTTGCCTCGCCTCACCTTGTCCTGGAGCCTTGCCTCACCTCACCTTGTCCTGGAGCCTTTCCTCACCTCACCTTGTCCTGGAGACTCACCTCACCTTGTCCTGGAGCCTTGCCTCACCTCACCTTGTCCTGGAGCATGGCCTCGCCTCACCTTGTCCTGGAGCCTTGCCTCACCTCACCTTGTCTTGGAGCCTCACCTCACCTTGTCCTGGAGCCTCGCCTCACCTTGTCCTGGAGCCTCGCCTCACCTCACCTTGTCCTGGAGCCTCGCCTCAGCTTTTCCTGGAGCCTCGCCTCACCTCACCTTGTCCTGGAGCCTTGCCTCACCTCACCTTGTCCTGGAGCCTCGCCTCACCTTGTTCTGGAGCATCACCTCACCTCACCTTGTCCTGGAGCCTTGCCTCGCCTCACCTTGTCCTGGAGCATCGCCTCACCTCACCTTGTCCTGGAGCCTTGCCTCGCCTCACCTTGTCCTGGAGCCTTGCCTTGCCTCACCTCACCTTGTCCTGGAGCCTCGCCTCACCTTGTTCTGGAGCATCGCCTCACCTCACCTTGTCCTGGAGACTTGCCTCGCCTCACCTTGTCCTGGAGCCTTGCCTCACCTCACCTTGTCCTGGAGCCTTGCCTCGCCTCACCTTATCCTGGAGCATCGCTTCACCTCACCTTGTCCTGGAGCCTCGCCTCACCTCACCTTGTCCTGGAGCCTTGCCTCACCTCACCTTGTCCTGGAGCCTTGCCTCGCCTCATCTTGTCCTGGAGCCTTGCCTCACCTCACCTTGTCCTGGAGCCTTGCCTCGCCTCACCTTGTCCTGGAGCCTTGCCTCGCCTCACCTTGTCCTGGAGCCTTGCCTCACCTCACCTTGTCCTGGAGCCTTTCCTCACCTCACCTTGTCCTGGAGACTCACCTCACCTTGTCCTGGAGCCTTGCCTCACCTCACCTTGTCCTGGAGCATGGCCTCGCCTCACCTTGTCCTGGAGCCTTGCCTCACCTCACCTTGTCTTGGAGCCTCACCTCACCTTGTCCTGGAGCCTCGCCTCACCTTGTCCTGGAGCCTCGCCTCACCTCACCTTGTCCTGGAGCCTCGCCTCAGCTTTTCCTGGAGCCTCGCCTCACCTCACCTTGTCCTGGAGCCTTGCCTCGCCTCACCTTGTCCTGGAGCCTTGCCTCACCTCACCTTGTCCTGGAGCCTTGCCTCACCTCACCTTGTCCTGGAGCCTTGCCTCGCCTCACCTTATCGCGGAGCATCGCTTCACCTCACCTTGTCCTGGAGCCTCGCCTCACCTCACCTTGTCCTGGAGCCTTGCCTCACCTCACCTTGTCCTGGAGCCTTGCCTCGCCTCATCTTGTCCTGGAGCCTTGCCTCGCCTCACCTTGTCCTGGAGCCTTGCCTCACCTCACCTTGTCCTGGAGCCTTTCCTCACCTCACCTTGTCCTGGAGACTCACCTCTCCTTGTCCTGGAGCCTTGCCTCAACTCACCTTGTCCTGGAGCATGGCCTCGCCTCACCTTGTCCTGGAGCCTTGCCTCACCTCACCTTGTCCTGGAGCCTCACCTCACCTTGTCCTGGAGCCTCGCCTCACCTTGTCCTGGAGCCTCACCTCACCTCACCTTGTCCTGGAGCCTTGCCACTCCTCACCTTGTCCTGGAGCCTTGCCTCGCCTCACCTTGTCCTGGAGCCTTGCCTCACCTCACCTTGTCCTGGAGCCTTGCCTCGCCTCACCTAGTCCTGGAGCCTTGCCTCACCTCAACTAACCTTGTCCTGGAGCCTCGCCTCACCTTGTCCTGGAGCCTTGCCTCACCTCACCTTGTCTTGGAGCCTCACCTCACCTTGTCCTGGAGCCTCGCCTCACCTTGTCCTGGAGCCTCGCCTCACCTCAGCTTGTCCTGGAGCCTCGCCTCAGCTTTTCCTGGAGCCTCGCCTCACCTCACCTTGTCCTGGAGCCTTGCCTCACCTCACCTTGTCCTGGAGCCTCGCCTCACCTTGTTCTGGAGCATCGCCTCACCTCACCTTGTCCTGGAGCCTTGCCTCGCCTCACCTTGTCCTGGAGCATCGCCTCACCTCACCTTGTCCTGGAGCCTTGCCTCGCCTCACCTTGTCCTGGAGCCTTGCCTTGCCTCACCTCACCTTGTCCTGGAGCCTCGCCTCACCTTGTTCTGGAGCATCGCCTCACCTCACCTTGTCCTGGAGCCTTGCCTCGCCTCACCTTGTCCTGGAGCCTTGCCTCGCCTCACCTTGTCCTGGAGCCTTGCCTCACCTCACCTTGTCCTGGAGCCTTGCCTCGCCTCACCTTATCCTGGAGCATCGCTTCGCCTCACCTTGTCCTGGAGCCTCGCCTCACCTCACCTTGTCCTGGAGCCTTGCCTCACCTCACCTTGTCCTGGAGCCTTGCCTCGCCTCACCTTGTCCTGGAGCCTTGCCTCGCCTCACCTTGTCCTGGAGCCTTGCCTCACCTCACCTTGTCCTGGAGCCTTTCCTCACCTCACCTTGTCCTGGAGACTCACCTCTCCTTGTCCTGGAGCCTTGCCTCAACTCACCTTGTCCTGGAGCATGGCCTCGCCTCACCTTGTCCTGGAGCCTTGCCTCACCTCACCTTGTCCTGGAGCCTCACCTCACCTTGTCCTGGAGCCTCGCCTCACCTTGTCCTGGAGCCTCACCTCACCTCACCTTGTCCTGGAGCCTTGCCACTCCTCACCTTGTCCTGGAGCCTTGCCTCGCCTCACCTTGTCCTGGAGCCTTGCCTCACCTCACCTTGTCCTGGAGCCTTGCCTCGCCTCACCTAGTCCTGGAGCCTTGCCTCACCTCAACTCACCTTGTCCTGGAGCCTCGCCTCACCTTGTCCTGGAGCCTCGCCTCACCTTGTCCTGGAGCCTTGCCTCGCCTCGCCTCACCTTGTCCTGGAGCCTTGCATCGCCTCGCCTTGTCCTGGAGCTTTGCCGCACCTAACCTTGTCCTGGAGCCTCGCCTCACCTTGTCCTGGAGCCTCGCCTCACCTTGTCCTGGAGCCTTGCCTCGCCTCGCCTCACCTTGTCCTGGAGCCTTGCCTCGCCTCGCCTTGTCCTGGAGCTTTGCCTCACCTCACCTTGTCCTGGAGCCTCGCCTCACCTTGTCCTGGAGCCTTGCCTCACCTCACCTTGTCCTGGAGCCTTGCCTCACCTCACCTTGTCCTGGAGCCTTGCCTCACCTTGTCCTGGAGCCTTGCCTCACCTCACCTTGTCCTGGAGCCTTGCCTCGCCTCACCTTGTCCTGGAGCCTTGCCTCACCTCACCTTGTCCTGGAGCCTTGCCTCGCCTCACCTTGTCCTGGAGCCTTGCCTCACCTCACCTTGTCCTGGAGCCTTTCCTCACCTTAACTTGTCCTGGAGACTCACCTCACCTTGTCCTGGAGCCTTGCCTCACCTTGTCCTGGAGCCTCGCCTCGCCTCACCTTGTCCTGGAGCCTTGCCTCACCTCACCTTGTCCTGGAGCCTTGCCTCGCCTCACCTTGTCCTGGAGCCTTGGCTCGCCTCACCTTGTCCTGGAGCCTCGCCTCACCTTGTCCTGGAGCCTTGCCTCACCTCACCTTGTCCTGGAGCCTCACCTCACCTTGTCCTGGAGCCTTGCCTCACCTCACCTTGTCCTGGAGCCTCACCTCACCTTGTTCTGGAGCCTTGCCTCACCTCACCTTGTCCTGGAGCCTTGCCTCACCTTGTCCTGGAGCCTTGCCTCACCTCACCTTGTCCTGGAGCCTCACCTCACCTTGTTCTGGAGCCTTGCCTCACCTCACCTTGTCCTGGAGCCTCACCTCACCTTGTCCTGGAGCCTTGCCTCACCTCACCTTGTCCTGGAGCCTTGCCTCACCTTGTCCTGGAGCCTTGCCTCACCTCACCTTGTCCTGGAGCCTTGCCTCGCCTCACCTTGTCCTGGAGCCTTGCCTCACCTCACCTTGTCCTGGAGCCTTGCCTCGCCTCACCTTGTCCTGGAGCCTTGCCTCACCTCACCTTGTCCTGGAGCCTTTCCTCACCTTAACTTGTCCTGGAGACTCACCTCACCTTGTCCTGGAGCCTTGCCTCACCTTGTCCTGGAGCCTCGCCTCGCCTCACCTTGTCCTGGAGCCTTGCCTCACCTCAACTTGTCCTGGAGCCTTGCCTCGCCTCACCTTGTCCTGGAGCCTTGGCTCGCCTCACCTTGTCCTGGAGCCTCGCCTCACCTTGTCCTGGAGCCTTGCCTCACCTCACCTTGTCCTGGAGCCTCACCTCACCTTGTCCTGGAGCCTTGCCTCACCTCACCTTGTCCTGGAGCCTCACCTCACCTTGTTCTGGAGCCTTGCCTCACCTCACCTTGTCCTGGAGCCTTAGCTCGCCTCACCTTGTCCTGGAGCCTTGCCTCACATCACCTTGTCCTGGAGCCTCGCCTCACCTTGTCCTGGAGCCGCGCCTCGCCTCACCTTGTCCTGGAGCCTTGCCTCACCTCACCTTGTCCTGGAGCCTCGCCTCACCTTGTCCTGGAGCCTCGCCTCACCTCACCTTGTCCTGGAGCCTTGCCTCACCTCACCTTGTCCTGGAGCCTTGCCTCACCTCACCTTGTCCTGGAGCCTTTCCTCACCTTGTCCTGGAGCCTCGCCTCACCTTGTCCTGGAGCATCGCCTCGCCTCGCCTCTGCCTGGAGCCTTGCCTCGCCTCACCTCAACTTGTCTTGGAGCCTAGCCTCGCCTCACCTCACCTTGTCCTGGAGCCTAGCCTCGCCTCGCCTCTGCCTGGAGCCTTGCATCGCCCCGCCTCTGCCTGGAGCCTCGCCTTGCCTCGGCCTTGAGCCTACCCTCGCCTCGCCTCACCTTGTCCTGGAGCCTTTCCTCGCCTCACCTCTGCCTGGAGCCTCGCCTCGCCTCGCCTCTGCCTGGAGCCTCGCCTCACCTTGACCTGGAGCCTAGCCTCGCCTCGCCTCACCTTGTCCTGGATCCTAGCCTCGCCTTGCCTCATCTTGTCCTGGAGCCTTGCCTCGCCTCACCTTGTCCTGGAGCCTAGCCTCGCCTCACCTTGTCCTGGAGCCTTGCCTCGCCTCGCCTCACCTTGTCCTGGAGCATTGCCTCGCCTCGCCTCACCTCACCTTGTCCTGGAGCCTCGCCTCACCTCACCTTGTCCTGGAGCCTTGCCTCCCCTTCTCCTCACCTCACCTTGTCCTGGAGCCTCGCCTCACCTCACCTTGTCCTGGAGCCTTGCCTCATCTCACCTCACCTTGTCCTGGAGCCTCGACTCACCTCACCTTGTCCTGGAGCCTTGCCTCGCCTCACCTTGTCCTGGAGCGATGCCTCGCCTCACCTCACCTTGTCCTGGAGCCTAGCCTCGCCTCGCCTCACCTTGTCCTGGAATCTCGCCTCACCTCACCTTGTCCTGGAGCCTTGCCTCGCCTCGCGTCACCTTGTACTGGAGCCTCACCTCACCTCACCTTGTCCTGGAGCCTTGCCTCGCCTCACCTTGTCCTGTAGCCTTGCCTCGCCTCACCTTTTCCTGGAGCGATGCCTCGCCTCACCTCACCTTGTCCTGGAGCCTAGCCTCGCCTCGCCTCACCTTGTCCTGGAGTCTCGCCTCACCTCACCTTGTCCTGGAGCCTTGCCTCGCCTCGCCTCACCTTGTCCTGGAGCCTTGCCTCGCCTCACCTTGTCCTGGAGCCTTGCCTCACCTCACCTCACCTTGTCCTGGAGCCTCGCCTCACCTTGTCCTGGAGCCTCACCTCAGCTCACCTTGACCCGGAGCCTTGCCTCGCCTCACCTTGTCCTGGAGCCTAGCCTCGCCTCACCTTGTCCTGGAGCCTTGCCTCGCCTCGCCTCACCTTGTCCTGGAGCCTTGCCTCGCCTCACCTCACCTCACCTTGTCCTGGAGCCTCGCCTCACCTCACCTTGTCCTGGAGCCTTGCCTCCCCTTCTCCTCACCTCACCTTGTCCTGGAGCCTCGCCTCACCTCACCTTGTCCTGGAGCCTTGCCTCATCTCACCTCACCTTGTCCTGGAGCCTCGACTCACCTCACCTTGTCCTGGAGCCTTGCCTCGCCTCACCTTGTCCTGGAGCGATGCCTCGCCTCACCTCACCTTGTCCTGGAGCCTAGCCTCACCTCGCCTCACCTTGTCCTGGAGTCTCGGCTCACCTCACCTTGTCCTGGAGACTTGCCTCGCCTCGCCTCACCTTGTACTGGAGCCTTGCTTCACCTCAACTTATCCTGGAGCCTCACCTCAGCTCACCTTGTCCCGGAGCCTTGCCTCGCCTCGCCTTGCCTCGCCTAGCCTCACCTTGTCCAGGAGCCTCGCCTCACCTCACCTTGTCATGGAGCCTAGCCTTACCTCGCGTCAGCTTGTCATGGAGCCTCACCTCACCTCACCTTGTCCTGGAGCCTTGCCTCACCTCGCCTCACCTTGTCCTGGAGCCTTGCCTCACCTCACCTTGTCCTGGAGAATTGCCTCGCCTCACCTTGTCCTGGAACCTTCCCTCACCTCACCTCACCTTGTCCTGGAGCCTCGCCTCACCTTGTCCTGGAGCCTTCCCTCACCTCACCTCACCTTGTCCTGGAGCCTCGCCTCATCTTGTCCTGGAGCCTTGCCTCGCCTCGCCTCACCTTGTCCTGGACCTTGCCTCACCTCACCTTGTCCTGGAGCCTCACCTCACCTTGCCCTGGAGCCTCGCCTCACCTTGTCCTGGAGCCTCACCTCACCTCACCTTGTCCTGGAGCCTTGCCTCACCTCACCTCACCTTGTCCTGGAGCCTCGCATCACCTTGTCCTGGACCCTCGCCTCACCTTGTCCTGGAGCCTTGCCTCGCCTTGCCTCACCTTGTCCTGGAGCCTTGCCTCGCCTCACCTTGTCCTGGAGCCTTGCCTCACCTCACCTTGTCCTGGAGCCTCACCTCACATTGTCCTGGAGCCTCGCCTCACCTTGTCCTGGAGCCTTCCCTCACCTCACCTCACCTTGTCCTGGAGCCTCGCCTCACCTTGTCCTGGAGCCTTGCCTCACCTTGTCCTGGAGCCTCGCCTCACCTTGTCCTGGAGCCTTGCCTCACCTCACCTCACCTTGTCCTGGAGCCTTGCCTCACCTCACCTCACCTTGTCCTGGAGCCTTGCCTCACCTCACCTTGTCCTGGAGCCTCACCTCACCTTGTCCTGGAGCCTTGCCTCACCTCACCTCACCTTGTCCTGGAGCCTTGCCTCACCTCGCCTCACCTTGTCCTGGAGCCTTGCCTCACCTCACCTCACCTTGTCCTGGAGCCTTGCCTCACCTCACCTCACCTTGTCCTGGAGCCTTGCCTCACCTCACCTTGTCCTGGAGCCTTGCCTCGCCTCACCTTGTCCTGGAGCCTCGCCTCACCTCACCTTGTCCTGGAGCCTTGCCTCGCCTCACCTTGTCCTGGAGCCTTTCCTCACCTCACCTTGTCCTGGAGCCTTGCCTCACCTCACCTTGTCCTGGAGCCGTTCATCACCTCACCTTGTCCTGGAGCCGTTCATCACCTCACCTTGTCCTGGAGCCTTGCCTCACCTTGTCCTGGAGCCTTGCCTCACCTTGTCCTGGAGCCGTTCATCACCTCACCTTGTCCTGGAGCCTTGCCTCGCCTCACCTTGTCCTGGAGCCTTTCCTCACCTCACCTTGTCCTGGAGCCTTGCCTGACTTCACCTCACCTTGACCTGGAGCCTTGACTCGACTCACCTTGTCCTGGAGCCTTTCATCACCTCACCTTGTCCTGGAGCCTTGCCTCGCCTCACCTTGTCCTGGAGCCTTCCCTCACCTCACCTTGACCTGGAGCCTTGCCTCGCCTCACCTTGTCCTGGAGCCTCGCCTCACCTCACCTTGTCCTGGAGCCTCGCCTCACCTTGTCCTGGAGCCTCGCCTCACCTTGTCCTGGAGCCTTGCCTTGCCTCGCCTCACCTTGTCCTGGAGCCTTGCCTTGCCTCGCCTCACCTTGTCCTGGAGCCTAGCCTCGCCTCACTTTGTCCTGGAGCCTCGCCTCACCTTGTCCTGGAGCCTTGCCTCACCTCACCTTTTCCTGTAGCCTCGCCTCACCACACGTTGTCCTGGAGCCTTGCCTCATCTCACCGTGTCCTGGAGCCTCGCCTCGCCTCACCTTGTCCTGGAGCCTCGCCTTGCCTCACCTCACCTTGTCCTGGAGCATTGCCTCAATTCACCTCACCATGTCCTGGAGCCTCGCCTCACCTCACCTTGTCCTGGAGCCTTGCCTCACCTCACCTTGTCCTGGAGACTCACCTCACCTTGTCCTGGAGCCTTGCCTCGCCTCACCTTGTCCTGGAGCCTTGCCTCACCTCATCTTGTCCTGGTGCCTCACCTCACCTTGTCCTGGAGCCTCGTCTCACCTTGTCCTGGAGCCTCGCCTCACCTCACCTTGTCCTGGAGCCTCGCCTCACCTTTTCCTGGAGCCTCACCTCACCTTGTCCTGGAGCCTCGCCTCACCTTGTCCTGGAGCCTCGCCTCACCTCACCTTGTCCTGGAGCCTCACCTCACCTTGTCCTGGAGCCTCACCTCACCTTGACCTGGAGCCTTGCCTCACCTCACCTTGTCCTGGAGCCTCGCCTCACCTTGTTCTGGAGCATCGCCTCACCTCACCTTGTCCTGGAGCCTTGCCTCGCCACACCTTGTCCTAGAGCCTTGCCTCGCCTCACCTTGTCCTGGAGCCTCGCCTCACCTTGTCCTGGAGCCTTGCCTTGCCTCACCTCACCTTATCCTGGAGCATCGCCTCACCTCACCTTGTCCTGGAGCCTTGCCTCGCCTCACCTTGTCCTGGAGCCTCGCCTCACCTTGTCCTGGAGCCTTGCCTTGCCTCGCCTCACCTTGTCCTGGAGCCTCGCCTCAGCTTGTCCTGGAGCCTTGCCTTGCCTCGCCTCACCTTGTCCTGGAGCCTCGCCTCGCCTCACCTTGTCCTGGAGCCTTGCCTTGCCTCGCCTCACCTTGTACTGGAGCCTTGCCTTGCCTCGCCTCACCTTGTCCTGGAGCCTCGCCTCGCCTCACCTTGTCCTGGAGCCTTGCCTCGCCTCACCTTGTCCTGGAGCCTCGCCTCACCTTGTCCTGGAGCCTTGCCTTGCCTCGCCTCACCTTGTCCTGGAGCCTCGCCTCACCTTGTCCTGGAGCCTTGCCTTGCCTCGCCTCACCTTGTCCTGGAGCCTCGCCTCACCTTGTCCTGTAGCCTTGCCTCGCCTCACCTTGTCCTGGAGCCTTGCCTTGCCTCGCCTCACCTTGTCCTGGAGCCTCGCCTCGCCTCACCTTGTCCTGGAGCCTTGCCTCGCCTCACCTTGTCCTGGAGCCTTGCCTTGCCTCGCCTCACCTTGTCCTGGAGCCTTGCCTTGCCTCGCCTCACCTTGTACTGGAGCCTTGCCTTGCCTCGCCTCACCTTGTCCTGGAGCCTCGCCTCGCCTCACCTTGTCCTGGAGCCTTGCCTCGCCTCACCTTGTCCTGGAGCCATGCCTTGCCTCGCCTCACCTTGTCCTGGAGCCTTGCCTTGCCTCGCCTCACCTTGTCCTGGAGCTTTGCCTCACCTCACCTTGTCCTGGAGCCTCGCCTCACCTTGTCCTGGAGCCTTGCCTCACCTCACCTTGTCCTGGAGCCTTGCCTCGCCTCACCTTGTCCTGGAGCCTTGCCTCGCCTCACCTTGTCCTGGAGCCTTTCCTCACCTCACCTTGTCCTGGAGACTCACCTCACCTTGTCCTGGAGCCTTGCCTCACCTCACCTTGTCCTGGAGCATGGCCTCGCCTCACCTTGTCCTGGAGCCTTGCCTCACCTCACCTTGTCTTGGAGCCTCACCTCACCTTGTCCTGGAGCCTCGCCTCACCTTGTCCTGGAGCCTCGCCTCACCTCACCTTGTCCTGGAGCCTCGCCTCAGCTTTTCCTGGAGCCTCGCCTCACCTCACCTTGTCCTGGAGCCTTGCCTCACCTCACCTTGTCCTGGAGCCTCGCCTCACCTTGTTCTGGAGCATCGCCTCACCTCACCTTGTCCTGGAGCCTTGCCTCGCCTCACCTTGTCCTGGAGCATCGCCTCACCTCACCTTGTCCTGGAGCCTTGCCTCGCCTCACCTTGTCCTGGAGCCTTGCCTTGCCTCACCTCACCTTGTCCTGGAGCCTCGCCTCACCTTGTTCTGGAGCATCGCCTCACCTCACCTTGTCCTGGAGCCTTGCCTCGCCTCACCTTGTCCTGGAGCCTTGCCTCGCCTCACCTTGTCCTGGAGCCTTGCCTCACCTCACCTTGTCCTGGAGCCTTGCCTCGCCTCACCTTATCCTGGAGCATCGCTTCACCTCACCTTGTCCTGGAGCCTCGCCTCACCTCACCTTGTCCTGGAGCCTTGCCTCACCTCACCTTGTCCTGGAGCCTTGCCTCGCCTCACCTTGTCCTGGAGCCTCACCTCACCTCACCTTGTCCTGGAGCCTTGCCACTCCTCACCTTGTCCTGGAGCCTTGCCTCGCCTCACCTTGTCCTGGAGCCTTGCCTCACCTCACCTTGTCCTGGAGCCTTGCCTCGCCTCACCTAGTCCTGGAGCCTTGCCTCACCTCAACTCACCTTGTCCTGGAGCCTCGCCTCACCTTGTCCTGGAGCCTCGCCTCACCTTGTCCTGGAGCCTTGCCTCGCCTCACCTTGTCCTGGAGCATCGCCTCACCTCACCTTGTCCTGGAGCCTTGCCTCGCCTCACCTTGTCCTGGAGCCTTGCCTTGCCTCACCTCACCTTGTCCTGGAGCCTTGCCTTGCCTCACCTCACCTTGTCCTGGAGCCTCGCCTCACCTTGTTCTGGAGCATCGCCTCACCTCACCTTGTCCTGGAGCATCGCCTCACCTCACCTTGTCCTGGAGCCTTGCCTCGCCTCACCTTGTCCTGGAGCCTCGCCTCACCTTGTCCTGGAGCCTTGCCTCGCCTCACCTTGTCCTGGAGCCTCGCCTCACCTTGTTCTGGAGCATCGCCTCACCTCACCTTGTCCTGGAGCATCGCCTCACCTCACCTTGTCCTGGAGCCTTGCCTCGCCTCACCTTGTCCTGGAGCCTCGCCTCACCTTGTCCTGGAGCCTTGCCTCGCCTCACCTTGTCCTGGAGCATCGCCTCACCTCACCTTGTCCTAGAGCATCGCCTCACCTCACCTTGTCCTGGAGCCTTGCCTCGCCTCACCTTGTCCTGGAGCCTTGCCTCGCCTCACCTTGTCCTGGAGCATCGCCTCACCTCACCTTGTCCTGGAGCCTTGCCTCGCCTCACCTTGTCCTGGAGCCTTGCCTTGCCTCACCTCACCTTGTCCTGGAGCCTTGCCTTGCCTCACCTCACCTTGTCCTGGAGCCTCGCCTCACCTTGTTCTGGAGCATCGCCTCACCTCACCTTGTCCTGGAGCATCGCCTCACCTCACCTTGTCCTGGAGCCTTGCCTCGCCTCACCTTGTCCTGGAGCCTCGCCTCACCTTGTCCTGGAGCCTTGCCTCGCCTCACCTTGTCCTGGAGCCTCGCCTCACCTTGTTCTGGAGCATCGCCTCACCTCACCTTGTCCTGGAGCATCGCCTCACCTCACCTTGTCCTGGAGCCTTGCCTCGCCTCACCTTGTCCTGGAGCCTCGCCTCACCTTGTCCTGGAGCCTTGCCTCGCCTCACCTTGTCCTGGAGCATCGCCTCACCTCACCTTGTCCTGGAGCCTTGCCTCGCCTCACCTTGTCCTGGAGCCTTGCCTTGCCTCACCTCACCTTGTCCTGGAGCCTTGCCTTGCCTCACCTCACCTTGTCCTGGAGCCTCGCCTCACCTTGTTCTGGAGCATCGCCTCACCTCACCTTGTCCTGGAGCATCGCCTCACCTCACCTTGTCCTGGAGCCTTGCCTCGCCTCACCTTGTCCTGGAGCCTTGCCTTGCCTCACCTCACCTTGTCCTGGAGCCTCGCCTCACCTTGTTCTGGAGCATCGCCTCACCTTACCTTGTCCTGGAGCCTTGCCTCGCCTCACCTTGTCCTGGAGCCTTGCCTCGCCTCACCTTGTCCTGGAGCCTTGCCTCACCTCACCTTGTCCTGGAGCCTTGCCTCGCCTCACCTTATCCTGGAGCATCGCTTCACCTCACCTTGTCCTGGAGCCTCGCCTCACCTCACCTTGTCCTGGAGCCTTGCCTCACCTCACCTTGTCCTGGAGCCTTGCCTCGCCTCACCTTGTCCTGGAGCCTTGCCTCACCTCACCTTGTCCTGGAGCCTTTCCTCACCTCACCTTGTCCTGGAGACTCACCTCTCCTTGTCCTGGAGCCTTGCCTCAACTCACCTTGTCCTGGAGCATGGCCTCGCCTCACCTTGTCCTGGAGCCTTGCCTCACCTCACCTTGTCCTGGAGCCTCACCTCACCTTGTCCTGGAGCCTCGCCTCACCTTGTCCTGGAGCCTCACCTCACCTCACCTTGTCCTGGAGCCTTGCCACTCCTCACCTTGTCCTGGAGCCTTGCCTCGCCTCACCTTGTCCTGGAGCCTTGCCTCACCTCACCTTGTCCTGGAGCCTTGCCTCGCCTCACCTAGTCCTGGAGCCTTGCCTCACCTCAACTCACCTTGTCCTGGAGCCTCGCCTCACCTTGTCCTGGAGCCTCGCCTCACCTTGTCCTGGAGCCTTGCCTCGCCTCGCCTCACCTTGTCCTGGAGCCTTGCATCGCCTCGCCTTGTCCTGGAGCTTTGCCGCACCTAACCTTGTCCTGGAGCCTCGCCTCACCTTGTCCTGGAGCCTCGCCTCACCTTGTCCTGGAGCCTTGCCTCGCCTCGCCTCACCTTGTCCTGGAGCCTTGCCTCGCCTCGCCTTGTCCTGGAGCTTTGCCTCACCTCACCTTGTCCTGGCGCCTCGCCTCACCTTGTCCTGGAGCCTTGCCTCACCTCACCTTGTCCTGGAGCCTTGCCTCACCTCTGCTTGTCCTGGAGCCTTGCCTCACCTTGTCCTGGAGCCTTGCCTCACCTCACCTTGTCCTGGAGCCTTGCCTCGCCTCACCTTGTCCTGGAGCCTTGCCTCACCTCACCTTGTCCTGGAGCCTTGCCTCGCCTCACCTTGTCCTGGAGCCTTGCCTCACCTCAAATTGTCCTGGAGCCTTTCCTCACCTTAACTTGTCCTGGAGACTCACCTCACCTTGTCCTGGAGCCTTGCCTCACCTCACCTTGTCCTGGAGCATGGCCTCGCCTCACCTTGTCCTGGAGCCTTGCCTCACCTTGTCCTGGAGCCTTGCCTCACCTTGTCTTGGAGCCTCACCTCACCTTGTCGTGGAGCCTAGCCTCACCTTGTCCTGGAGCCTCGCCTCACCTCACCTTGTCCTGGAGCCTCGCCTCACCTTTTCCTGGAGCCTCGCCTCACCTCACCTTGTCCTGGAGCCTTGCCTCACCTCACCTTGTCCTGGAGCCTCGTCTCACCATGTTCTGGAGCATCGCCTCACCTCACCTTGTCCTGGAGCCTTGCCTTGCCTCGCCTCACCTTATCCTGGAGCATCGCTTCACCTCACCTTGTCCTGGAGCCTTGCCTCACCTCACCTTGTCCTGGAGCCTTGCCTCACCTCACCTTGTCCTGGAGCCTCGCCTCACCTTGTTCTGGAGCATCTCCTCACCTCAACTTGTCCTGGAGCCTTGCCTTGCCTCGCCTCACCTTATCCTGGAGCATCTCTTCACCTCACCTTGTCCTGGAGCCTTGCCTCGCCTCACCTTGTCCTGGAGCCTTGCCTCACCTCACCTTGTCCTGGAGCCTTGCCTCGCCTCACCTTGTCCTGGAGCATCGCTTCACCTCACCTTGTCCTGGAGCCTCGCCTCACCTCACCTTGTCCTGGAGCCTTGCCTCACCTCACCTTGTCCTGGAGCCTCGCCTCACCTTGTTCTGGAGCATCGCCTCGCCTCACCTTGTCCTGGAGCCTCGCCTCACCTCACCTTGTCCTAGAGCCTTGCCTCGCCTCACCTTGTCCTGGAGCCTTGCCTTGCCTCGCCTCACCTTATCCTGGAGCATCGCCTCACCTCACCTTGTCCTGGAGCCTTGCCTCGCCTCACCTTGTCCTGGAGCCTTGCCTCGCCTCACCTTGTCCTAGAGCCTTGCCTCGCCTCACCTTGTCCTGGAGCCTTGCCTCGCCTCACCTTGTCCTGGAGCCTTGCCTTGCCTCGCCTCACCTTGTCCTGGAGCCTTGCCTTGCCTCGCCTCACCTTGTCCTGGAGCCTAGCCTCGCCTAACTTTGTCCTGGAGCCTCGCCTCACCTTGTCCTGGAGCCTTGCCTCACCTCACCTTTTCCTGTAGCCTCGCCTCACCACACGTTGTCCTGGAGCCTTGCCTCACCTCACCGTGTCCTGGAGCCTCGCCTCGCCTCACCTTGTCCAGGAGCCTCGCCTTGCCTCACCTCACCTTGTCCTGGAGCATTGCCTCAATTCACCTCACCATGTCCTGGAGCCTTGCCTCACCTCACCTTGTCCTAGAGCCTCGCCTCACCTCACCTTGTCCTGGAGCCTCACCTCACCTCACCTTGTCCTGGAGTCTCACCTCGCCTCACCTTGTGCTGGAGCCATGCCTCACCTCACCTCACCTTGTCCTGGAGCCTAGCCTCTCCTCGCCTCACCTTGTCCTGGAGCCTCGCCTCAGCTCACCTTGTCCTGGAGCCTTGCCTCGCCTCGCCTCACCTTGTCCTGGAGCCTTGCCTCACCTCACCTTGTCCTGGAGCCTTGCCTTGCCTCACCTTGTCCTGGAGACTTGCCTCACCTCACCTCACCTTGTCCCGGAGCCTCGCCTCACCTTGTCCTGGAGCCTCACCTCAGCTCACCTTGTCCCGGAGCCTTGCCTCACCTCGCCTTGTCCTGGAGCCTTGCCTCGGCTCACCTTTTCCTGGAGCCTCGCCTCACCTCACCTTATCCTGGAGCCTAGTCTCGCCTCGCCTCACCTTGTCCTGGAGCCTCACCTCACCTCACATTGTCCTGGAGCCTTGCCTCACCTTGTCCTGGAGCCTTGCCTCACCTTGTCCTGGAGCCTTGCCTCACCTCACCTTGTCCTGCAGCCTTGCCTCGCCTCACCTTGTCCTGGAGCCTTGCCTCACCTCAACTCACCTTGTCCTGGAGCCTCGCCTCACCTTGTCCTGGAGCCTCGCCTCACCTTGTCCTGAAGCCTTGCCTCGCCTCGCCTCACCTTGTCCTGGAGCCTTGCCACGCCTCGCCTCACCTTGTCCTGGAGCCTTGCCTCGTCTCACCTTGTCCTGGAGCCTTGTCTCGCCTCACCTTGTCCTGGAGCCTCATCTCAGCTCACCTTGTCCTGGAGCCTTGCCTCGCCTCGCCTTGTCCTGGAGCTTTGCCTCACCTCACCTTGTCCTGGAGCCTCACCTCACCTTGTCCTGGAGCCTCGCCTGACCTCACCTTGTCCTGGTGCCTCACCTCACCTTGTCCTGGAGCCTCGCCTCACCTTGTCCTGGAGCCTCGCCTCGCCTCACCTCACCTTGTCCTGGAGCCTTGCCTCGCCTCACCTTGTCCTGGAGCCTTGGCTCGCCTCACCTTGTCCTGGAGCCTCGCCTCACCTTGTCCTGGAGCCTTGCCTCACCTCACCTTGTCCTGGAGCCTCACCTCACCTTGTCCTGGAGCCTTGCCTCACCTCACCTTGTCCTGGAGCCTCACCTCACCTTGTTCTGGAGCCTTGCCTCACCTCACCTTGTCCTGGAGCCTTAGCTCGCCTCACCTTGTCCTGGAGCCTTGCCTCACATCACCTTGTCCTGGAGCCTCGCCTCACCTTGTCCTGGAGCCGCGCCTCGCCTCACCTTGTCCTGGAGCCTTGCCTCACCTCACCTTGTCCTGGAGCCTCGCCTCACCTTGTCCTGGAGCCTCGCCTCACCTCACCTTGTCCTGGAGCCTTGCCTCACCTCACCTTGTCCTGGAGCCTTGCCTCACCTCACCTTGTCCTGGAGCCTTTCCTCACCTTGTCCTGGAGCCTCGCCTCACCTTGTCCTGGAGCATCGCCTCGCCTCGCCTCTGCCTGGAGCCTTGCCTCGCCTCACCTCAACTTGTCTTGGAGCCTAGCCTCGCCTCACCTCACCTTGTCCTGGAGCCTAGCCTCGCCTCGCCTCTGCCTGGAGCCTTGCATCGCCCCGCCTCTGCCTGGAGCCTCGCCTTGCCTCGGCCTTGAGCCTACCCTCGCCTCGCCTCACCTTGTCCTGGAGCCTTTCCTCGCCTCACCTCTGCCTGGAGCCTCGCCTCGCCTCGCCTCTGCCTGGAGCCTCGCCTCACCTTGACCTGGAGCCTAGCCTCGCCTCGCCTCACCTTGTCCTGGATCCTAGCCTCGCCTTGCCTCATCTTGTCCTGGAGCCTTGCCTCGCCTCACCTTGTCCTGGAGCCTAGCCTCGCCTCACCTTGTCCTGGAGCCTTGCCTCGCCTCGCCTCACCTTGTCCTGGAGCATTGCCTCGCCTCGCCTCACCTCACCTTGTCCTGGAGCCTCGCCTCACCTCACCTTGTCCTGGAGCCTTGCCTCCCCTTCTCCTCACCTCACCTTGTCCTGGAGCCTCGCCACACCTCACCTTGTCCTGGAGCCTTGCCTCATCTCACCTCACCTTGTCCTGGAGCCTCGACTCACCTCACCTTGTCCTGGAGCCTTGCCTCGCCTCACCTTGTCCTGGAGCGATGACTCGCCTCACCTCACCTTGTCCTGCAGCCTAGCCTCGCCTCGCCTCACCTTGTCCTGGAATCTCGCCTCACCTCACCTTGTCCTGGAGCCTTGCCTCGCCTCGCCTCACCTTGTCCTGGAGCTTTGCCTCACCTCACCTTGTCCTGGAGCCTTGCCTCGCCTCACCTTGTCCTGGAGCCTTGCCTCACCTCACCTCACCTTGTCCTGGAGCCTCGCCTCAGCTCACCTTGTCCTGGAGCCTCACCTCAGCTCACCTTGTCCTGGAGCCTCACATCACCTCACCTTGTCCTGGAGCCTCGCCTCACCTCACCTTGTCCTGGAGCCTCACCTCAGCTCACCTTGTCCCGGAGCCTTGCCTCACCTCGCCTTGCCTCGCCTCGCCTCACCTTGTCCAGGAGCCTCGCCTCACCTCACCTTGTCATGGAGCCTAGCCTTACCTCGCGTCACCTTGTCATGGAGCCTCGCCTCACCTCACCTTGTCCTGGAGCCTTGCCTCACCTCGCCTCACCTTGTCCTGGAGCCTTGCCTCACCTCACCTTGTCCTGGAGAATTGCCTCGCCTCACCTTGTCCTGGAACCTTCCCTCACCTCACCTCACCTTGTCCTGGAGCCTCGCCTCACCTTGTCCTGGAGCCTTCCCTCACCTCACCTCACCTTGTCCTGGAGCCTCGCCTCATCTTGTCCTGGAGCCTTGCCTCGCCTCGCCTCACCTTGTCCTGGACCTTGCCTCACCTCACCTTGTCCTGGATCCTAGCCTCGCCTTGCCTCATCTTGTCCTGGAGCCTTGCCTCGCCTCACCTTGTCCTGGAGCCTAGCCTCGCCTCACCTTGTCCTGGAGCCTTGCCTCGCCTCGCCTCACCTTGTCCTGGAGCATTGCCTCGCCTCGCCTCACCTCACCTTGTCCTGGAGCCTCGCCTCACCTCACCTTGTCCTGGAGCCTTGCCTCATCTCACCTCACCTTGTCCTGGAGCCTCGACTCACCTCACCTTGTCCTGGAGCCTTGCCTCGCCTCACCTTGTCCTGGAGCGATGCCTCGCCTCACCTCACCTTGTCCTGGAGCCTAGCCTCGCCTCGCCTCACCTTGTCCTGGAATCTCGCCTCACCTCACCTTGTCCTGGAGCCTTGCCTCGCCTCGCGTCACCTTGTACTGGAGCCTCACCTCACCTCACCTTGTCCTGGAGCCTTGCCTCGCCTCACCTTGTCCTGTAGCCTTGCCTCGCCTCACCTTTTCCTGGAGCGATGCCTCGCCTCACCTCACCTTGTCCTGGAGCCTAGCCTCGCCTCGCCTCACCTTGTCCTGGAGTCTCGCCTCACCTCACCTTGTCCTGGAGCCTTGCCTCGCCTCGCCTCACCTTGTCCTGGAGCCTTGCCTCGCCTCACCTTGTCCTGGAGCCTTGCCTCACCTCACCTCACCTTGTCCTGGAGCCTCGCCTCACCTTGTCCTGGAGCCTCACCTCAGCTCACCTTGTCCCGGAGCCTTGCCTCGCCTCACCTTGTCCTGGAGCCTAGCCTCGCCTCACCTTGTCCTGGAGCCTTGCCTCGCCTCGCCTCACCTTGTCCTGGAGCCTTGCCTCGCCTCACCTCACCTCACCTTGTCCTGGAGCCTCGCCTCACCTCACCTTGTCCTGGAGCCTTGCCTCCCCTTCTCCTCACCTCACCTTGTCCTGGAGCCTCGCCTCACCTCACCTTGTCCTGGAGCCTTGCCTCATCTCACCTCACCTTGTCCTGGAGCCTCGACTCACCTCACCTTGTCCTGGAGCCTTGCCTCGCCTCACCTTGTCCTGGAGCGATGCCTCGCCTCACCTCACCTTGTCCTGGAGCCTAGCCTCACCTCGCCTCACCTTGTCCTGGAGTCTCGGCTCACCTCACCTTGTCCTGGAGACTTGCCTCGCCTCGCCTCACCTTGTACTGGAGCCTTGCTTCACCTCAACTTATCCTGGAGCCTCACCTCAGCTCACCTTGTCCCGGAGCCTTGCCTCGCCTCGCCTTGCCTCGCCTAGCCTCACCTTGTCCAGGAGCCTCGCCTCACCTCACCTTGTCATGGAGCCTAGCCTTACCTCGCGTCAGCTTGTCATGGAGCCTCACCTCAACTCACCTTGTCCTGGAGCCTTGCCTCACCTCGCCTCACCTTGTCCTGGAGCCTTGCCTCACCTCACCTTGTCCTGGAGAATTGCCTCGCCTCACCTTGTCCTGGAACCTTCCCTCACCTCACCTCACCTTGTCCTGGAGCCTCGCCTCACCTTGTCCTGGAGCCTTCCCTCACCTCACCTCACCTTGTCCTGGAGCCTCGCCTCATCTTGTCCTGGAGCCTTGCCTCGCCTCGCCTCACCTTGTCCTGGACCTTGCCTCACCTCACCTTGTCCTGGAGCCTCACCTCACCTTGCCCTGGAGCCTCGCCTCACCTTGTCCTGGAGCCTCACCTCACCTCACCTTGTCCTGGAGCCTTGCCTCACCTCACCTCACCTTGTCCTGGAGCCTCGCATCACCTTGTCCTGGACCCTCGCCTCACCTTGTCCTGGAGCCTTGCCTCGCCTTGCCTCACCTTGTCCTGGAGCCTTGCCTCGCCTCACCTTGTCCTGGAGCCTTGCCTCACCTCACCTTGTCCTGGAGCCTCACCTCACATTGTCCTGGAGCCTCGCCTCACCTTGTCCTGGAGCCTTCCCTCACCTCACCTCACCTTGTCCTGGAGCCTCGCCTCACCTTGTCCTGGAGCCTTGCCTCACCTTGTCCTGGAGCCTCGCCTCACCTTGTCCTGGAGCCTTGCCTCACCTCACCTCACCTTGTCCTGGAGCCTTGCCTCACCTCACCTCACCTTGTCCTGGAGCCTTGCCTCACCTCACCTTGTCCTGGAGCCTCACCTCACCTTGTCCTGGAGCCTTGCCTCACCTCACCTCACCTTGTCCTGGAGCCTTGCCTCACCTCGCCTCACCTTGTCCTGGAGCCTTGCCTCACCTCACCTCACCTTGTCCTGGAGCCTTGCCTCACCTCACCTCACCTTGTCCTGGAGCCTTGCCTCACCTCACCTTGTCCTGGAGCCTTGCCTCGCCTCACCTTGTCCTGGAGCCTCGCCTCACCTCACCTTGTCCTGGAGCCTTGCCTCGCCTCACCTTGTCCTGGAGCCTTTCCTCACCTCACCTTGTCCTGGAGCCTTGCCTCACCTCACCTTGTCCTGGAGCCGTTCATCACCTCACCTTGTCCTGGAGCCGTTCATCACCTCACCTTGTCCTGGAGCCTTGCCTCACCTTGTCCTGGAGCCTTGCCTCACCTTGTCCTGGAGCCGTTCATCACCTCACCTTGTCCTGGAGCCTTGCCTCGCCTCACCTTGTCCTGGAGCCTTTCCTCACCTCACCTTGTCCTGGAGCCTTGCCTGACTTCACCTCACCTTGACCTGGAGCCTAGCCTCGCCTCACCTCACCTTGTCCTGGAGCCTAGCCTCGCCTCGCCTCTGCCTGGAGCCTTGCATCGCCCCGCCTCTGCCTGGAGCCTCGCCTTGCCTCGGCCTTGAGCCTACCCTCGCCTCGCCTCACCTTGTCCTGGAGCCTTTCCTCGCCTCACCTCTGCCTGGAGCCTCGCCTCGCCTCGCCTCTGCCTGGAGCCTCGCCTCACCTTGACCTGGAGCCTAGCCTCGCCTCGCCTCACCTTGTCCTGGATCCTAGCCTCGCCTTGCCTCATCTTGTCCTGGAGCCTTGCCTCGCCTCACCTTGTCCTGGAGCCTAGCCTCGCCTCACCTTGTCCTGGAGCCTTGCCTCGCCTCGCCTCACCTTGTCCTGGAGCATTGCCTCGCCTCGCCTCACCTCACCTTGTCCTGGAGCCTCGCCTCACCTCACCTTGTCCTGGAGCCTTGCCTCCCCTTCTCCTCACCTCACCTTGTCCTGGAGCCTCGCCTCACCTCACCTTGTCCTGGAGCCTTGCCTCAACTCACCTCACCTTGTCCTGGAGCCTCGACTCACCTCACCTTGTCCTGGAGCCTTGCCTCGCCTCACCTTGTCCTGGAGCGATGACTCGCCTCACCTCACCTTGTCCTGCAGCCTAGCCTCGCCTCGCCTCACCTTGTCCTGGAATCTCGCCTCACCTCACCTTGTCCTGGAGCCTTGCCTCGCCTCGCCTCACCTTGTCCTGGAGCTTTGCCTCACCTCACCTTGTCCTGGAGCCTTGCCTCGCCTCACCTTGTCCTGGAGCCTTGCCTCACCTCACCTCACCTTGTCCTGGAGCCTCGCCTCAGCTCACCTTGTCCTGGAGCCTCACCTCAGCTCACCTTGTCCTGGAGCCTCACATCACCTCACCTTGTCCTGGAGCCTCGCCTCACCTCACCTTGTCCTGGAGCCTCACCTCAGCTCACCTTGTCCCGGAGCCTTGCCTCACCTCGCCTTGCCTCGCCTCGCCTCACCTTGTCCAGGAGCCTCGCCTCACCTCACCTTGTCATGGAGCCTAGCCTTACCTCGCGTCACCTTGTCATGGAGCCTCGCCTCACCTCACCTTGTCCTGGAGCCTTGCCTCACCTCGCCTCACCTTGTCCTGGAGCCTTGCCTCACCTCACCTTGTCCTGGAGAATTGCCTCGCCTCACCTTGTCCTGGAACCTTCCCTCACCTCACCTCACCTTGTCCTGGAGCCTCGCCTCACCTTGTCCTGGAGCCTTCCCTCACCTCACCTCACCTTGTCCTGGAGCCTCGCCTCATCTTGTCCTGGAGCCTTGCCTCGCCTCGCCTCACCTTGTCCTGGACCTTGCCTCACCTCACCTTGTCCTGGATCCTAGCCTCGCCTTGCCTCATCTTGTCCTGGAGCCTTGCCTCGCCTCACCTTGTCCTGGAGCCTAGCCTCGCCTCACCTTGTCCTGGAGCCTTGCCTCGCCTCGCCTCACCTTGTCCTGGAGCATTGCCTCGCCTCGCCTCACCTCACCTTGTCCTGGAGCCTCGCCTCACCTCACCTTGTCCTGGAGCCTTGCCTCCCCTTCTCCTCACCTCACCTTGTCCTGGAGCCTCGCCTCACCTCACCTTGTCCTGGAGCCTTGCCTCATCTCACCTCACCTTGTCCTGGAGCCTCGACTCACCTCACCTTGTCCTGGAGCCTTGCCTCGCCTCACCTTGTCCTGGAGCGATGCCTCGCCTCACCTCACCTTGTCCTGGAGCCTAGCCTCGCCTCGCCTCACCTTGTCCTGGAATCTCGCCTCACCTCACCTTGTCCTGGAGCCTTGCCTCGCCTCGCGTCACCTTGTACTGGAGCCTCACCTCACCTCACCTTGTCCTGGAGCCTTGCCTCGCCTCACCTTGTCCTGTAGCCTTGCCTCGCCTCACCTTTTCCTGGAGCGATGCCTCGCCTCACCTCACCTTGTCCTGGAGCCTAGCCTCGCCTCGCCTCACCTTGTCCTGGAGCCTCGCCTCACCTCACCTTGTCCTGGAGCCTCGCCTCACCTTTTCCTGGAGCCTCACCTCACCTTGTCCTGGAGCCTCGCCTCACCTTGTCCTGGAGCCTCGCCTCACCTCACCTTGTCCTGGAGCCTCACCTCACCTTGTCCTGGAGCCTCACCTCACCTTGACCTGGAGCCTTGCCTCACCTCACCTTGTCCTGGAGCCTCGCCTCACCTTGTTCTGGAGCATCGCCTCACCTCACCTTGTCCTGGAGCCTTGCCTCGCCACACCTTGTCCTAGAGCCTTGCCTCGCCTCACCTTGTCCTGGAGCCTCGCCTCACCTTGTCCTGGAGCCTTGCCTTGCCTCACCTCACCTTATCCTGGAGCATCGCCTCACCTCACCTTGTCCTGGAGCCTTGCCTCGCCTCACCTTGTCCTGGAGCCTCGCCTCACCTTGTCCTGGAGCCTTGCCTTGCCTCGCCTCACCTTGTCCTGGAGCCTCGCCTCACCTTGTCCTGGAGCCTTGCCTTGCCTCGCCTCACCTTGTCCTGGAGCCTCGCCTCGCCTCACCTTGTCCTGGAGCCTTGCCTTGCCTCGCCTCACCTTGTACTGGAGCCTTGCCTTGCCTCGCCTCACCTTGTCCTGGAGCCTCGCCTCGCCTCACCTTGTCCTGGAGCCTTGCCTCGCCTCACCTTGTCCTGGAGCCTCGCCTCACCTTGTCCTGGAGCCTTGCCTTGCCTCGCCTCACCTTGTCCTGGAGCCTCGCCTCACCTTGTCCTGGAGCCTTGCCTTGCCTCGCCTCACCTTGTCCTGGAGCCTTGCCTCACCTTGTCCTGTAGCCTTGCCTCGCCTCACCTTGTCCTGGAGCCTTGCCTTGCCTCGCCTCACCTTGTCCTGGAGCCTCGCCTCGCCTCACCTTGTCCTGGAGCCTTGCCTCGCCTCACCTTGTCCTGGAGCCTTGCCTTGCCTCGCCTCACCTTGTCCTGTAGCCTTGCCTTGCCTCGCCTCACCTTGTACTGGAGCCTTGCCTTGCCTCGCCTCACCTTGTCCTGGAGCCTCGCCTCGCCTCACCTTGTCCTGGAGCCTTGCCTCGCCTCACCTTGTCCTGGAGCCATGCCTTGCCTCGCCTCACCTTGTCCTGGAGCCTTGCCTTGCCTTGCCTCACCTTGTCCTGGAGCTTTGCCTCACCTCACCTTGTCCTGGAGCCTCGCCTCACCTTGTCCTGGAGCCTTGCCTCACCTCACCTTGTCCTGGAGCCTTGCCTCGCCTCACCTTGTCCAGGAGCCTTGCCTCGCCTCACCTTGTCCTGGAGCCTTGCCTCACCTCACCTTGTCCTGGAGCCTTTCCTCACCTCACCTTGTCCTGGAGACTCACCTCACCTTGTCCTGGAGCCTTGCCTCACCTCACCTTGTCCTGGAGCATGGCCTCGCCTCACCTTGTCCTGGAGCCTTGCCTCACCTCACCTTGTCTTGGAGCCTCACCTCACCTTGTCCTGGAGCCTCGCCTCACCTTGTCCTGGAGCCTCGCCTCACCTCACCTTGTCCTGGAGCCTCGACTCAGCTTTTCCTGGAGCCTCGCCTCACCTCACCTTGTCCTGGAGCCTTGCCTCACCTCACCTTGTCCTGGAGCCTCGCCTCACCTTGTTCTGGAGCATCGCCTCACCTCACCTTGTCCTGGAGCCTTGCCTCGCCTCACCTTGTCCTGGAGCATCGCCTCACCTCACCTTGTCCTGGAGCCTTGCCTCGCCTCACCTTGTCCTGGAGCCTTGCCTTGCCTCACCTCACCTTGTCCTGGAGCCTCGCCTCACCTTGTTCTGGAGCATCGCCTCACCTCACCTTGTCCTGGAGCCTTGCCTCGCCTCACCTTGTCCTGGAGCCTTGCCTCGCCTCACCTTGTCCTGGAGCCTTGCCTCACCTCACCTTGTCCTGGAGCCTTGCCTCGCCTCACCTTATCCTGGAGCATCGCTTCACCTCACCTTGTCCTGGAGCCTCGCCTCACCTCACCTTGTCCTGGAGCCTTGCCTCACCTCACCTTGTCCTGGAGCCTTGCCTCGCCTCACCTTGTCCTGGAGCCTCACCTCACCTCACCTTGTCCTGGAGCCTTGCCACTCCTCACCTTGTCCTGGAGCCTTGCCTCGCCTCACCTTGTCCTGGAGCCTTGCCTCACCTCACCTTGTCCTGGAGCCTTGCCTCGCCTCACCTAGTCCTGGAGCCTTGCCTCACCTCAACTCACCTTGTCCTGGAGCCTCGCCTCACCTTGTCCTGGAGCCTCGCCTCACCTTGTCCTGGAGCCTTGCCTCGCCTCGCCTCACCTTGTCCTGGAGCCTTGCCTCGCCTCACCTTGTCCTGGAGCATCGCCTCACCTCACCTTGTCCTGGAGCCTTGCCTCGCCTCACCTTGTCCTGGAGCCTTGCCTTGCCTCACCTCACCTTGTCCTGGAGCCTTGCCTTGCCTCACCTCACCTTGTCCTGGAGCCTCGCCTCACCTTGTTCTGGAGCATCGCCTCACCTCACCTTGTCCTGGAGCATCGCCTCACCTCACCTTGTCCTGGAGCCTTGCCTCGCCTCACCTTGTCCTGGAGCCTTGCCTTGCCTCACCTCACCTTGTCCTGGAGCCTCGCCTCACCTTGTTCTGGAGCATCGCCTCACCTTACCTTGTCCTGGAGCCTTGCCTCGCCTCACCTTGTCCTGGAGCCTTGCCTCGCCTCACCTTGTCCTGGAGCCTTGCCTCACCTCACCTTGTCCTGGAGCCTTGCCTCGCCTCACCTTATCCTGGAGCATCGCTTCACCTCACCTTGTCCTGGAGCCTCGCCTCACCTCACCTTGTCCTGGAGCCTTGCCTCACCTCACCTTGTCCTGGAGCCTTGCCTCGCCTCACCTTGTCCTGGAGCCTTGCCTCGCCTCACCTTGTCCTGGAGCCTTGCCTCACCTCACCTTGTCCTGGAGCCTTTCCTCACCTCACCTTGTCCTGGAGACTCACCTCTCCTTGTCCTGGAGCCTTGCCTCAACTCACCTTGTCCTGGAGCATGGCCTCGCCTCACCTTGTCCTGGAGCCTTGCCTCACCTCACCTTGTCCTGGAGCCTCACCTCACCTTGTCCTGGAGCCTCGCCTCACCTTGTCCTGGAGCCTCACCTCACCTCACCTTGTCCTGGAGCCTTGCCACTCCTCACCTTGTCCTGGAGCCTTGCCTCGCCTCACCTTGTCCTGGAGCCTTGCCTCACCTCACCTTGTCCTGGAGCCTTGCCTCGCCTCACCTAGTCCTGGAGCCTTGCCTCACCTCAACTCACCTTGTCCTGGAGCCTCGCCTCACCTTGTCCTGGAGCCTCGCCTCACCTTGTCCTGGAGCCTTGCCTCGCCTCGCCTCACCTTGTCCTGGAGCCTTGCATCGCCTCGCCTTGTCCTGGAGCTTTGCCGCACCTAACCTTGTCCTGGAGCCTCGCCTCACCTTGTCCTGGAGCCTCGCCTCACCTTGTCCTGGAGCCTTGCCTCGCCTCGCCTCACCTTGTCCTGGAGCCTTGCCTCGCCTCGCCTTGTCCTGGAGCTTTGCCTCACCTCACCTTGTCCTGGAGCCTCGCCTCACCTTGTCCTGGAGCCTTGCCTCACCTCACCTTGTCCTGGAGCCTTGCCTCACATCACCTTGTCCTGGAGCCTTGCCTCACCTTGTCCTGGAGCCTTGCCTCGCCTCACCTTGTCCTGGAGCCTTGCCTCACCTCACCTTGTCCTGGAGCCTTGCCTCGCCTCACCTTGTCCTGGAGCCTTGCCTCACCTCACCTTGTCCTGGAGCCTTTCCTCACCTTAACTTGTCCTGGAGACTCACCTCACCTTGTCCTGGAGCCTTGCCTCACCTCACCTTGTCCTGGAGCATGGCCTCGCCTCACCTTGTCCTGGATCCTTGCCTCACCTTGTCCTGGAGCCTTGCCTCACCTTGTCTTGGAGCCTCACCTCACCTTGTCGTGGAGCCTAGCCTCACCTTGTCCTGGAGCCTCGCCTCACCTCACCTTGTCCTGGAGCCTCGCCTCACCTTTTCCTGGAGCCTCGCCTCACCTCACGTTGTCCTGGAGCCTTGCCTTGCCTCGCCTCACCTTATCCTGGAGCCTCGCCTCACCATGTTCTGGAGCATCGCCTCACCTCACCTTGTCCTGGAGCCTTGCCTTGCCTCGCCTCACCTTATCCTGGAGCATCGCTTCACCTCACCTTGTCCTGGAGCCTTGCCTCACCTCACCTTGTCCTGGAGCCTTGCCTCACCTCACCTTGTCCTGGAGCCTCGCCTCACCTTGTTCTGGAGCATCTCCTCACCTCAACTTGTCCTGGAGCCTTGCCTTGCCTCGCCTCACCTTATCCTGGAGCATCTCTTCACCTCACCTTGTCCTGGAGCCTTGCCTCGCCTCACCTTGTCCTGGAGCCTTGCCTCACCTCACCTTGTCCTGGAGCCTTGCCTCGCCTCACCTTGTCCTGGAGCATCGCTTCACCTCACCTTGTCCTGGAGCCTCGCCTCACCTCACCTTGTCCTGGAGCCTTGCCTCACCTCACCTTGTCCTGGAGCCTCGCCTCACCTTGTTCTGGAGCATCGCCTCGCCTCACCTTGTCCTGGAGCCTCGCCTCACCTCACCTTGTCCTAGAGCCTTGCCTCGCCTCACCTTGTCCTGGAGCCTTGCCTTGCCTCGCCTCACCTTATCCTGGAGCATCGCCTCACCTCACCTTGTCCTGGAGCCTTGCCTCGCCTCACCTTGTCCTGGAGCCTTGCCTCGCCTCACCTTGTCCTAGAGCCTTGCCTCGCCTCACCTTGTCCTGGAGCCTTGCCTCGCCTCACCTTGTCCTGGAGCCTTGCCTTGCCTCGCCTCACCTTGTCCTGGAGCCTTGCCTTGCCTCGCCTCACCTTGTCCTGGAGCCTAGCCTCGCCTAACTTTGTCCTGGAGCCTCGCCTCACCTTGTCCTGGAGCCTTGCCTCACCTCACCTTTTCCTGTAGCCTCGCCTCACCACACTTTGTCCTGGAGCCTTGCCTCACCTCACCGTGTCCTGGAGCCTCGCCTCGCCTCACCTTGTCCAGGAGCCTCGCCTTGCCTCACCTCACCTTGTCCTGGAGCATTGCCTCAATTCACCTCACCATGTCCTGGAGCCTCGCCTCACCTCACCTTGTCCTGGAGCCTTGCCTCACCTCACCTTGTCCTAGAGCCTCGCCTCACCTCACCTTGTCCTGGAGCCTCACCTCACCTCACCTTGTGCTGGAGCCATGCCTCACCTCACCTCACCTTGTCCTGGAGCCTAGCCTCTCCTCGCCTCACCTTGTCCTGGAGCCTCGCCTCAGCTCACCTTGTCCTGGAGCCTTGCCTCGCCTCGCCTCACCTTGTCCTGGAGCCTTGCCTCACCTCACCTTGTCCTGGAGCCTTGCCTTGCCTCACCTTGTCCTGGAGACTTGCCTCACCTCACACCTTGTCCCGGAGCCTCGCCTCACCTTGTCCTGGAGCCTCACCTCAGCTCACCTTGTCCCGGAGCCTTGCCTCACCTCGCCTTGTCCTGGAGCCTTGCCTCGGCTCACCTTTTCCTGGAGCCTCGCCTCACCTCACCTTATCCTGGAGCCTAGTCTCGCCTCGCCTCACCTTGTCCTGGAGCCTCACCTCACCTCACATTGTCCTGGAGCCTTGCCTCACCTTGTCCTGGAGCCTTGCCTCACCTTGTCCTGGAGCCTTGCCTCACCTCACCTTGTCCTGCAGCCTTGCCTCGCCTCACCTTGTCCTGGAGCCTTGCCTCACCTCAACTCACCTTGTCCTGGAGCCTCGCCTCACCTTGTCCTGGAGCCTCGCCTCACCTTGTCCTGAAGCCTTGCCTCGCCTCGCCTCACCTTGTCCTGGAGCCTTGCCACGCCTCGCCTCACCTTGTCCTGGAGCCTTGCCTCGTCTCACCTTGTCCTGGAGCCTTGTCTCGCCTCACCTTGTCCTGGAGCCTCATCTCAGCTCACCTTGTCCTGGAGCCTTGCCTCGCCTCGCCTTGTCCTGGAGCTTTGCCTCACCTCACTTTGTCCTGGAGCCTCACCTCACCTTGTCCTGGAGCCTCGCCTGACCTCACCTTGTCCTGGTGCCTCACCTCACCTTGTCCTGGAGCCTCGCCTCACCTTGTCCTGGAGCCTCGCCTCGCCTCACCTCACCTTGTCCTGGAGCCTTGCCTCGCCTCACCTTGTCCTGGAGCCTTGGCTCGCCTCACCTTGTCCTGGAGCCTCGCCTCACCTTGTCCTGGAGCCTTGCCTCACCTCACCTTGTCCTGGAGCCTCACCTCACCTTGTCCTGGAGCCTTGCCTCACCTCACCTTGTCCTGGAGCCTCACCTCACCTTGTTCTGGAGCCTTGCCTCACCTCACCTTGTCCTGGAGCCTTAGCTCGCCTCACCTTGTCCTGGAGCCTTGCCTCACATCACCTTGTCCTGGAGCCTCGCCTCACCTTGTCCTGGAGCCGCGCCTCGCCTCACCTTGTCCTGGAGCCTTGCCTCACCTCACCTTGTCCTGGAGCCTCGCCTCACCTTGTCCTGGAGCCTCGCCTCACCTCACCTTGTCCTGGAGCCTTGCCTCACCTCACCTTGTCCTGGAGCCTTTCCTCACCTTGTCCTGGAGCCTCGCCTCACCTTGTCCTGGAGCATCGCCTCGCCTCGCCTCTGCCTGGAGCCTTGCCTCGCCTCACCTCAACTTGTCTTGGAGCCTAGCCTCGCCTCACCTCACCTTGTCCTGGAGCCTAGCCTCGCCTCGCCTCTGCCTGGAGCCTTGCATCGCCCCGCCTCTGCCTGGAGCCTCGCCTTGCCTCGGCCTTGAGCCTACCCTCGCCTCGCCTCACCTTGTCCTGGAGCCTTTCCTCGCCTCACCTCTGCCTGGAGCCTCGCCTCGCCTCGCCTCTGCCTGGAGCCTCGCCTCACCTTGACCTGGAGCCTAGCCTCGCCTCGCCTCACCTTATCCTGGAGCATCGCTTCACCTCACCTTGTCCTGGAGCCTTGCCTCGCCTCACCTTGTCCTGGAGCCTTGCCTCACCTCACCTTGTCCTGGAGCCTCGCCTCACCTTGTTCTGGAGCATCTCCTCACCTCACCTTGTCCTGGAGCCTTGCCTCACCTCACCTTGTCCTGGAGCCTCGCCTCACCTCACCTTGTCCTGGAGCCTCGCCTCACCTTTTCCTGGAGCCTCGCCTCACCTCACCTTGTCCTGGAGCCTTGCCTCACCTCACCTTGTCCTGGAGCCTCGCCTCACCATGTTCTGGAGCATCGCCTCACCTCACCTTGTCCTGGAGCCTTGCCTCGCCTCACCTTGTCCTGGAGCATCGCTTCACCTCACCTTGTCCTGGAGCCTCGCCTCACCTCACCTTGTCCTGGAGCCTTGCCTCACCTCACCTTGTCCTGGAGCCTCGCCTCACCTTGTTCTGGAGCATCGCCTCGCCTCACCTTGTCCTGGAGCCTCGCCTCACCTCACCTTGTCCTGGAGCCTCGCCTCACCTTTTCCTGGAGCCTCGCCTCACCTCACCTTGTCCTGGAGCCTTGCCTCACCTCACCTTGTCCTGGAGCCTCGCCTCACCATGTTCTGGAGCATCGCCTCACCTCACCTTGTCCTGGAGCCTTGCCTTGCCTCGCCTCACCTTATCCTGGAGCATCGCTTCACCTCACCTTGTCCTGGAGCCTTGCCTCACCTCACCTTGTCCTGGAGCCTTGCCTCACCTCACCTTGTCCTGGAGCCTCGCCTCACCTTGTTCTGGAGCATCTCCTCAACTCAACTTGTCCTGGAGCCTTGCCTTGCCTCGCCTCACCTTATCCTGGAGCATCTCTTCACCTCACCTTGTCCTGGAGCCTTGCCTCGCCTCACCTTGTCCTGGAGCCTTGCCTCACCTCACCTTGTCCTGGAGCCTTGCCTCGCCTCACCTTGTCCTGGAGCATCGCTTCACCTCACCTTGTCCTGGAGCCTCGCCTCACCTCACCTTGTCCTGGAGCCTTGCCTCACCTCACCTTGTCCTGGAGCCTCGCCTCACCTTGTTCTGGAGCATCGCCTCGCCTCACCTTGTCCTGGAGCCTCGCCTCACCTCACCTTGTCCTAGAGCCTTGCCTCGCCTCACCTTGTCCTGGAGCCTTGCCTCGCCTTGCCTCACCTTGTCCTGGAGCCTTGCCTCGCCTCGCCTTGTCCTGGAGCTTTGCCGCACCTAACCTTGTCCTGGAGCCTCGCCTCACCTTGTCCTGGAGCCTCGCCTCACCTTGTCCTGGAGCCTTGCCTCGCCTCGCCTCACCTTGTCCTGGAGCCTTGCCTCGCCTCGCCTTGTCCTGGAGCTTTGCCTCACCTCACCTTGTCCTGGAGCCTCGCCTCACCTTGTCCTGGAGCCTTGCCTCACCTCACCTTGTCCTGGAGCCTTGCCTCACCTCACCTTGTCCTGGAGCCTTGCCTCACCTTGTCCTGGAGCCTTGCCTCACCTCACCTTGTCCTGGAGCCTTGCCTCGCCTCACCTTGTGCTGGAGCCTTGCCTCACCTCACCTTGTCCTGGAGCCTTGCCTCGCCTCACCTTGTCCTGGAGCCTTGCCTCACCTCACCTTGTCCTGGAGCCTTTCCTCACCTTAACTTGTCCTGGAGACTCACCTCACCTTGTCCTGGAGCCTTGCCTCACCTCACCTTGTCCTGGAGCATGGCCTCGCCTCACCTTGTCCTTGAGCCTTGCCTCACCTTGTCCTGGAGCCTTGCCTCACCTTGTCTTGGAGCCTCACCTCACCTTGTCGTGGAGCCTAGCCTCACCTTGTCCTGGAGCCTCGCCTCACCTCACCTTGTCCTGGAGCCTCGCCTCACCTTTTCCTGGAGCCTCGCCTCACCTCACCTTGTCCTGGAGCCTTGCCTCACCTCACCTTGTCCTGGAGCCTCGCCTCACCATGTTCTGGAGCATCGCCTCACCTCACCTTGTCCTGGAGCCTTGCCTTGCCTCGCCTCACCTTATCCTGGAGCATCGCTTCACCTCACCTTGTCCTGGAGCCTTGCCTCACCTCACCTTGTCCTGGAGCCTTGCCTCACCTCACCTTGTCCTGGAGCCTCGCCTCACCTTGTTCTGGAGCATCTCCTCACCTCAACTTGTCCTGGAGCCTTGCCTTGCCTTGCCTCGCCTCACCTTATCCTGGAGCATCTCTTCACCTCACCTTGTCCTGGAGCCTTGCCTCGCCTCACCTTGTCCTGGAGCCTTGCCTCACCTCACCTTGTCCTGGAGCCTTGCCTCGCCTCACCTTGTCCTGGAGCATCGCTTCACCTCACCTTGTCCTGGAGCCTCGCCTCACCTCACCTTGTCCTGGAGCCTTGCCTCACCTCACCTTGTCCTGGAGCCTCGCCTCACCTTGTTCTGGAGCATCGCCTCGCCTCACCTTGTCCTGGAGCCTCGCCTCACCTCACCTTGTCCTAGAGCCTTGCCTCGCCTCACCTTGTCCTGGAGCCTTGCCTTGCCTCGCCTCACCTTATCCTGGAGCATCGCCTCACCTCACCTTGTCCTGGAGCCTTGCCTCGCCTCACCTTGTCCTGGAGCCTTGCCTCGCCTCACCTTGTCCTAGAGCCTTGCCTCGCCTCACCTTGTCCTGGAGCCTTGCCTCGCCTCACCTTGTCCTGGAGCCTTGCCTTGCCTCGCCTCACCTTGTCCTGGAGCCTTGCCTTGCCTCGCCTCACCTTGTCCTGGAGCCTAGCCTCGCCTAACTTTGTCCTGGAGCCTCGCCTCACCTTGTCCTGGAGCCTTGCCTCACCTCACCTTTTCCTGTAGCCTCGCCTCACCACACGTTGTCCTGGAGCCTTGCCTCACCTCACCGTGTCCTGGAGCCTCGCCTCGCCTCACCTTGTCCAGGAGCCTCGCCTTGCCTCACCTCACCTTGTCCTGGAGCATTGCCTCAATTCACCTCACCATGTCCTGGAGCCTCGCCTCACCTCACCTTGTCCTGGAGCCTTGCCTCACCTCACCTTGTCCTAGAGCCTCGCCTCACCTCACCTTGTCCTGGAGCCTCACCTCACCTCACCTTGTCCTGGAGTCTCACCTCGCCTCACCTTGTGCTGGAGCCATGCCTCACCTCACCTCACCTTGTCCTGGAGCCTAGCCTCTCCTCGCCTCACCTTGTCCTGGAGCCTCGCCTCAGCTCACCTTGTCCTGGAGCCTTGCCTCGCCTCGCCTCACCTTGTCCTGGAGCCTTGCCTCACCTCACCTTGTCCTGGAGCCTTGCCTTGCCTCACCTTGTCCTGGAGACTTGCCTCACCTCACCTCACCTTGTCCCTGAGCCTCGCCTCACCTTGTCCTGGAGCCTCACCTCAGCTCACCTTGTCCCGGAGCCTTGCCTCACCTCGCCTTGTCCTGGAGCCTTGCCTCGGCTCACCTTTTCCTGGAGCCTCGCCTCACCTCACCTTATCCTGGAGCCTAGTCTCGCCTCGCCTCACCTTGTCCTGGAGCCTCACCTCACCTCACATTGTCCTGGAGCCTTGCCTCACCTTGTCCTGGAGCCTTGCCTCACCTTGTCCTGGAGCCTTGCCTCACCTCACCTTGTCCTGCAGCCTTGCCTCGCCTCACCTTGTCCTGGAGCCTTGCCTCACCTCAACTCACCTTGTCCTGGAGCCTCGCCTCACCTTGTCCTGGAGCCTCGCCTCACCTTGTCCTGAAGCCTTGCCTCGCCTCGCCTCACCTTGTCCTGGAGCCTTGCCACGCCTCGCCTCACCTTGTCCTGGAGCCTTGCCTCGTCTCACCTTGTCCTGGAGCCTTGTCTCGCCTCACCTTGTCCTGGAGCCTCATCTCAGCTCACCTTGTCCTGGAGCCTTGCCTCGCCTCGCCTTGTCCTGGAGCTTTGCCTCACCTCACTTTGTCCTGGAGCCTCACCTCACCTTGTCCTGGAGCCTCGCCTGACCTCACCTTGTCCTGGTGCCTCACCTCACCTTGTCCTGGAGCCTCGCCTCACCTTGTCCTGGAGCCTCGCCTCGCCTCACCTCACCTTGTCCTGGAGCCTTGCCTCGCCTCACCTTGTCCTGGAGCCTTGGCTCGCCTCACCTTGTCCTGGAGCCTCGCCTCACCTTGTCCTGGAGCCTTGCCTCACCTCACCTTGTCCTGGAGCCTCACCTCACCTTGTCCTGGAGCCTTGCCTCACCTCACCTTGTCCTGGAGCCTCACCTCACCTTGTTCTGGAGCCTTGCCTCACCTCACCTTGTCCTGGAGCCTTAGCTCGCCTCACCTTGTCCTGGAGCCTTGCCTCACATCACCTTGTCCTGGAGCCTCGCCTCACCTTGTCCTGGAGCCGCGCCTCGCCTCACCTTGTCCTGGAGCCTTGCCTCACCTCACCTTGTCCTGGAGCCTCGCCTCACCTTGTCCTGGAGCCTCGCCTCACCTCACCTTGTCCTGGAGCCTTGCCTCACCTCACCTTGTCCTGGAGCCTTTCCTCACCTTGTCCTGGAGCCTCGCCTCACCTTGTCCTGGAGCATCGCCTCGCCTCGCCTCTGCCTGGAGCCTTGCCTCGCCTCACCTCAACTTGTCTTGGAGCCTAGCCTCGCCTCACCTCACCTTGTCCTGGAGCCTAGCCTCGCCTCGCCTCTGCCTGGAGCCTTGCATCGCCCCGCCTCTGCCTGGAGCCTCGCCTTGCCTCGGCCTTGAGCCTACCCTCGCCTCGCCTCACCTTGTCCTGGAGCCTTTCCTCGCCTCACCTCTGCCTGGAGCCTCGCCTCGCCTCGCCTCTGCCTGGAGCCTCGCCTCACCTTGACCTGGAGCCTAGCCTCGCCTCGCCTCACCTTGTCCTGGATCCTAGCCTCGCCTTGCCTCATCTTGTCCTGGAGCCTTGCCTCGCCTCACCTTGTCCTGGAGCCTAGCCTCGCCTCACCTTGTCCTGGAGCCTTGCCTCGCCTCGCCTCACCTTGTCCTGGAGCATTGCCTCGCCTCGCCTCACCTCACCTTGTCCTGGAGCCTCGCCTCACCTCACCTTGTCCTGGAGCCTTGCCTCCCCTTCTCCTCACCTCACCTTGTCCTGGAGCCTCGCCTCACCTCACCTTGTCCTGGAGCCTTGCCTCATCTCACCTCACCTTGTCCTGGAGCCTCGACTCACCTCACCTTGTCCTGGAGCCTTGCCTCGCCTCACCTTGTCCTGGAGCGATGACTCGCCTCACCTCACCTTGTCCTGCAGCCTAGCCTCGCCTCGCCTCACCTTGTCCTGGAATCTCGCCTCACCTCACCTTGTCCTGGAGCCTTGCCTCGCCTCGCCTCACCTTGTCCTGGAGCTTTGCCTCACCTCACCTTGTCCTGGAGCCTTGCCTCGCCTCACCTTGTCCTGGAGCCTTGCCTCACCTCACCTCACCTTGTCCTGGAGCCTCGCCTCAGCTCACCTTGTCCTGGAGCCTCACCTCAGCTCACCTTGTCCTGGAGCCTCACATCACCTCACCTTGTCCTGGAGCCTCGCCTCACCTCACCTTGTCCTGGAGCCTCACCTCAGCTCACCTTGTCCCGGAGCCTTGCCTCACCTCGCCTTGCCTCGCCTCGCCTCACCTTGTCCAGGAGCCTCGCCTCACCTCACCTTGTCATGGAGCCTAGCCTTACCTCGCGTCACCTTGTCATGGAGCCTCGCCTCACCTCACCTTGTCCTGGAGCCTTGCCTCACCTCGCCTCACCTTGTCCTGGAGCCTTGCCTCACCTCACCTTGTCCTGGAGAATTGCCTCGCCTCACCTTGTCCTGGAACCTTCCCTCACCTCACCTCACCTTGTCCTGGAGCCTCGCCTCACCTTGTCCTGGAGCCTTCCCTCACCTCACCACACCTTGTCCTGGAGCCTCGCCTCATCTTGTCCTGGAGCCTTGCCTCGCCTCGCCTCACCTTGTCCTGGACCTTGCCTCACCTCACCTTGTCCTGGAGCCTCACCTCACCTTGTCCTGGAGCCTCGCCTCACCTTGTCCTGGAGCCTCACCTCACCTCACCTTGTCCTGGAGCCTTGCCTCACCTCACCTCACCTTGTCCTGGAGCCTCGCATCACCTTGTCCTGCACCCTCGCCTCACCTTGTCCTGGAGCCTTGCCTCGCCTTGCCTCACCTTGTCCTGGAGCCTTGCCTCACCTCACCTTGTCCTGGAGCCTCACCTCACCTTGTTCTGGAGCCTTGCCTCACCTCACCTTGTCCTGGAGCCTTAGCTCGCCTCACCTTGTCCTGGAGCCTTGCCTCACATCACCTTGTCCTGGAGCCTCGCCTCACCTTGTCCTGGAGCCGCGCCTCGCCTCACCTTGTCCTGGAGCCTTGCCTCACCTCACCTTGTCCTGGAGCCTCGCCTCACCTTGTCCTGGAGCCTCGCCTCACCTCACCTTGTCCTGGAGCCTTGCCTCACCTCACCTTGTCCTGGAGCCTTTCCTCACCTTGTCCTGGAGCCTCGCCTCACCTTGTCCTGGAGCATCGCCTCGCCTCGCCTCTGCCTGGAGCCTTGCCTCGCCTCACCTCAACTTGTCTTGGAGCCTAGCCTCGCCTCACCTCACCTTGTCCTGGAGCCTAGCCTCGCCTCGCCTCTGCCTGGAGCCTTGCATCGCCCCGCCTCTGCCTGGAGCCTCGCCTTGCCTCGGCCTTGAGCCTACCCTCGCCTCGCCTCACCTTGTCCTGGAGCCTTTCCTCGCCTCACCTCTGCCTGGAGCCTCGCCTCGCCTCGCCTCTGCCTGGAGCCTCGCCTCACCTTGACCTGGAGCCTAGCCTCGCCTCGCCTCACCTTGTCCTGGATCCTAGCCTCGCCTTGCCTCATCTTGTCCTGGAGCCTTGCCTCGCCTCACCTTGTCCTGGAGCCTAGCCTCGCCTCACCTTGTCCTGGAGCCTTGCCTCGCCTCGCCTCACCTTGTCCTGGAGCATTGCCTCGCCTCGCCTCACCTCACCTTGTCCTGGAGCCTCGCCTCACCTCACCTTGTCCTGGAGCCTTGCCTCCCCTTCTCCTCACCTCACCTTGTCCTGGAGCCTCGCCTCACCTCACCTTGTCCTGGAGCCTTGCCTCATCTCACCTCACCTTGTCCTGGAGCCTCGACTCACCTCACCTTGTCCTGGAGCCTTGCCTCGCCTCACCTTGTCCTGGAGCGATGACTCGCCTCACCTCACCTTGTCCTGCAGCCTAGCCTCGCCTCGCCTCACCTTGTCCTGGAATCTCGCCTCACCTCACCTTGTCCTGGAGCCTTGCCTCGCCTCGCCTCACCTTGTCCTGGAGCTTTGCCTCACCTCACCTTGTCCTGGAGCCTTGCCTCGCCTCACCTTGTCCTGGAGCCTTGCCTCACCTCACCTCACCTTGTCCTGGAGCCTCGCCTCAGCTCACCTTGTCCTGGAGCCTCACCTCAGCTCACCTTGTCCTGGAGCCTCACATCACCTCACCTTGTCCTGGAGCCTCGCCTCACCTCACCTTGTCCTGGAGCCTCACCTCAGCTCACCTTGTCCCGGAGCCTTGCCTCACCTCGCCTTGCCTCGCCTCGCCTCACCTTGTCCAGGAGCCTCGCCTCACCTCACCTTGTCATGGAGCCTAGCCTTACCTCGCGTCACCTTGTCATGGAGCCTCGCCTCACCTCACCTTGTCCTGGAGCCTTGCCTCACCTCGCCTCACCTTGTCCTGGAGCCTTGCCTCACCTCACCTTGTCCTGGAGAATTGCCTCGCCTCACCTTGTCCTGGAACCTTCCCTCACCTCACCTCACCTTGTCCTGGAGCCTCGCCTCACCTTGTCCTGGAGCCTTCCCTCACCTCACCACACCTTGTCCTGGAGCCTCGCCTCATCTTGTCCTGGAGCCTTGCCTCGCCTCGCCTCACCTTGTCCTGGACCTTGCCTCACCTCACCTTGTCCTGGAGCCTCACCTCACCTTGTCCTGGAGCCTCGCCTCACCTTGTCCTGGAGCCTCACCTCACCTCACCTTGTCCTGGAGCCTTGCCTCACCTCACCTCACCTTGTCCTGGAGCCTCGCATCACCTTGTCCTGCACCCTCGCCTCACCTTGTCCTGGAGCCTTGCCTCGCCTTGCCTCACCTTGTCCTGGAGCCTTGCCTCGCCTCACCTTGTCCTGGAGCCTCGCCTCACCTTGTCCTGGAGCCTTGCCTAGCCTCGCCTCACCTTGTCCTGGAGCCTTGCCTCGCCTTGCCTCACCTTCTCCTGGAGCCTTGCCTCACCTCACCTTGTCCTGGAGCCTCACCTCACCTTGTCCTGGAGCCTTCCCTCACCTTGTCCTGGAGCCTCACCTCACCTTGTCCTGGAGCCTTCCCTCACCTCACCTCACCTTGTCCTGGAGCCTCGCCTCACCTTGTCCTGGAGCCTTGCCTCGCCTCGCCTCACCATGTCCTGGAGCCTTGCCTCGCCTCACCTTGTCCTGGAGTCTCGCCTCACCTCACCTTGTCCTGGAGCCTTGCCTCGCCTCGCCTCACCTTGTCCTGGAGCCTTGCCTCACCTCACCTTGTCCTGGAGCCTTGCCTCGCCTTGCCTCACCTTGACCTGGAGCCTTGCCTCACCTCACCTTGTCCTGGAGCCTCGCCTGACCTCACCTTGTCCTGGTGCCTCACCTCACCTTGTCCTGGAGCCTCGCCTCACCTTGTCCTGGAGCCTCGCCTCGCCTCACCTCACCTTGTCCTGGAGCCTTGCCTCGCCTCACCTTGTCCTGGAGCCTTGGCTCGCCTCACCTTGTCCTGGAGCCTCGCCTCACCTTGTCCTGGAGCCTTGCCTCACCTCACCTTGTCCTGGAGCCTCACCTCACCTTGTCCTGGAGCCTTGCCTCACCTCACCTTGTCCTGGAGCCTCACCTCACCTTGTTCTGGAGCCTTGCCTCACCTCACCTTGTCCTGGAGCCTTAGCTCGCCTCACCTTGTCCTGGAGCCTTGCCTCACATCACCTTGTCCTGGAGCCTCGCCTCACCTTGTCCTGGAGCCGCGCCTCGCCTCACCTTGTCCTGGAGCCTTGCCTCACCTCACCTTGTCCTGGAGCCTCGCCTCACCTTGTCCTGGAGCCTCGCCTCACCTCACCTTGTCCTGGAGCCTTGCCTCACCTCACCTTGTCCTGGAGCCTTTCCTCACCTTGTCCTGGAGCCTCGCCTCACCTTGTCCTGGAGCATCGCCTCGCCTCGCCTCTGCCTGGAGCCTTGCCTCGCCTCACCTCAACTTGTCTTGGAGCCTAGCCTCGCCTCACCTCACCTTGTCCTGGAGCCTAGCCTCGCCTCGCCTCTGCCTGGAGCCTTGCATCGCCCCGCCTCTGCCTGGAGCCTCGCCTTGCCTCGGCCTTGAGCCTACCCTCGCCTCGCCTCACCTTGTCCTGGAGCCTTTCCTCGCCTCACCTCTGCCTGGAGCCTCGCCTCGCCTCGCCTCTGCCTGGAGCCTCGCCTCACCTTGACCTGGAGCCTAGCCTCGCCTCGCCTCACCTTATCCTGGAGCATCGCTTCACCTCACCTTGTCCTGGAGCCTTGCCTCGCCTCACCTTGTCCTGGAGCCTTGCCTCACCTCACCTTGTCCTGGAGCCTCGCCTCACCTTGTTCTGGAGCATCTCCTCACCTCACCTTGTCCTGGAGCCTTGCCTCACCTCACCTTGTCCTGGAGCCTCGCCTCACCTCACCTTGTCCTGGAGCCTCGCCTCACCTTTTCCTGGAGCCTCGCCTCACCTCACCTTGTCCTGGAGCCTTGCCTCACCTCACCTTGTCCTGGAGCCTCGCCTCACCATGTTCTGGAGCATCGCCTCACCTCACCTTGTCCTGGAGCCTTGCCTCGCCTCACCTTGTCCTGGAGCATCGCTTCACCTCACCTTGTCCTGGAGCCTCGCCTCACCTCACCTTGTCCTGGAGCCTTGCCTCACCTCACCTTGTCCTGGAGCCTCGCCTCACCTTGTTCTGGAGCATCGCCTCGCCTCACCTTGTCCTGGAGCCTCGCCTCACCTCACCTTGTCCTGGAGCCTCGCCTCACCTTTTCCTGGAGCCTCGCCTCACCTCACCTTGTCCTGGAGCCTTGCCTCACCTCACCTTGTCCTGGAGCCTCGCCTCACCATGTTCTGGAGCATCGCCTCACCTCACCTTGTCCTGGAGCCTTGCCTTGCCTCGCCTCACCTTATCCTGGAGCATCGCTTCACCTCACCTTGTCCTGGAGCCTTGCCTCACCTCACCTTGTCCTGGAGCCTTGCCTCACCTCACCTTGTCCTGGAGCCTCGCCTCACCTTGTTCTGGAGCATCTCCTCAACTCAACTTGTCCTGGAGCCTTGCCTTGCCTCGCCTCACCTTATCCTGGAGCATCTCTTCACCTCACCTTGTCCTGGAGCCTTGCCTCGCCTCACCTTGTCCTGGAGCCTTGCCTCACCTCACCTTGTCCTGGAGCCTTGCCTCGCCTCACCTTGTCCTGGAGCATCGCTTCACCTCACCTTGTCCTGGAGCCTCGCCTCACCTCACCTTGTCCTGGAGCCTTGCCTCACCTCACCTTGTCCTGGAGCCTCGCCTCACCTTGTTCTGGAGCATCGCCTCGCCTCACCTTGTCCTGGAGCCTCGCCTCACCTCACCTTGTCCTAGAGCCTTGCCTCGCCTCACCTTGTCCTGGAGCCTTGCCTCGCCTTGCCTCACCTTGTCCTGGAGCCTTGCCTCGCCTCGCCTTGTCCTGGAGCTTTGCCGCACCTAACCTTGTCCTGGAGCCTCGCCTCACCTTGTCCTGGAGCCTCGCCTCACCTTGTCCTGGAGCCTTGCCTCGCCTCGCCTCACCTTGTCCTGGAGCCTTGCCTCGCCTCGCCTTGTCCTGGAGCTTTGCCTCACCTCACCTTGTCCTGGAGCCTCGCCTCACCTTGTCCTGGAGCCTTGCCTCACCTCACCTTGTCCTGGAGCCTTGCCTCACCTCACCTTGTCCTGGAGCCTTGCCTCACCTTGTCCTGGAGCCTTGCCTCACCTCACCTTGTCCTGGAGCCTTGCCTCGCCTCACCTTGTGCTGGAGCCTTGCCTCACCTCACCTTGTCCTGGAGCCTTGCCTCGCCTCACCTTGTCCTGGAGCCTTGCCTCACCTCACCTTGTCCTGGAGCCTTTCCTCACCTTAACTTGTCCTGGAGACTCACCTCACCTTGTCCTGGAGCCTTGCCTCACCTCACCTTGTCCTGGAGCATGGCCTCGCCTCACCTTGTCCTTGAGCCTTGCCTCACCTTGTCCTGGAGCCTTGCCTCACCTTGTCTTGGAGCCTCACCTCACCTTGTCGTGGAGCCTAGCCTCACCTTGTCCTGGAGCCTCGCCTCACCTCACCTTGTCCTGGAGCCTCGCCTCACCTTTTCCTGGAGCCTCGCCTCACCTCACCTTGTCCTGGAGCCTTGCCTCACCTCACCTTGTCCTGGAGCCTCGCCTCACCATGTTCTGGAGCATCGCCTCACCTCACCTTGTCCTGGAGCCTTGCCTTGCCTCGCCTCACCTTATCCTGGAGCATCGCTTCACCTCACCTTGTCCTGGAGCCTTGCCTCACCTCACCTTGTCCTGGAGCCTTGCCTCACCTCACCTTGTCCTGGAGCCTCGCCTCACCTTGTTCTGGAGCATCTCCTCACCTCAACTTGTCCTGGAGCCTTGCCTTGCCTTGCCTCGCCTCACCTTATCCTGGAGCATCTCTTCACCTCACCTTGTCCTGGAGCCTTGCCTCGCCTCACCTTGTCCTGGAGCCTTGCCTCACCTCACCTTGTCCTGGAGCCTTGCCTCGCCTCACCTTGTCCTGGAGCATCGCTTCACCTCACCTTGTCCTGGAGCCTCGCCTCACCTCACCTTGTCCTGGAGCCTTGCCTCACCTCACCTTGTCCTGGAGCCTCGCCTCACCTTGTTCTGGAGCATCGCCTCGCCTCACCTTGTCCTGGAGCCTCGCCTCACCTCACCTTGTCCTAGAGCCTTGCCTCGCCTCACCTTGTCCTGGAGCCTTGCCTTGCCTCGCCTCACCTTATCCTGGAGCATCGCCTCACCTCACCTTGTCCTGGAGCCTTGCCTCGCCTCACCTTGTCCTGGAGCCTTGCCTCGCCTCACCTTGTCCTAGAGCCTTGCCTCGCCTCACCTTGTCCTGGAGCCTTGCCTCGCCTCACCTTGTCCTGGAGCCTTGCCTTGCCTCGCCTCACCTTGTCCTGGAGCCTTGCCTTGCCTCGCCTCACCTTGTCCTGGAGCCTAGCCTCGCCTAACTTTGTCCTGGAGCCTCGCCTCACCTTGTCCTGGAGCCTTGCCTCACCTCACCTTTTCCTGTAGCCTCGCCTCACCACACGTTGTCCTGGAGCCTTGCCTCACCTCACCGTGTCCTGGAGCCTCGCCTCGCCTCACCTTGTCCAGGAGCCTCGCCTTGCCTCACCTCACCTTGTCCTGGAGCATTGCCTCAATTCACCTCACCATGTCCTGGAGCCTCGCCTCACCTCACCTTGTCCTGGAGCCTTGCCTCACCTCACCTTGTCCTAGAGCCTCGCCTCACCTCACCTTGTCCTGGAGCCTCACCTCACCTCACCTTGTCCTGGAGTCTCACCTCGCCTCACCTTGTGCTGGAGCCATGCCTCACCTCACCTCACCTTGTCCTGGAGCCTAGCCTCTCCTCGCCTCACCTTGTCCTGGAGCCTCGCCTCAGCTCACCTTGTCCTGGAGCCTTGCCTCGCCTCGCCTCACCTTGTCCTGGAGCCTTGCCTCACCTCACCTTGTCCTGGAGCCTTGCCTTGCCTCACCTTGTCCTGGAGACTTGCCTCACCTCACCTCACCTTGTCCCTGAGCCTCGCCTCACCTTGTCCTGGAGCCTCACCTCAGCTCACCTTGTCCCGGAGCCTTGCCTCACCTTGTCCTGGAGCCTCACCTCAGCTCACCTTGTCCCGGAGCCTTGCCTCACCTCGCCTTGTCCTGGAGCCTTGCCTCGGCTCACCTTTTCCTGGAGCCTCGCCTCACCTCACCTTATCCTGGAGCCTAGTCTCGCCTCGCCTCACCTTGTCCTGGAGCCTCACCTCACCTCACATTGTCCTGGAGCCTTGCCTCACCTTGTCCTGGAGCCTTGCCTCACCTTGTCCTGGAGCCTTGCCTCACCTCACCTTGTCCTGCAGCCTTGCCTCGCCTCACCTTGTCCTGGAGCCTTGCCTCACCTCAACTCACCTTGTCCTGGAGCCTCGCCTCACCTTGTCCTGGAGCCTCGCCTCACCTTGTCCTGAAGCCTTGCCTCGCCTCGCCTCACCTTGTCCTGGAGCCTTGCCACGCCTCGCCTCACCTTGTCCTGGAGCCTTGCCTCGTCTCACCTTGTCCTGGAGCCTTGTCTCGCCTCACCTTGTCCTGGAGCCTCATCTCAGCTCACCTTGTCCTGGAGCCTTGCCTCGCCTCGCCTTGTCCTGGAGCTTTGCCTCACCTCACTTTGTCCTGGAGCCTCACCTCACCTTGTCCTGGAGCCTCGCCTGACCTCACCTTGTCCTGGTGCCTCACCTCACCTTGTCCTGGAGCCTCGCCTCACCTTGTCCTGGAGCCTCGCCTCGCCTCACCTCACCTTGTCCTGGAGCCTTGCCTCGCCTCACCTTGTCCTGGAGCCTTGGCTCGCCTCACCTTGTCCTGGAGCCTCGCCTCACCTTGTCCTGGAGCCTTGCCTCACCTCACCTTGTCCTGGAGCCTCACCTCACCTTGTCCTGGAGCCTTGCCTCACCTCACCTTGTCCTGGAGCCTCACCTCACCTTGTTCTGGAGCCTTGCCTCACCTCACCTTGTCCTGGAGCCTTAGCTCGCCTCACCTTGTCCTGGAGCCTTGCCTCACATCACCTTGTCCTGGAGCCTCGCCTCACCTTGTCCTGGAGCCGCGCCTCGCCTCACCTTGTCCTGGAGCCTTGCCTCACCTCACCTTGTCCTGGAGCCTCGCCTCACCTTGTCCTGGAGCCTCGCCTCACCTCACCTTGTCCTGGAGCCTTGCCTCACCTCACCTTGTCCTGGAGCCTTTCCTCACCTTGTCCTGGAGCCTCGCCTCACCTTGTCCTGGAGCATCGCCTCGCCTCGCCTCTGCCTGGAGCCTTGCCTCGCCTCACCTCAACTTGTCTTGGAGCCTAGCCTCGCCTCACCTCACCTTGTCCTGGAGCCTAGCCTCGCCTCGCCTCTGCCTGGAGCCTTGCATCGCCCCGCCTCTGCCTGGAGCCTCGCCTTGCCTCGGCCTTGAGCCTACCCTCGCCTCGCCTCACCTTGTCCTGGAGCCTTTCCTCGCCTCACCTCTGCCTGGAGCCTCGCCTCGCCTCGCCTCTGCCTGGAGCCTCGCCTCACCTTGACCTGGAGCCTAGCCTCGCCTCGCCTCACCTTGTCCTGGATCCTAGCCTCGCCTTGCCTCATCTTGTCCTGGAGCCTTGCCTCGCCTCACCTTGTCCTGGAGCCTAGCCTCGCCTCACCTTGTCCTGGAGCCTTGCCTCGCCTCGCCTCACCTTGTCCTGGAGCATTGCCTCGCCTCGCCTCACCTCACCTTGTCCTGGAGCCTCGCCTCACCTCACCTTGTCCTGGAGCCTTGCCTCCCCTTCTCCTCACCTCACCTTGTCCTGGAGCCTCGCCTCACCTCACCTTGTCCTGGAGCCTTGCCTCATCTCACCTCACCTTGTCCTGGAGCCTCGACTCACCTCACCTTGTCCTGGAGCCTTGCCTCGCCTCACCTTGTCCTGGAGCGATGACTCGCCTCACCTCACCTTGTCCTGCAGCCTAGCCTCGCCTCGCCTCACCTTGTCCTGGAATCTCGCCTCACCTCACCTTGTCCTGGAGCCTTGCCTCGCCTCGCCTCACCTTGTCCTGGAGCTTTGCCTCACCTCACCTTGTCCTGGAGCCTTGCCTCGCCTCACCTTGTCCTGGAGCCTTGCCTCACCTCACCTCACCTTGTCCTGGAGCCTCGCCTCAGCTCACCTTGTCCTGGAGCCTCACCTCAGCTCACCTTGTCCTGGAGCCTCACATCACCTCACCTTGTCCTGGAGCCTCGCCTCACCTCACCTTGTCCTGGAGCCTCACCTCAGCTCACCTTGTCCCGGAGCCTTGCCTCACCTCGCCTTGCCTCGCCTCGCCTCACCTTGTCCAGGAGCCTCGCCTCACCTCACCTTGTCATGGAGCCTAGCCTTACCTCGCGTCACCTTGTCATGGAGCCTCGCCTCACCTCACCTTGTCCTGGAGCCTTGCCTCACCTCGCCTCACCTTGTCCTGGAGCCTTGCCTCACCTCACCTTGTCCTGGAGAATTGCCTCGCCTCACCTTGTCCTGGAACCTTCCCTCACCTCACCTCACCTTGTCCTGGAGCCTCGCCTCACCTTGTCCTGGAGCCTTCCCTCACCTCACCACACCTTGTCCTGGAGCCTCGCCTCATCTTGTCCTGGAGCCTTGCCTCGCCTCGCCTCACCTTGTCCTGGACCTTGCCTCACCTCACCTTGTCCTGGAGCCTCACCTCACCTTGTCCTGGAGCCTCGCCTCACCTTGTCCTGGAGCCTCACCTCACCTCACCTTGTCCTGGAGCCTTGCCTCACCTCACCTCACCTTGTCCTGGAGCCTCGCATCACCTTGTCCTGCACCCTCGCCTCACCTTGTCCTGGAGCCTTGCCTCGCCTTGCCTCACCTTGTCCTGGAGCCTTGCCTCACCTCACCTTGTCCTGGAGCCTCACCTCACCTTGTTCTGGAGCCTTGCCTCACCTCACCTTGTCCTGGAGCCTTAGCTCGCCTCACCTTGTCCTGGAGCCTTGCCTCACATCACCTTGTCCTGGAGCCTCGCCTCACCTTGTCCTGGAGCCGCGCCTCGCCTCACCTTGTCCTGGAGCCTTGCCTCACCTCACCTTGTCCTGGAGCCTCGCCTCACCTTGTCCTGGAGCCTCGCCTCACCTCACCTTGTCCTGGAGCCTTGCCTCACCTCACCTTGTCCTGGAGCCTTTCCTCACCTTGTCCTGGAGCCTCGCCTCACCTTGTCCTGGAGCATCGCCTCGCCTCGCCTCTGCCTGGAGCCTTGCCTCGCCTCACCTCAACTTGTCTTGGAGCCTAGCCTCGCCTCACCTCACCTTGTCCTGGAGCCTAGCCTCGCCTCGCCTCTGCCTGGAGCCTTGCATCGCCCCGCCTCTGCCTGGAGCCTCGCCTTGCCTCGGCCTTGAGCCTACCCTCGCCTCGCCTCACCTTGTCCTGGAGCCTTTCCTCGCCTCACCTCTGCCTGGAGCCTCGCCTCGCCTCGCCTCTGCCTGGAGCCTCGCCTCACCTTGACCTGGAGCCTAGCCTCGCCTCGCCTCACCTTGTCCTGGATCCTAGCCTCGCCTTGCCTCATCTTGTCCTGGAGCCTTGCCTCGCCTCACCTTGTCCTGGAGCCTAGCCTCGCCTCACCTTGTCCTGGAGCCTTGCCTCGCCTCGCCTCACCTTGTCCTGGAGCATTGCCTCGCCTCGCCTCACCTCACCTTGTCCTGGAGCCTCGCCTCACCTCACCTTGTCCTGGAGCCTTGCCTCCCCTTCTCCTCACCTCACCTTGTCCTGGAGCCTCGCCTCACCTCACCTTGTCCTGGAGCCTTGCCTCATCTCACCTCACCTTGTCCTGGAGCCTCGACTCACCTCACCTTGTCCTGGAGCCTTGCCTCGCCTCACCTTGTCCTGGAGCGATGACTCGCCTCACCTCACCTTGTCCTGCAGCCTAGCCTCGCCTCGCCTCACCTTGTCCTGGAATCTCGCCTCACCTCACCTTGTCCTGGAGCCTTGCCTCGCCTCGCCTCACCTTGTCCTGGAGCTTTGCCTCACCTCACCTTGTCCTGGAGCCTTGCCTCGCCTCACCTTGTCCTGGAGCCTTGCCTCACCTCACCTCACCTTGTCCTGGAGCCTCGCCTCAGCTCACCTTGTCCTGGAGCCTCACCTCAGCTCACCTTGTCCTGGAGCCTCACATCACCTCACCTTGTCCTGGAGCCTCGCCTCACCTCACCTTGTCCTGGAGCCTCACCTCAGCTCACCTTGTCCCGGAGCCTTGCCTCACCTCGCCTTGCCTCGCCTCGCCTCACCTTGTCCAGGAGCCTCGCCTCACCTCACCTTGTTATGGAGCCTAGCCTTACCTCGCGTCACCTTGTCATGGAGCCTCGCCTCACCTCACCTTGTCCTGGAGCCTTGCCTCACCTCGCCTCACCTTGTCCTGGAGCCTTGCCTCACCTCACCTTGTCCTGGAGAATTGCCTCGCCTCACCTTGTCCTGGAACCTTCCCTCACCTCACCTCACCTTGTCCTGGAGCCTCGCCTCACCTTGTCCTGGAGCCTTCCCTCACCTCACCACACCTTGTCCTGGAGCCTCGCCTCATCTTGTCCTGGAGCCTTGCCTCGCCTCGCCTCACCTTGTCCTGGACCTTGCCTCACCTCACCTTGTCCTGGAGCCTCACCTCACCTTGTCCTGGAGCCTCGCCTCACCTTGTCCTGGAGCCTCACCTCACCTCACCTTGTCCTGGAGCCTTGCCTCACCTCACCTCACCTTGTCCTGGAGCCTCGCATCACCTTGTCCTGCACCCTCGCCTCACCTTGTCCTGGAGCCTTGCCTCGCCTTGCCTCACCTTGTCCTGGAGCCTTGCCTCGCCTCACCTTGTCCTGGAGCCTCGCCTCACCTTGTCCTGGAGCCTTGCCTAGCCTCGCCTCACCTTGTCCTGGAGCCTTGCCTCGCCTTGCCTCACCTTCTCCTGGAGCCTTGCCTCACCTCACCTTGTCCTGGAGCCTCACCTCACCTTGTCCTGGAGCCTTCCCTCACCTTGTCCTGGAGCCTCACCTCACCTTGTCCTGGAGCCTTCCCTCACCTCACCTCACCTTGTCCTGGAGCCTCGCCTCACCTTGTCCTGGAGCCTTGCCTCGCCTCGCCTCACCATGTCCTGGAGCCTTGCCTCGCCTCACCTTGTCCTGGAGTCTCGCCTCACCTCACCTTGTCCTGGAGCCTTGCCTCGCCTCGCCTCACCTTGTCCTGGAGCCTTGCCTCACCTCACCTTGTCCTGGAGCCTTGCCTCGCCTTGCCTCACCTTGACCTGGAGCCTTGCCTCGCCTCACCTTGTCCTGGAGCCTTGCCTCACCTCACCGTGTCCTGGAGCCTCACCTCACCTTGTCCTGGAGCCTCGCCTCACCTTGTCCTGGAGCCTTCCCTCACCTCACCTCACCTTGTCCTGGAGCCTCGCCTCACCTTGTCCTGGAGCCTCAACTCACCTTGTCCTGGAGCCTTCCCTCACCTTGTCCTGGAGCCTCACCTCACCTTGTCCTGGAGCCTTCCCTCACCTTACCTCACCTTGTCCTGGAGCCTCGCCTCACCTTGTCCTGGAGCCTCAACTCACCTTGTCCTGGAGCCTCGCCTCACCTTGTCCTGGAGCCTCACCTCACCTTGTCCTGGAGCCTTGCCTCACCTCACCTCACCTTGTCCTGGAGCCTTGCCTCACCTCACCTCACCTTGTCCTGGAGCCTCGCATCACCTTGTCCTGGACCCTCGCCTCACCTTGTCCTGGAGCCTTGCCTCGCCTTGCCTCACCTTGTCCTGGAGCCTTGCCTCGCCTCACCTTGTCCTGGAGCCTTGCCTCACCTCACCTTGTCCTGGAGCCTCACCTCACCTTGTCCTGGAGCCTTCCCTCACCTTGTCCTGGAGCCTTCCCTCACCTCACCTCACCTTGTCCTGGAGCCTCGCCTCACCTTGTCCTGGAGCCTTGCCTCGCCTCGCCTCACCATGTCCTGGAGCCTTGCCTCGCCTCACCATGTCCTGGAGCCTTGCCTCACCTCACCTTGTCCTGGAGCCTTGCCTTGCCTCACCTTGTCCTGGAGCCTTGCCTCACCTCACCTCACCTTGTCCCGGAGCCTCGCCTCACCTTGTCCTGGAGCCTCACCTCAGCTCACCTTGTCCCGGAGCCTTGCCTCGCCACGCCTTGTCCTGGAGCCTTGCCTTGGCTCACCTTGTCCTGGAGCCTTGCCTCACCTCACCTTGTCCTGGAGCCTCACCTCACCTTGTTCTGGAGACTTGCCTCACCTCACCATGTCCTGGAGCCTTAGCTCGCCTCACCTTGTCCTGGAGCCTTGCCTCACCTCACCTTGTCCTGGAGCCTCGCCTCACCTTGTCCTGGAGCATCGCCTCACCTCACCGTGTCCTGGAGCCTTGCCTCACCATTTCCTGGAGCCTTGCCTCACCTCACCTTGTCCTGGAGCCTTGCCTCGCCTCACCTTGTCCTGGAGCGATGCCTCGCCACACCTCACCTTTTCGTGGAGCCTAGCCTCGCCTCGCGTCACCTTGTACTGGAGCCTCACCTCACCTCACCATGTCCTGGAGCCTTGCCTCGCCTCACCTTGTCCTGTAGCCTTGCCTCGCCTCACCTTTTCCTGGAGCGATGCCTCGCCTCACCTCTCCTTGTCCTGGAGCCTAGACTCGCCTCGCCTCACCTTGTCCTGGAGCCTTGCCTCACCTCACCTTGTCCTGGAGCCTTGCCTCGCCTCGCCTCACCTTGTCCTGGAGCCTTGCCTCACCTCACCTTGTCCTGGAGCCTTGCCTCGCCTCACCTTGTCCTGGAGCCTTGCCTCACCTCACCTCACCTTGTCCTGGAGCCTCGCCTCACCTTGTCCTGGAGCCTCACCTCAGCTCACCTTGTCCCGGAGCCTTGCCTCGCCTCACCTTGTCCTGGAGCCTAGCCTCGCCTCACCTTGTCCTGGAGTCTCGCCTCACCTCACCTTGTCCTGGAGCCTTGCCTCGCCTCGCCTCACCTTGTCCTGGAGCCTTGCCTCACCTCACCTTGTCCTGGAGCCTTGCCTCGCCTTGCCTCACCTTGACCTGGAGCCTTGCCTCGCCTCACCTTGTCCTGGAGCCTTGCCTCACCTCACCGTGTCCTGGAGCCTCACCTCACCTTGTCCTGGAGCCTCGCCTCACCTTGTCCTGGAGCCTTCCCTCACCTCACCTCACCTTGTCCTGGAGCCTCGCCTCACCTTGTCCTGGAGCCTCAACTCACCTTGTCCTGGAGCCTTCCCTCACCTTGTCCTGGAGCCTCACCTCACCTTGTCCTGGAGCCTTCCCTCACCTTACCTCACCTTGTCCTGGAGCCTCGCCTCACCTTGTCCTGGAGCCTCAACTCACCTTGTCCTGGAGCCTCGCCTCACCTTGTCCTGGAGCCTCACCTCACCTTGTCCTGGAGCCTTGCCTCACCTCACCTCACCTTGTCCTGGAGCCTTGCCTCACCTCACCTCACCTTGTCCTGGAGCCTCGCATCACCTTGTCCTGGACCCTCGCCTCACCTTGTCCTGGAGCCTTGCCTCGCCTTGCCTCACCTTGTCCTGGAGCCTTGCCTCGCCTCACCTTGTCCTGGAGCCTTGCCTCACCTCACCTTGTCCTGGAGCCTCACCTCACCTTGTCCTGGAGCCTTCCCTCACCTTGTCCTGGAGCCTTCCCTCACCTCACCTCACCTTGTCCTGGAGCCTCGCCTCACCTTGTCCTGGAGCCTTGCCTCGCCTCGCCTCACCATGTCCTGGAGCCTTGCCTCGCCTCACCATGTCCTGGAGCCTTGCCTCACCTCACCTTGTCCTGGAGCCTTGCCTTGCCTCACCTTGTCCTGGAGCCTTGCCTCACCTCACCTCACCTTGTCCCGGAGCCTCGCCTCACCTTGTCCTGGAGCCTCACCTCAGCTCACCTTGTCCCGGAGCCTTGCCTCGCCACGCCTTGTCCTGGAGCCTTGCCTTGGCTCACCTTGTCCTGGAGCCTTGCCTCACCTCACCTTGTCCTGGAGCCTCACCTCACCTTGTTCTGGAGACTTGCCTCACCTCACCATGTCCTGGAGCCTTAGCTCGCCTCACCTTGTCCTGGAGCCTTGCCTCACCTCACCTTGTCCTGGAGCCTCGCCTCACCTTGTCCTGGAGCATCGCCTCACCTCACCGTGTCCTGGAGCCTTGCCTCACCATTTCCTGGAGCCTTGCCTCACCTCACCTTGTCCTGGAGCCTTGCCTCGCCTCACCTTGTCCTGGAGCGATGCCTCGCCACACCTCACCTTTTCGTGGAGCCTAGCCTCGCCTCGCGTCACCTTGTACTGGAGCCTCACCTCACCTCACCATGTCCTGGAGCCTTGCCTCGCCTCACCTTGTCCTGTAGCCTTGCCTCGCCTCACCTTTTCCTGGAGCGATGCCTCGCCTCACCTCTCCTTGTCCTGGAGCCTAGACTCGCCTCGCCTCACCTTGTCCTGGAGCCTTGCCTCACCTCACCTTGTCCTGGAGCCTTGCCTCGCCTCGCCTCACCTTGTCCTGGAGCCTTGCCTCACCTCACCTTGTCCTGGAGCCTTGCCTCGCCTCACCTTGTCCTGGAGCCTTGCCTCACCTCACCTCACCTTGTCCTGGAGCCTCGCCTCACCTTGTCCTGGAGCCTCACCTCAGCTCACCTTGTCCCGGAGCCTTGCCTCGCCTCACCTTGTCCTGGAGCCTAGCCTCGCCTCACCTTGTCCTGGAGCCTTGCCTCGCCTCGCCTCACCTTGTCCTGGAGCCTTGCCTCGCCTCGCCTCACCTCACCTTGTCCTGGAGCCTCGCCTCACCTCACCTTGTCCTGGAGCCTTGCCTCCCCTTCTCCTCACCTCACCTTGTCCTGGAGCCTCGCCTCACCTCACCTTGTCCTGGAGCCTTGCCTCATCTCACCTCACCTTGTCCTGGAGACTCGACTCACCTCACCTTGTCCTGGAGCCTTGCCTCGCCTCACCTTGTCCTGGAGCGATGCCTCGCCTCACCTCACCTTGTCCTGGAGCCTAGCCTCGCCTCGCCTCACCTTGTCCTGGAGTCTCGCCTCACCTCACCTTTTCGTGGAGCCTAGCCTCGCCTCGCGTCACCTTGTACTGGAGCCTCACCTCACCTCACCTTGTCCAGGAGCCTTGCCTCGCCTCACCTTGTCCTGTAGCCTTGCCTCGCCTCACCTTTTACTGGAGCGATGCCTCGCCTCACCTCACCTTGTCCTGGAGCCTAGCCTCGCCTCGCCTCACCTTGTCCTGGAGTCTCGCCTCACCTCACCTTGTCCTGGAGCCTTGCCTCGCCTCGCCTCACCTTGTCCTGGAGCCTTGCCTCACCTCACCTTATCCTGGAGCCTTGCCTCGCCTCACCTTGTCCTGGAGCCTTGCCTCACCTCACCTCACCTTGTCCTGGAGCCTCGCCTCAACTTGTCCTGGAGCCTCACCTCAGCTCACCTTGTCCCGGAGCCTTGCCTCGCCTCGCCTTGCCTCGCCTCGCCTCACCTTGTCCAGGAGCCTCGCCTCACCTCACCTTGTCATGGAGCCTACCCTCGCCTCGCCTCACCTTGTCCTGGAGCCTTTCCTCGCCTCACCTCTGCCTGGAGCCTCGCCTCGCCTCGCCTCTGCCTGGAGCCTCGCCTCACCTTGACCTGGAGCCTAGCCTCGCCTCGCCTCACCTTGTCCTGGATCCTAGCCTCGCCTTGCCTCATCTTGTCCTGGAGCCTTGCCTCGCCTCACCTTGTCCTGGAGCCTAGCCTCGCCTCACCTTGTCCTGGAGCCTTGCCTCGCCTCGCCTCACCTTGTCCTGGAGCATTGCCTCGCCTCGCCTCACCTCACCTTGTCCTGGAGCCTCGCCTCACCTCACCTTGTCCTGGAGCCTTGCCTCCCCTTCTCCTCACCTCACCTTGTCCTGGAGCCTCGCCTCACCTCACCTTGTCCTGGAGCCTTGCCTCATCTCACCTCACCTTGTCCTGGAGCCTCGACTCACCTCACCTTGTCCTGGAGCCTTGCCTCGCCTCACCTTGTCCTGGAGCGATGACTCGCCTCACCTCACCTTGTCCTGCAGCCTAGCCTCGCCTCGCCTCACCTTGTCCTGGAATCTCGCCTCACCTCACCTTGTCCTGGAGCCTTGCCTCGCCTCGCCTCACCTTGTCCTGGAGCTTTGCCTCACCTCACCTTGTCCTGGAGCCTTGCCTCGCCTCACCTTGTCCTGGAGCCTTGCCTCACCTCACCTCACCTTGTCCTGGAGCCTCGCCTCAGCTCACCTTGTCCTGGAGCCTCACCTCAGCTCACCTTGTCCTGGAGCCTCACATCACCTCACCTTGTCCTGGAGCCTCGCCTCACCTCACCTTGTCCTGGAGCCTCACCTCAGCTCACCTTGTCCCGGAGCCTTGCCTCACCTCGCCTTGCCTCGCCTCGCCTCACCTTGTCATGGAGCCTAGCCTTACCTCGCGTCACCTTGTCATGGAGCCTCGCCTCACCTCACCTTGTCCTGGAGCCTTGCCTCACCTCGCCTCACCTTGTCCTGGAGCCTTGCCTCACCTCACCTTGTCCTGGAGAATTGCCTCGCCTCACCTTGTCCTGGAGCCTTCCCTCACCTCACCACACCTTGTCCTGGAGCCTCACATCACCTCACCTTGTCCTGGAGCCTCGCCTCACCTCACCTTGTCCTGGAGCCTCGCCTCACCTCACCTTGTCCTGGAGCCTTGCCTCGCCTCACCTTGTCCTGGAGCCTTGCCTCACCTCACCTCACCTTGTCCTGGAGCCTCGCCTCAGCTCACCTTGTCCTGGAGCCTCACATCACCTCACCTTGTCCTGGAGCCTCACATCACCTCACCTTGTCCTGGAGCCTCACATCACCTCACCTTGTCCTGGAGCCTCGCCTCACCTCACCTTGTCCTGGAGCCTCACCTCAGCTCACCTTGTCCCGGAGCCTTGCCTCACCTCGCCTTGCCTCGCCTCGCCTCACCTTGTCCAGGAGCCTCGCCTCACCTCACCTTGTCATGGAGCCTAGCCTTACCTCGCGTCACCTTGTCATGGAGCCTCGCCTCACCTCACCTTGTCCTGGAGCCTTGCCTCACCTCGCCTCACCTTGTCCTGGAGCCTTGCCTCACCTCACCTTGTCCTGGAGAATTGCCTCGCCTCACCTTGTCCTGGAACCTTCCCTCACCTCACCTCACCTTGTCCTGGAGCCTCGCCTCACCTTGTCCTGGAGCCTTCCCTCACCTCACCACACCTTGTCCTGGAGCCTCGCCTCATCTTGTCCTGGAGCCTTGCCTCGCCTCGCCTCACCTTGTCCTGGACCTTGCCTCACCTCACCTTGTCCTGGAGCCTCACCTCACCTTGTCCTGGAGCCTCGCCTCACCTTGTCCTGGAGCCTCACCTCACCTCACCTTGTCCTGGAGCCTTGCCTCACCTCACCTCACCTTGTCCTGGAGCCTCGCATCACCTTGTCCTGCACCCTCGCCTCACCTTGTCCTGGAGCCTTGCCTCGCCTTGCCTCACCTTGTCCTGGAGCCTTGCCTCGCCTCACCTTGTCCTGGAGCCTCGCCTCACCTTGTCCTGGAGCCTTGCCTAGCCTCGCCTCACCTTGTCCTGGAGCCTTGCCTCGCCTTGCCTCACCTTCTCCTGGAGCCTTGCCTCACCTCACCTTGTCCTGGAGCCTCACCTCACCTTGTCCTGGAGCCTTCCCTCACCTTGTCCTGGAGCCTCACCTCACCTTGTCCTGGAGCCTTCCCTCACCTCACCTCACCTTGTCCTGGAGCCTCGCCTCACCTTGTCCTGGAGCCTTGCCTCGCCTCGCCTCACCATGTCCTGGAGCCTTGCCTCGCCTCACCTTGTCCTGGAGTCTCGCCTCACCTCACCTTGTCCTGGAGCCTTGCCTCGCCTCGCCTCACCTTGTCCTGGAGCCTTGCCTCACCTCACCTTGTCCTGGAGCCTTGCCTCGCCTTGCCTCACCTTGTCCTGGAGCCTTGCCTCGCCTCACCTTGTCCTGGAGCCTTGCCTCACCTCACCGTGTCCTGGAGCCTCACCTCACCTTGTCCTGGAGCCTCGCCTCACCTTGTCCTGGAGCCTTCCCTCACCTCACCTCACCTTGTCCTGGAGCCTCGCCTCACCTTGTCCTGGAGCCTCAACTCACCTTGTCCTGGAGCCTTCCCTCACCTTGTCCTGGAGCCTCACCTCACCTTGTCCTGGAGCCTTCCCTCACCTTACCTCACCTTGTCCTGGAGCCTCGCCTCACCTTGTCCTGGAGCCTCAACTCACCTTGTCCTGGAGCCTCGCCTCACCTTGTCCTGGAGCCTCACCTCACCTTGTCCTGGAGCCTTGCCTCACCTCACCTCACCTTGTCCTGGAGCCTTGCCTCACCTCACCTCACCTTGTCCTGGAGCCTCGCATCACCTTGTCCTGGACCCTCGCCTCACCTTGTCCTGGAGCCTTGCCTCGCCTTGCCTCACCTTGTCCTGGAGCCTTGCCTCGCCTCACCTTGTCCTGGAGCCTTGCCTCACCTCACCTTGTCCTGGAGCCTCACCTCACCTTGTCCTGGAGCCTTCCCTCACCTTGTCCTGGAGCCTTCCCTCACCTCACCTCACCTTGTCCTGGAGCCTCGCCTCACCTTGTCCTGGAGCCTTGCCTCGCCTCGCCTCACCATGTCCTGGAGCCTTGCCTCGCCTCACCATGTCCTGGAGCCTTGCCTCACCTCACCTTGTCCTGGAGCCTTGCCTTGCCTCACCTTGTCCTGGAGCCTTGCCTCACCTCACCTCACCTTGTCCCGGAGCCTCGCCTCACCTTGTCCTGGAGCCTCACCTCAGCTCACCTTGTCCCGGAGCCTTGCCTCGCCACGCCTTGTCCTGGAGCCTTGCCTTGGCTCACCTTGTCCTGGAGCCTTGCCTCACCTCACCTTGTCCTGGAGCCTCACCTCACCTTGTTCTGGAGACTTGCCTCACCTCACCATGTCCTGGAGCCTTAGCTCGCCTCACCTTGTCCTGGAGCCTTGCCTCACCTCACCTTGTCCTGGAGCCTCGCCTCACCTTGTCCTGGAGCATCGCCTCACCTCACCGTGTCCTGGAGCCTTGCCTCACCATTTCCTGGAGCCTTGCCTCACCTCACCTTGTCCTGGAGCCTTGCCTCGCCTCACCTTGTCCTGGAGCGATGCCTCGCCTCACCTCACCTTTTCGTGGAGCCTAGCCTCGCCTCGCGTCACCTTGTACTGGAGCCTCACCTCACCTCACCATGTCCTGGAGCCTTGCCTCGCCTCACCTTGTCCTGTAGCCTTGCCTCGCCTCACCTTTTCCTGGAGCGATGCCTCGCCTCACCTCTCCTTGTCCTGGAGCCTAGACTCGCCTCGCCTCACCTTGTCCTGGAGCCTTGCCTCACCTCACCTTGTCCTGGAGCCTTGCCTCGCCTCGCCTCACCTTGTCCTGGAGCCTTGCCTCACCTCACCTTGTCCTGGAGCCTTGCCTCGCCTCACCTTGTCCTGGAGCCTTGCCTCACCTCACCTCACCTTGTCCTGGAGCCTCGCCTCACCTTGTCCTGGAGCCTCACCTCAGCTCACCTTGTCCCGGAGCCTTGCCTCGCCTCACCTTGTCCTGGAGCCTAGCCTCGCCTCACCTTGTCCTGGAGCCTTGCCTCGCCTCGCCTCACCTTGTCCTGGAGCCTTGCCTCGCCTCGCCTCACCTCACCTTGTCCTGGAGCCTCGCCTCACCTCACCTTGTCCTGGAGCCTTGCCTCCCCTTCTCCTCACCTCACCTTGTCCTGGAGCCTCGCCTCACCTCACCTTGTCCTGGAGCCTTGCCTCATCTCACCTCACCTTGTCCTGGAGACTCGACTCACCTCACCTTGTCCTGGAGCCTTGCCTCGCCTCACCTTGTCCTGGAGCGATGCCTCGCCTCACCTCACCTTGTCCTGGAGCCTAGCCTCGCCTCGCCTCACCTTGTCCTGGAGTCTCGCCTCACCTCACCTTTTCGTGGAGCCTAGCCTCGCCTCGCGTCACCTTGTACTGGAGCCTCACCTCACCTCACCTTGTCCAGGAGCCTTGCCTCGCCTCACCTTGTCCTGTAGCCTTGCCTCGCCTCACCTTTTCCTGGAGCGATGCCTCGCCTCACCTCACCTTGTCCTGGAGCCTAGCCTCGCCTCGCCTCACCTTGTCCTGGAGTCTCGCCTCACCTCACCTTGTCCTGGAGCCTTGCCTCGCCTCGCCTCACCTTGTCCTGGAGCCTTGCCTCACCTCACCTTATCCTGGAGCCTTGCCTCGCCTCACCTTGTCCTGGAGCCTTGCCTCACCTCACCTCACCTTGTCCTGGAGCCTCGCCTCAACTTGTCCTGGAGCCTCACCTCAGCTCACCTTGTCCCGGAGCCTTGCCTCGCCTCGCCTTGCCTCGCCTCGCCTCACCTTGTCCAGGAGCCTCGCCTCACCTCACCTTGTCATGGAGCCTACCCTCGCCTCGCCTCACCTTGTCCTGGAGCCTTTCCTCGCCTCACCTCTGCCTGGAGCCTCGCCTCGCCTCGCCTCTGCCTGGAGCCTCGCCTCACCTTGACCTGGAGCCTAGCCTCGCCTCGCCTCACCTTGTCCTGGATCCTAGCCTCGCCTTGCCTCATCTTGTCCTGGAGCCTTGCCTCGCCTCACCTTGTCCTGGAGCCTAGCCTCGCCTCACCTTGTCCTGGAGCCTTGCCTCGCCTCGCCTCACCTTGTCCTGGAGCATTGCCTCGCCTCGCCTCACCTCACCTTGTCCTGGAGCCTCGCCTCACCTCACCTTGTCCTGGAGCCTTGCCTCCCCTTCTCCTCACCTCACCTTGTCCTGGAGCCTCGCCTCACCTCACCTTGTCCTGGAGCCTTACCTCATCTCACCTCACCTTGTCCTGGAGCCTCGACTCACCTCACCTTGTCCTGGAGCCTTGCCTCGCCTCACCTTGTCCTGGAGCGATGACTCGCCTCACCTCACCTTGTCCTGCAGCCTAGCCTCGCCTCGCCTCACCTTGTCCTGGAATCTCGCCTCACCTCACCTTGTCCTGGAGCCTTGCCTCGCCTCGCCTCACCTTGTCCTGGAGCTTTGCCTCACCTCACCTTGTCCTGGAGCCTTGCCTCGCCTCACCTTGTCCTGGAGTCTCGCCTCACCTCACCTTGTCCTGGAGCCTTGCCTCGCCTCGCCTCACCTTGTCCTGGAGCCTTGCCTCACCTCACCTTGTCCTGGAGCCTTGCCTCGCCTTGCCTCACCTTGTCCTGGAGCCTTGCCTCGCCTCACCTTGTCCTGGAGCCTTGCCTCACCTCACCGTGTCCTGGAGCCTCACCTCACCTTGTCCTGGAGCCTCGCCTCACCTTGTCCTGGAGCCTTCCCTCACCTCACCTCACCTTGTCCTGGAGCCTCGCCTCACCTTGTCCTGGAGCCTCAACTCACCTTGTCCTGGAGCCTTCCCTCACCTTGTCCTGGAGCCTCACCTCACCTTGTCCTGGAGCCTTCCCTCACCTTACCTCACCTTGTCCTGGAGCCTCGCCTCACCTTGTCCTGGAGCCTCACCTCACCTTGTCCTGGAGCCTTGCCTCACCTCACCTCACCTTGTCCTGGAGCCTTGCCTCACCTCACCTCACCTTGTCCTGGAGCCTCGCATCACCTTGACCTGGACCCTCGCCTCACCTTGTCCTGGAGCCTTGCCTCGCCTTGCCTCACCTTGTCCTGGAGCCTTGCCTCGCCTCACCTTGTCCTGGAGCCTTGCCTCACCTCACCTTGTCCTGGAGCCTCACCTCACCTTGTCCTGGAGCCTTCCCTCACCTTGTCCTGGAGCCTCACCTCACCTTGTCCTGGAGCCTTCCCTCACCTCACCTCACCTTGTCCTGGAGCCTCGCCTCACCTTGTCCTGGAGCCTTGCCTCGCCTCGCCTCACCATGTCCTGGAGCCTTGCCTCGCCTCACCATGTCCTGGAGCCTTGCCTCACCTCACCTTGTCCTGGAGCCTTGCCTTGCCTCACCTTGTCCTGGAGCCTTGCCTCACCTCACCTCACCTTGTCCCGGAGCCTCGCCTCACCTTGTCCTGGAGCCTCACCTCAGCTCACCTTGTCCCGGAGCCTTGCCTCGCCTCGCCTTGTCCTGGAGCCTTGCCTTGGCTCACCTTGTCCTGGAGCCTTGCCTCACCTCACCTTGTCCTGGAGCCTCACCTCACCTTGTTCTGGAGACTTGCCTCACCTCACCTTGTCCTGGAGCCTTAGCTCGCCTCACCTTGTCCTGGAGCCTTGCCTCACCTCACCTTGTCCTGGAGCCTCGCCTCACCTTGTCCTGGAGCATCGCCTCACCTCACCGTGTCCTGGAGTCTTGCCTCACCATTTCCTGGAGCCTTGCCTCACATCACCTTGTCCTGGAGCCTTGCCTCGCCTCACCTTGTCCTGGAGCGATGCCTCGCCTCACCTCACCTTGTCCTGGAGCCTAGCCTCGCCTCGCCTCACCTTGTCCTGGAGTCTCGCCTCACCTCACCTTGTCCTGGAGCCTTGCCTCGCCTCGCCTCACCTTGTCCTGGAGCCTTGCCTCACCTCACCTTATCCTGGAGCCTTGCCTCGCCTCACCTTGTCCTGGAGCCTTGCCTCACCTCACCTCACCTTGTCCTGGAGCCTCGCCACAACTTGTCCTGGAGCCTCACCTCAGCTCACCTTGTCCCGGAGCCTTGCCTCGCCTCGCCTTGCCTCGCCTCGCCTCACCTTGTCCAGGAGCCTCGCCTCACCTCACCTTGTCATGGAGCCTACCCTCGCCTCGCCTCACCTTGTCCTGGAGCCTTTCCTCGCCTCACCTCTGCCTGGAGCCTCGCCTCGCCTCGCCTCTGCCTGGAGCCTCGCCTCACCTTGACCTGGAGCCTAGCCTCGCCTCGCCTCACCTTGTCCTGGATCCTAGCCTCGCCTTGCCTCATCTTGTCCTGGAGCCTTGCCTCGCCTCACCTTGTCCTGGAGCCTAGCCTCGCCTCACCTTGTCCTGGAGCCTTGCCTCGCCTCGCCTCACCTTGTCCTGGAGCATTGCCTCGCCTCGCCTCACCTCACCTTGTCCTGGAGCCTCGCCTCACCTCACCTTGTCCTGGAGCCTTGCCTCCCCTTCTCCTCACCTCACCTTGTCCTGGAGCCTCGCCTCACCTCACCTTGTCCTGGAGCCTTACCTCATCTCACCTCACCTTGTCCTGGAGCCTCGACTCACCTCACCTTGTCCTGGAGCCTTGCCTCGCCTCACCTTGTCCTGGAGCGATGACTCGCCTCACCTCACCTTGTCCTGCAGCCTAGCCTCGCCTCGCCTCACCTTGTCCTGGAATCTCGCCTCACCTCACCTTGTCCTGGAGCCTTGCCTCGCCTCGCCTCACCTTGTCCTGGAGCTTTGCCTCACCTCACCTTGTCCTGGAGCCTTGCCTCGCCTCACCTTGTCCTGGAGCCTTGCCTCACCTCACCTCACCTTGTCCTGGAGCCTCGCCTCAGCTCACCTTGTCCTGGAGCCTCACCTCAGCTCACCTTGTCCTGGAGCCTCACCTCACCTCACCTTGTCCTGGAGCCTCGCCTCAGCTCACCTTGTCCTGGAGCCTCACCTCAGCTCACCTTGTCCCGGAGCCTTGCCTCACCTCGCCTTGCCTCGCCTCGCCTCACCTTGTCCAGGAGCCTCGCCTCACCTCACCTTGTCATGGAGCCTAGCCTTACCTCGCGTCACCTTGTCATGGAGCCTCGCCTCACCTCACCTTGTCCTGGAGCCTTGCCTCACCTCGCCTCACCTTGTCCTGGAGCCTTGCCTCACCTCACCTTGTCCTGGAGAATTGCCTCGCCTCACCTTGTCCTGGAACCTTCCCTCACCTCACCTCACCTTGTCCTGGAGCCTCGCCTCACCTTGTCCTGGAGCCTTCCCTCACCTCACCTCACCTTGTCCTGGAGCCTCGCCTCATCTTGTCCTGGAGCCTTGCCTCGCCTCGCCTCACCTTGTCCTGGACCTTGCCTCACCTCACCTTGTCCTGGAGCCTCACCTCACCTTGTCCTGGAGCCTCGCCTCACCTTGTCCTGGAGCCTCACCTCACCTCACCTTGTCCTGGAGCCTTGCCTCACCTCACCTCACCTTGTCCTGGAGCCTCGCATCACCTTGTCCTGGACCCTCGCCTCACCTTGTCCTGGAGCCTTGCCTCGCCTTGCCTCACCTTGTCCTGGAGCCTTGCCTCGCCTCACCTTGTCCTGGAGCCTCGCCTCACCTTGTCCTGGAGCCTTGCCTAGCCTCGCCTCACCTTGTCCTGGAGCCTTGCCTCGCCTTGCCTCACCTTGTCCTGGAGCCTTGCCTCACCTCACCTTGTCCTGGAGCCTCACCTCACCTTGTCCTGGAGCCTTCCCTCACCTTGTCCTGGAGCCTCACCTCACCTTGTCCTGGAGCCTTCCCTCACCTCACCTCACCTTGTCCTGGAGCCTCGCCTCACCTTGTCCTGGAGCCTTGCCTCGCCTCGCCTCACCATGTCCTGGAGCCTTGCCTCGCCTCACCTTGTCCTGGAGTCTCGCCTCACCTCACCTTGTCCTGGAGCCTTGCCTCGCCTCGCCTCACCTTGTCCTGGAGCCTTGCCTCACCTCACCTTGTCCTGGAGCCTTGCCTCGCCTTGCCTCACCTTGTCCTGGAGCCTTGCCTCGCCTCACCTTGTCCTGGAGCCTTGCCTCACCTCACCGTGTCCTGGAGCCTCACCTCACCTTGTCCTGGAGCCTCGCCTCACCTTGTCCTGGAGCCTTCCCTCACCTCACCTCACCTTGTCCTGGAGCCTCGCCTCACCTTGTCCTGGAGCCTCAACTCACCTTGTCCTGGAGCCTTCCCTCACCTTGTCCTGGAGCCTCACCTCACCTTGTCCTGGAGCCTTCCCTCACCTTACCTCACCTTGTCCTGGAGCCTCGCCTCACCTTGTCCTGGAGCCTCAACTCACCTTGTCCTGGAGCCTCGCCTCACCTTGTCCTGGAGCCTCACCTCACCTTGTCCTGGAGCCTTGCCTCACCTCACCTCACCTTGTCCTGGAGCCTTGCCTCACCTCACCTCACCTTGTCCTGGAGCCTCGCATCACCTTGTCCTGGACCCTCGCCTCACCTTGTCCTGGAGCCTTGCCTCGCCTTGCCTCACCTTGTCCTGGAGCCTTGCCTCGCCTCACCTTGTCCTGGAGCCTTGCCTCACCTCACCTTGTCCTGGAGCCTCACCTCACCTTGTCCTGGAGCCTTCCCTCACCTTGTCCTGGAGCCTCACCTCACCTTGTCCTGGAGCCTTCCCTCACCTCACCTCACCTTGTCCTGGAGCCTCGCCTCACCTTGTCCTGGAGCCTTGCCTCGCCTCGCCTCACCATGTCCTGGAGCCTTGCCTCGCCTCACCATGTCCTGGAGCCTTGCCTCACCTCACCTTGTCCTGGAGCCTTGCCTTGCCTCACCTTGTCTTGGAGCCTTGCCTCACCTCACCTCACCTTGTCCCGGAGCCTCGCCTCACCTTGTCCTGGAGCCTCACCTCAGCTCACCTTGTCCCGGAGCCTTGCCTCGCCTCGCCTTGTCCTGGAGCCTTGCCTTGGCTCACCTTGTCCTGGAGCCTTGCCTCACCTCACCTTGTCCTGGAGCCTCACCTCACCTTGTTCTGGAGACTTGCCTCACCTCACCTTGTCCTGGAGCCTTAGCTCGCCTCACCTTGTCCTGGAGCCTTGCCTCACATCACCTTGTCCTGGAGCCTCACCTCACCTTGTTCTGGAGACTTGCCTCACCTCACCTTGTCCTGGAGCCTTAGCTCACCTCACCTTGTCCTGGAGCCTCGCCTCACCTTGTCCGGGAGCATCGCCTCACCTCACCGTGTCCTGGAGCCTTGCCTCACCATTTCCTGGAGCCTTGCCTCACCTCACCTTGTCCTGGAGCCTTGCCTCGCCTCACCTTGTCCTGGAGCGATGCCTCGCCTCACCTCACCTTGTCCTGGAGCCTAGCCTCGCCTCGCCTCACCTTGTCCTGGAGTCTCGCCTCACCTCACCTTTTCGTGGAGCCTAGCCTCGCCTCGCGTCACCTTGTTCTGGAGCCTCACCTCACCTCACCATGTCCTGGAGCCTTGCCTCGCCTCACCTTGTCCTGTAGCCTTGCCTCGCCTCACCTTTTCCTGGAGCGATGCCTCGTCTCACCTCTCCTTGTCCTGGAGCCTAGACTCGCCTCGCCTCACCTTGTCCTGGAGTCTCGCCTCACCTCACCTTGTCCTGGAGCCTTGCCTCGCCTCGCCTCACCTTGTCCTGGAGACTTGCCTCACCTCACCTTGTCCTGGAGCCTTGCCTCGCCTCACCTTGTCCTGGAGCCTTGCCTCACCTCACCTCACCTTGTCCTGGAGCCTCGCCTCACCTTGTCCTGGAGCCTCACCTCAGCTCACCTTGTCCCGGAGCCTTGCCTCGCCTCACCTTGTCCTGGAGCCTAGCCTCGCCTCACCTTGTCCTGGAGCCTTGCCTCGCCTCGCCTCACCTTGTCCTGGAGCCTTGCCTCGCCTCGCCTCACCTCACCTTGTCCTGGAGCCTCGCCTCACCTCACCTTGTCCTGGAGCCTTGCCTCCCCTTCTCCTCACCTCACCTTGTCCTGGAGCCTCGCCTCACCTCACCTTGTCCTGGAGCCTTGCCTCATCTCACCTCACCTTGTCCTGGAGCCTCGACTCACCTCACCTTGTCCTGGAGCCTTGCCTCGCCTCACCTTGTCCTGGAGCGATGCCTCGCCTCACCTCACCTTGTCCTGGAGCCTAGCCTCGCCTCGCCTCACCTTGTCCTGGAGTCTCGCCTCACCTCACCTTTTCGTGGAGCCTAGCCTCGCCTCGCGTCACCTTGTACTGGAGCCTCACCTCACCTCACCTTGTCCAGGAGCCTTGCCTCGCCTCACCTTGTCCTGTAGCCTTGCCTCGCCTCACCTTTTCCTGGAGCGATGCCTCGCCTCACCTGACCTTGTCCTGGAGCCTAGCCTCGCCTCGCCTCACCTTGTCCTGGAGTCTCGCCTCACCTCACCTTGTCCTGGAGCCTTGCCTCGCCTCGCCTCACCTTGTCCTGGAGCCTTGCCTCACCTCACCTTATCCTGGAGCCTTGCCTCGCCTCACCTTGTCCTGGAGCCTTGCCTCACCTCACCTCACCTTGTCCTGGAGCCTCGCCTCAACTTGTCCTGGAGCCTCACCTCAGCTCACCTTGTCCCGGAGCCTTGCCTCGCCTCGCCTTGCCTCGCCTCGCCTCACCTTGTCCAGGAGCCTCGCCTCACCTCACCTTGTCATGGAGCCTAGCCTTACCTCGCGTCACCTTGTCATGGAGCCTCGCCTCACCTCACCTTGTCCTGGAGCCTTGCCTCACCTTGTCCTGGAGCCTCACCTCACCTTGTCCTGGAGCTTCGCCTCACCTCACCTTGTCCTGGAGCCTCACCTCACCTTGTCCTGGAGCCTCGCCTCACCTTGTCCTGGAGCCTCGCCTCACCTCACCTTGTCCTGGAGCCTTGCCTCGCCTCACCTTGTCCTGGAGCCTTGGCTCGCCTCACCTTGTCCTGGAGCCTCGCCTCACCTTGTCCTGGAGCCTTGCCTCACCTCACATTGTCCTGGAGCCTGACCTCACCTTGTCCTGGAGCCTTGCCTCACCTCACCTTGTCCTTGAGCCTCACCTCACCTTGTTCTGGAGCCTTGCCTCACCTCAGCTTGTCCTGGAGCCTTAGCTCGCCTCACCTTGTCCTGGAGCCTTGCCTCACCTCACCTTGTCCTGGAGCCTCGCCTCACCTTGTCCTGGAGCCGCGCCTCGCCTCACCTTGTCCTGGAGCCTTGCCTCACCTCACCTTGTCCTGGAGCCTCGCCTCACCTTGTCCTGGAGCCTCGCCTCACCTCACCTTGTCCTGGAGCCTTGCCTCGCCTCACCTTGTCCTGGAGCCTTGCCTCACCTCACCTTGTCCTGGAGCCTTTCCTCACCTTGTCCTGGAGCCTCGCCTCACCTTGTCCTGGAGCATCGCCTCGCCTCGCCTCTGCCTGGAGCCTTGCCTCGCCTCACCTCAACTTGTCTTGGAGCCTAGCCTCGCCTCACCTCACCTTGTCCTGGAGCCTAGCCTCGCCTCGCCTCTGCCTGGAGCCTTTCCTCGCCTCGCCTCTGCCTGGAGCCTCGCCTTGCCTCGGCCTTGAGCCTACCCTCGCCTCGCCTCACCTTGTCCTGGAGCCTTTCCTCGCCTCACCTCTGCCTGGAGCCTCGCCTCGCCTCGCCTCTGCCTGGAGCCTCGCCTCACCTTGACCTGGAGCCTAGCCTCGCCTCGCCTCACCTTGTCCTGGATCCTAGCCTCGCCTCGCCTCATCTTGTCCTGGAGCCTTGCCTCGCCTCACCTTGTCCTGGAGCCTAGCCTCACCTCACCTTGTCCTGGAGCCTTGCCTCATCTCACCTCACCTTGTCCTGGAGCCTCGACTCACCTCACCTTGTCCTGGAGCCTTGCCTCGCCTCACCTTGTCCTGGAGCGATGCCTCGCCTCACCTCACCTTGCCCTGGAGCCTAGCCTCGCCTCGCCTCACCTTGTCCTGGAGTCTCGCCTCACCTCACCTTTTCGTGGAGCCTAGCCTCGCCTCGCGTCACCTTGTACTGGAGCCTCACCTCACCTCACCTTGTCCTGGAGCCTTGCCTCGCCTCACCTTGTTCTGTAGCCTTGCCTCGCCTCACCTTTTCCTGGAGCGATGCCTCGCCTCACCTCACCTTGTCCTGGAGCCTAGCCTCGCCTCGCCTCACCTTGTCCTGGAGTCTCGCCTCACCTCACCTTGTCCTGGAGCCTTGCCTCGCCTCGCCTCACCTTGTCCTGGAGCTTTGCCTCGCCTCACCTTGTCCTGGAGCCTTGCCTCACCTCACCTCACCTTGTCCTGGAGCCTCGCCTCACCTTGTCCTGGAGCCTCACCTCAGCTCACCTTGTCCCGGAGCCTTGCCTCGCCTCACCTTGTCCTGGAGCCTAGCCTCGCCTCACCTTGTCCTGGAGCCTTGCCTCACCTCACCTTGTCCTGGAGCCTTGCCTCACCTCACCTTGTCCTGGAGCTTTGCCTCACCTTGTCCTGGAGCCTTGCCTCACCTCACCTTGTCCTGGAGCCTTGCCTCGCCTCACCTTGTCCTGGAGCCTTGCCTCACCTCACCTTGTCCTGGAGCCTTGCCTCGCCTCACCTTGTCCTGGAGCCTTGCCTCACCTCACCTTGTCCTGGAGCCTTTCCTCACCTTAACTTGTCCTGGAGACTCACCTCACCTTGTCCTGGAGCCTTGCCTCACCTCACCTTGTCCTGGAGCATGGCCTCGCCTCACCTTGTCCTGGAGCCTTGCCTCACCTTGTCCTGGAGCCTTGCCTCACCTTGTCTTGGAGCCTCACCTCACCTTGTCGTGGAGCCTAGCCTCACCTTGTCCTGGAGCCTCGCCTCACCTCACCTTGTCCTGGAGCCTCGCCTCACCTTTTACTGGAACCTCGCCTCACCTCACCTTGTCCTGGAGCCTTGCCTCACCTCACCTTGTCCTGGAGCCTCGCCTCACCATGTTCTGGAGCATCGCCTCACCTCACCTTGTCCTGGAGCCTTGCCTTGCCTCGCCTCACCTTATCCTGGAGCATCGCTTCACCTCACCTTGTCCTGGAGCCTTGCCTCACCTCACCTTGTCCTGGAGCCTTGCCTCACCTCACCTTGTCCTGGAGCCTCGCCTCACCTTGTTCTGGAGCATCTCCTCACCTCAACTTGTCCTGGAGCCTTGCCTTGCCTCGCCTCACCTTATCCTGGAGCATCTCTTCACCTCACCTTGTCCTGGAGCCTTGCCTCGCCTCACCTTGTCCTGGAGCCTTGCCTCACCTCACCTTGTCCTGGAGCCTTGCCTCGCCTCACCTTGTCCTGGAGCATCGCTTCACCTCACCTTGTCCTGGAGCCTCGCCTCACCTCACCTTGTCCTGGAGCCTTGCCTCACCTCACCTTGTCCTGGAGCCTCGCCTCACCTTGTTCTGGAGCATCGCCTCGCCTCACCTTGTCCTGGAGCCTCGCCTCACCTCACCTTGTCCTAGAGCCTTGCCTCGCCTCACCTTGTCCTGGAGCCTTGCCTTGCCTCGCCTCACCTTATCCTGGAGCATCGCCTCACCTCACCTTGTCCTGGAGCCTTGCCTCGCCTCACCTTGTCCTGGAGCCTTGCCTCGCCTCACCTTGTCCTAGAGCCTTGCCTCGCCTCACCTTGTCCTGGAGCCTTGCCTCGCCTCACCTTGTCCTGGAGCCTTGCCTTGCCTCGCCTCACCTTGTCCTGGAGCCTTGCCTTGCCTCGCCTCACCTTGTCCTGGAGCCTAGCCTCGCCTAACTTTGTCCTGGAGCCTCGCCTCACCTTGTCCTGGAGCCTTGCCTCACCTCACCTTTTCCTGTAGCCTCGCCTCACCACACGTTGTCCTGGAGCCTTGCCTCACCTCACCGTGTCCTGGAGCCTCGCCTCGCCTCACCTTGTCCAGGAGCCTCGCCTTGCCTCACCTCACCTTGTCCTGGACCATTGCCTCAATTCACCTCACCATGTCCTGGAGCCTCGCCTCACCTCAGCTTGTCCTGGAGCCTTGCCTCACCTCACCTTGTCCTAGAGCCTCGCCTCACCTCACCTTGTCCTGGAGCCTCACCTCACCTCACCTTGTCCAGGAGTCTCACCTCGCCTCACCTTGTGCTGGAGCCATGCCTCACCTCACCTCACCTTGTCCTGGAGCCTAGCCTCTCCTCGCCTCACCTTGTCCTGGAGCCTCGCCTCAGCTCACCTTGTCCTGGAGCCTTGCCTCGCCTCGCCTCACCTTGTCCTGGAGCCTTGCCTCACCTCACCTTGTCCTGGAGCCTTGCCTTGCCTCACCTTGTCCTGGAGACTTGCCTCACCTCACCTCACCTTGTCCCGGAGCCTCGCCTCACCTTGTCCTGGAGCCTCACCTCAGCTCACCTTGTCCCGGAGCCTTGCCTCACCTCGCCTTATCCTGGAGCCTACTCTCGCCTCGCCTCACCTTGTCCTGGAGCCTCACCTCACCTCACATTGTCCTGGAGCCTTGCCTCACCTTGTCCTGGAGCCTTGCCTCACCTTGTCCTGGAGCCTTGCCTCACCTCACCTTGTCCTGCAGCCTTGCCTCGCCTCACCTTGTCCTGGAGCCTTGCCTCACCTCAACTCACCTTGTCCTGGAGCCTCGCCTCACCTTGTCCTGGAGCCTCGCCTCACCTTGTCCTGAAGCCTTGCCTCGCCTCGCCTCACCTTGTCCTGGAGCCTTGCCACGCCTGGCCTCACCTTGTCCTGGAGCCTTGCCTCGTCTCACCTTGTCCTGGAGCCTTGTCTCGCCTCACCTTGTCCTGGAGCCTCATCTCAGCTCACCTTGTCCTGGAGCCTTGCCTCGCCTCGCCTTGTCCTGGAGCTTTGCCTCACCTCACCTTGTCCTGGAGCCTCACCTCACCTTGTCCTGGAGCCTCGCCTGACCTCACCTTGTCCTGGTGCCTCACCTCACCTTGTCCTGGAGCCTCGCCTCGCCTCACCTCACCTTGTCCTGGAGCCTTGCCTCGCCTCACCTTGTCCTGGAGCCTTGGCTCGCCTCACCTTGTCCTGGAGCCTCGCCTCACCTTGTCCTGGAGCCTTGCCTCACCTCACCTTGTCCTGGAGCCTCACCTCACCTTGTCCTGGAGCCTTGCCTCACCTCACCTTGTCCTGGAGCCTCACCTCACCTTGTTCTGGAGCCTTGCCTCACCTCACCTTGTCCTGGAGCCTTAGCTCGCCTCACCTTGTCCTGGAGCCTTGCCTCACATCACCTTGTCCTGGAGCCTCGCCTCACCTTGTCCTGGAGCCGCGCCTCGCCTCACCTTGTCCTGGAGCCTTGCCTCACCTCACCTTGTCCTGGAGCCTCGCCTCACCTTGTCCTGGAGCCTCGCCTCACCTCACCTTGTCCTGGAGCCTTGCCTCACCTCACCTTGTCCTGGAGCCTTGCCTCACCTCACCTTGTCCTGGAGCCTTTCCTCACCTTGTCCTGGAGCCTCGCCTCACCTTGTCCTGGAGCATCGCCTCGCCTCGCCTCTGCCTGGAGCCTTGCCTCGCCTCACCTCAACTTGTCTTGGAGCCTAGCCTCGCCTCACCTCACCTTGTCCTGGAGCCTAGCCTCGCCTCGCCTCTGCCTGGAGCCTTGCATCGCCCCGCCTCTGCCTGGAGCCTCGCCTTGCCTCGGCCTTGAGCCTACCCTCGCCTCGCCTCACCTTGTCCTGGAGCCTTTCCTCGCCTCAGCTCTGCCTGGAGCCTCGCCTCGCCTCGCCTCTGCCTGGAGCCTCGCCTCACCTTGACCTGGAGCCTAGCCTCGCCTCGCCTCACCTTGTCCTGGATCCTAGCCTCGCCTTGCCTCATCTTGTCCTGGAGCCTTGCCTCGCCTCACCTTGTCCTGGAGCCTAGCCTCGCCTCACCTTGTCCTGGAGCCTTGCCTCGCCTCGCCTCACCTTGTCCTGGAGCATTGCCTCGCCTCGCCTCACCTCACCTTGTCCTGGAGCCTCGCCTCACCTCACCTTGTCCTGGAGCCTTGCCTCCCCTTCTCCTCACCTCACCTTGTCCTGGAGCCTCGCCTCACCTCACCTTGTCCTGGAGCCTTGCCTCATCTCACCTCACCTTGTCCTGGAGCCTCGACTCACCTCACCTTGTCCTGGAGCCTTGCCTCGCCTCACCTTGTCCTGGAGCGATGACTCGCCTCACCTCACCTTGTCCTGCAGCCTAGCCTCGCCTTGCCTCACCTTGTCCTGGAATCTCGCCTCACCTCACCTTGTCCTGGAGCCTTGCCTCGCCTCGCCTCACCTTGTCCTGGAGCTTTGCCTCACCTCACCTTGTCCTGGAGCCTTGCCTCGCCTCACCTTGTCCTGGAGCCTTGCCTCACCTCACCTCACCTTGTCCTGGAGCCTCGCCTCAGCTCACCTTGTCCTGGAGCCTCACCTCAGCTCACCTTGTCCTGGAGCCTCACATCACCTCACCTTGTCCTGGAGCCTCGCCTCACCTCACCTTGTCCTGGAGCCTCACCTCAGCTCACCTTGTCCCGGAGCCTTGCCTCACCTCGCCTTGCCTCGCCTCGCCTCACCTTGTCCAGGAGCCTCGCCTCACCTTGTCCAGGAGCCTCGCCTCACCTCACCTTGTCATGGAGCCTAGCCTTACCTCGCGTCACCTTGTCATGGAGCCTCGCCTCACCTCACCTTGTCCTGGAGCCTTGCCTCACCTCGCCTCACCTTGTCCTGGAGCCTTGCCTCACCTCACCTTGTCCTGGAGAATTGCCTCGCCTCACCTTGTCCTGGAACCTTCCCTCACCTCACCTCACCTTGTCCTGGAGCCTCGCCTCACCTTGTCCTGGAGCCTTCCCTCACCTCACCTCACCTTGTCCTGGAGCCTCGCCTCATCTTGTCCTGGAGCCTTGCCTCGCCTCGCCTCACCTTGTCCTGGACCTTGCCTCACCTCACCTTGTCCTGGAGCCTCACCTCACCTTGTCCTGGAGCCTCGCCTCACCTTGTCCTGGAGCCTCACCTCACCTCACCTTGTCCTGGAGCCTTGCCTCACCTCACCTCACCTTGTCCTGGAGCCTCGCATCACCTTGTCCTGGACCCTCGCCTCACCTTGTCCTGGAGCCTTGCCTCGCCTTGCCTCACCTTGTCCTGGAGCCTTGCCTCGCCTCACCTTGTCCTGGAGCCTCGCCTCACCTTGTCCTGGAGCCTTGCCTAGCCTCGCCTCACCTTGTCCTGGAGCCTTGCCTCGCCTTGCCTCACCTTCTCCTGGAGCCTTGCCTCACCTCACCTTGTCCTGGAGCCTCACCTCACCTTGTCCTGGAGCCTTCCCTCACCTTGTCCTGGAGCCTCACCTCACCTAGTCCTGGAGCCTTCCCTCACCTCACCTCACCTAGTCCTGGAGCCTTCCCTCACCTCACCTCACCTTGTCCTGGAGCCTCGCCTCACCTTGTCCTGGAGCCTTGCCTCGCCTCGCCTCACCATGTCCTGGAGCCTTGCCTCGCCTCACCTTGTCCTGGAGTCTCGCCTCACCTCACCTTGTCCTGGAGCCTTGCCTCGCCTCGCCTCACCTTGTCCTGGAGCCTTGCCTCACCTCACCTTGTCCTGGAGCCTTGCCTCGCCTTGCCTCACCTTGTCCTGGAGCCTTGCCTCGCCTCACCTTGTCCTGGAGCCTTGCCTCACCTCACCGTGTCCTGGAGCCTCACCTCACCTTGTCCTGGAGCCTCGCCTCACCTTGTCCTGGAGCCTTCCCTCACCTCACCTCACCTTGTCCTGGAGCCTCGCCTCACCTTGTCCTGGAGCCTCAACTCACCTTGTCCTGGAGCCTTCCCTCACCTTGTCCTGGAGCCTCACCTCACCTTGTCCTGGAGCCTTCCCTCACCTTACCTCACCTTGTCCTGGAGCCTCACCTCACCTTGTCCTGGAGCCTCGCCTCACCTTGTCCTGGAGCCTTCCCTCACCTCACCTCACCTTGTCCTGGAGCCTTGCCTCACCTCACCTCACCTTGTCCTGGAGCCTTGCCTCACCTCACCTCACCTTGTCCTGGAGCCTCGCATCACCTTGTCCTGGACCCTCGCCTCACCTTGTCCTGGAGCCTTGCCTCGCCTTGCCTCACCTTGTCCTGGAGCCTTGCCTCGCCTCACCTTGTCCTGGAGCCTTGCCTCACCTCACCTTGTCCTGGAGCCTCACCTCACCTTGTCCTGGAGCCTTCCCTCACCTTGTCCTGGAGCCTCACCTCACCTTGTCCTGGAGCCTTCCCTCACCTCACCTCACCTTGTCCTGGAGCCTCGCCTCACCTTGTCCTGGAGCCTTGCCTCGCCTTGCCTCACCATGTCCTGGAGCCTTGCCTCGCCTCACCATGTCCTGGAGCCTTGCCTCACCTCACCTTGTCCTGGAGCCTTGCCTTGCCTCACCTTGTCCTGGAGCCTTGCCTCACCTCACCTCACCTTGTCCCGGAGCCTCGCCTCACCTTGTCCTGGAGCCTCACCTCAGCTCACCTTGTCCCGGAGCCTTGCCTCGCCTCGCCTTGTCCTGGAGCCTTGCCTTGGCTCACCTTGTCCTGGAGCCTTGCCTCACCTCACCTTGTCCTGGAGCCTCACCTCACCTTGTTCTGGAGACTTGCCTCACCTCACCTTGTCCTGGAGCCTTAGCTCGCCTCACCTTGTCCTGGAGCCTTGCCTCACATCACCTTGTCCTGGAGCCTCACCTCACCTTGTTCTGGAGACTTGCCTCACCTCACCTTGTCCTGGAGCCTTAGCTCACCTCACCTTGTCCTGGAGCCTCGCCTCACCTTGTCCGGGAGCATCGCCTCACCTCACCGTGTCCTGGAGCCTTGCCTCACCATTTCCTGGAGCCTTGCCTCACCTCACCTTGTCCTGGAGCCTTGCCTCGCCTCACCTTGTCCTGGAGCGATGCCTCGCCTCACCTCACCTTGTCCTGGAGCCTAGCCTCGCCTCGCCTCACCTTGTCCTGGAGTCTCGCCTCACCTCACCTTTTCGTGGAGCCTAGCCTCGCCTCGCGTCACCTTGTTCTGGAGCCTCACCTCACCTCACCATGTCCTGGAGCCTTGCCTCGCCTCACCTTGTCCTGTAGCCTTGCCTCGCCTCACCTTTTCCTGGAGCGATGCCTCGTCTCACCTCTCCTTGTCCTGGAGCCTAGACTCGCCTCGCCTCACCTTGTCCTGGAGTCTCGCCTCACCTCACCTTGTCCTGGAGCCTTGCCTCGCCTCGCCTCACCTTGTCCTGGAGACTTGCCTCACCTCACCTTGTCCTGGAGCCTTGCCTCGCCTCACCTTGTCCTGGAGCCTTGCCTCACCTCACCTCACCTTGTCCTGGAGCCTCGCCTCACCTTGTCCTGGAGCCTCACCTCAGCTCACCTTGTCCCGGAGCCTTGCCTCGCCTCACCTTGTCCTGGAGCCTAGCCTCGCCTCACCTTGTCCTGGAGCCTTGCCTCGCCTCGCCTCACCTTGTCCTGGAGCCTTGCCTCGCCTCGCCTCACCTCACCTTGTCCTGGAGCCTCGCCTCACCTCACCTTGTCCTGGAGCCTTGCCTCCCCTTCTCCTCACCTCACCTTGTCCTGGAGCCTCGCCTCACCTCACCTTGTCCTGGAGCCTTGTCTCATCTCACCTCACCTTGTCCTGGAGCCTCGACTCACCTCACCTTGTCCTGGAGCCTTGCCTCGCCTCACCTTGTCCTGGAGCGATGCCTCGCCTCACCTCACCTTGTCCTGGAGCCTAGCCTCGCCTCGCCTCACCTTGTCCTGGAGTCTCGCCTCACCTCACCTTTTCGTGGAGCCTAGCCTCGCCTCGCGTCACCTTGTACTGGAGCCTCACCTCACCTCACCTTGTCCAGGAGCCTTGCCTCGCCTCACCTCACCTTGTCCTGGAGCCTAGCCTCGCCTCGCCTCACCTTGTCCTGGAGTCTCGCCTCACCTCACCTTGTCCTGGAGCCTTGCCTCGCCTCGCCTCACCTTGTCCTGGAGCCTTGCCTCACCTCACCTTATCCTGGAGCCTTGCCTCGCCTCACCTTGTCCTGGAGCCTTGCCTCACCTCACCTCACCTTGTCCTGGAGCCTCGCCTCAACTTGTCCTGGAGCCTCACCTCAGCTCACCTTGTCCCGGAGCCTTGCCTCGCCTCGCCTTGCCTCGCCTCGCCTCACCTTGTCCAGGAGCCTCGCCTCACGTCACCTTGTCATGGAGCCTAGCCTTACCTCGCGTCACCTTGTCATGGAGCCTCGCCTCACCTCACCTTGTCCTGGAGCCTTGCCTCACCTTGTCCTGGAGCCTCACCTCACCTTGTCCTGGAGCTTCGCCTCACCTCACCTTGTCCTGGAGCCTCACCTCACCTTGTCCTGGAGCCTCGCCTCACCTTGTCCTGGAGCCTCGCCTCACCTCACCTTGTCCTGGAGCCTTGCCTCGCCTCACCTTGTCCTGGAGCCTTGGCTCGCCTCACCTTGTCCTGCAGCCTCGCCTCACCTTGTCCTGGAGCCTTGCCTCACCTCACATTGTCCTGGAGCCTGACCTCACCTTGTCCTGGAGCCTTGCCTCACCTCACCTTGTCCTTGAGCCTCACCTCACCTTGTTCTGGAGCCTTGCCTCACCTCAGCTTGTCCTGGAGCCTTAGCTCGCCTCACCTTGTCCTGGAGCCTTGCCTCACCTCACCTTGTCCTGGAGCCTCGCCTCACCTTGTCCTGGAGCCGCGCCTCGCCTCACCTTGTCCTGGAGCCTTGCCTCACCTCACCTTGTCCTGGAGCCTCGCCTCACCTTGTCCTGGAGCCTCGCCTCACCTCACCTTGTCCTGGAGCCTTGCCTCGCCTCACCTTGTCCTGGAGCCTTGCCTCACCTCACCTTGTCCTGGAGCCTTTCCTCACCTTGTCCTGGAGCCTCGCCTCACCTCACCTTGTCCTTGAGCCTCACCTCACCTTGTTCTGGAGCCTTGCCTCACCTCAGCTTGTCCTGGAGCCTTAGCTCGCCTCACCTTGTCCTGGAGCCTCGACTCACCTCACCTTGTCCTGGAGCCTTGCCTCGCCTCACCTTGTCCTGGAGCGATGCCTCGCCTCACCTCACCTTGTCCTGGAGCCTAGCCTCGCCTCGCCTCACCTTGTCCTGGAGTCTCGCCTCACCTCACCTTTTCGTGGAGCCTAGCCTCGCCTCGCATCACCTTGTACTGGAGCCTCACCTCACCTCACCTTGTCCAGGAGCCTTGCCTCGCCTCACCTCACCTTGTCCTGGAGCCTAGCCTCGCCTCGCCTCACCTTGTCCTGGAGTCTCGCCTCACCTCACCTTGTCCTGGAGCCTTGCCTCGCCTCGCCTCACCTTGTCCTGGAGCCTTGCCTCACCTCACCTTATCCTGGAGCCTTGCCTCGCCTCACCTTGTCCTGGAGCCTTGCCTCACCTCACCTCACCTTGTCCTGGAGCCTCGCCTCAACTTGTCCTGGAGCCTCACCTCAGCTCACCTTGTCCCGGAGCCTTGCCTCGCCTCGCCTTGCCTCGCCTCGCCTCACCTTGTCCAGGAGCCTCGCCTCACGTCACCTTGTCATGGAGCCTAGCCTTACCTCGCGTCACCTTGTCATGGAGCCTCGCCTCACCTCACCTTGTCCTGGAGCCTTGCCTCACCTTGTCCTGGAGCCTCACCTCACCTTGTCCTGGAGCTTCGCCTCACCTCACCTTGTCCTGGAGCCTCACCTCACCTTGTCCTGGAGCCTCGCCTCACCTTGTCCTGGAGCCTCGCCTCACCTCACCTTGTCCTGGAGCCTTGCCTCGCCTCACCTTGTCCTGGAGCCTTGGCTCGCCTCACCTTGTCCTGCAGCCTCGCCTCACCTTGTCCTGGAGCCTTGCCTCACCTCACATTGTCCTGGAGCCTGACCTCACCTTGTCCTGGAGCCTTGCCTCACCTCACCTTGTCCTTGAGCCTCACCTCACCTTGTTCTGGAGCCTTGCCTCACCTCAGCTTGTCCTGGAGCCTTAGCTCGCCTCACCTTGTCCTGGAGCCTTGCCTCACCTCACCTTGTCCTGGAGCCTCGCCTCACCTTGTCCTGGAGCCGCGCCTCGCCTCACCTTGTCCTGGAGCCTTGCCTCACCTCACCTTGTCCTGGAGCCTCGCCTCACCTTGTCCTGGAGCCTCGCCTCACCTCACCTTGTCCTGGAGCCTTGCCTCGCCTCACCTTGTCCTGGAGCCTTGCCTCACCTCACCTTGTCCTGGAGCCTTTCCTCACCTTGTCCTGGAGCCTCGCCTCACCTTGTCCTGGAGCATCGCCTCGCCTCGCCTCTGCCTGGAGCCTTGCCTCGCCTCACCTCAACTTGTCTTGGAGCCTAGCCTCGCCTCACCTCACCTTGTCCTGGAGCCTAGCCTCGCCTCGCCTCTGCCTGGAGCCTTGCCTCGCCTCGCCTCTGCCTGGAGCCTCGCCTTGCCTCGGCCTTGAGCCTACCCTCGCCTCGCCTCACCTTGTCCTGGAGCCTTTCCTCGCCTCACCTCTGCCTGGAGCCTCGCCTCGCCTCGCCTCTGCCTGGAGCCTCGCCTCACCTTGACCTGGAGCCTAGCCTCGCCTCGCCTCACCTTGTCCTGGATCCTAGCCTCGCCTCGCCTCATCTTGTCCTGGAGCCTTGCCTCGCCTCACCTTGTCCTGGAGTCTAGCCTCACCTCACCTTGTCCTGGAGCCTTGCCTCATCTCACCTCACCTTGTCCTGGAGCCTCGACTCACCTCACCTTGTCCTGGAGCCTTGCCTCGCCTCACCTTGTCCTGGAGCGATGCCTCGCCTCACCTCACCTTGCCCTGGAGCCTAGCCTCGCCTCGCCTCACCTTGTCCTGGAGTCTCGCCTCACCTCACCTTTTCGTGGAGCCTAGCCTCGCCTCGCGTCACCTTGTACTGGAGCCTCACCTCACCTCACCTTGTCCTGGAGCCTTGCCTCGCCTCACCTTGTCCTGTAGCCTTGCCTCGCCTCACCTTTTCCTGGAGCGATGCCTCGCCTCACCTCACCTTGTCCTGGAGCCTAGCCTCGCCTCGCCTCACCTTGTCCTGGAGTCTCGCCTCACCTCACCTTGTCCTGGAGCCTTGCCTCGCCTCGCCTCACCTTGTCCTGGAGCTTTGCCTCGCCTCACCTTGTCCTGGAGCCTTGCCTCACCTCACCTCACCTTGTCCTGGAGCCTCGCCTCACCTTGTCCTGGAGCCTCACCTCAGCTCACCTTGTCCCGGAGCCTTGCCTCGCCTCACCTTGTCCTGGAGCCTAGCCTCGCCTCACCTTGTCCTGGAGCCTTGCCTCACCTCACCTTGTCCTGGAGCCTTGCCTCACCTCACCTTGTCCTGGAGCCTTGCCTCACCTTGTCCTGGAGCCTTGCCTCACCTCACCTTGTCCTGGAGCCTTGCCTCGCCTCACCTTGTCCTGGAGCCTTGCCTCACCTCACCTTGTCCTGGAGCCTTGCCTCGCCTCACCTTGTCCTGGAGCCTTGCCTCACCTCACCTTGTCCTGGAGCCTTTCCTCACCTTAACTTGTCCTGGAGACTCACCTCACCTTGTCCTGGAGCCTTGCCTCACCTCACCTTGTCCTGGAGCATGGCCTCGCCTCACCTTGTCCTGGAGCCTTGCCTCACCTTGTCCTGGAGCCTTGCCTCACCTTGTCTTGGAGCCTCACCTCACCTTGTCGTGGAGCCTAGCCTCACCTTGTCCTGGAGCCTCGCCTCACCTCACCTTGTCCTGGAGCCTCGCCTCACCTTTTCCTGGAGCCTCGCCTCACCTCACCTTGTCCTGGAGCCTTGCCTCACCTCACCTTGTCCTGGAGCCTCGCCTCACCATGTTCTGGAGCATCGCCTCACCTCACCTTGTCCTGGAGCCTTGCCTTGCCTCGCCTCACCTTATCCTGGAGCATCGCTTCACCTCACCTTGTCCTGGAGCCTTGCCTCACCTCACCTTGTCCTGGAGCCTTGCCTCACCTCACCTTGTCCTGGAGCCTCGCCTCAACTTGTTCTGGAGCATCTCCTCACCTCAACTTGTCCTGGAGCCTTGCCTTGCCTCGCCTCACCTTATCCTGGAGCATCTCTTCACCTCACCTTGTCCTGGAGCCTTGCCTCGCCTCACCTTGTCCTGGAGCCTTGCCTCACCTCACCTTGTCCTGGAGCCTTGCCTCGCCTCACCTTGTCCTGGAGCATCGCTTCACCTCACCTTGTCCTGGAGCCTCGCCTCACCTCACCTTGTCCTGGAGCCTTGCCTCACCTCACCTTGTCCTGGAGCCTCGCCTCACCTTGTTCTGGAGCATCGCCTCGCCTCACCTTGTCCTGGAGCCTCGCCTCACCTCACCTTGTCCTAGAGCCTTGCCTCGCCTCACCTTGTCCTGGAGACTTGCCTTGCCTCGCCTCACCTTATCCTGGAGCATCGCCTCACCTCACCTTGTCCTGGAGCCTTGCCTCGCCTCACCTTGTCCTGGAGCCTTGCCTCGCCTCACCTTGTCCTAGAGCCTTGCCTCGCCTCACCTTGTCCTGGAGCCTTGCCTCGCCTCACCTTGTCCTGGAGCCTTGCCTTGCCTCGCCTCACCTTGTCCTGGAGCCTTGCCTTGCCTCGCCTCACCTTGTCCTGGAGCCTAGCCTCGCCTAACTTTGTCCTGGAGCCTCGCCTCACCTTGTCCTGGAGCCTTGCCTCACCTCACCTTTTCCTGTAGCCTCGCCTCACCACACGTTGTCCTGGAGCCTTGCCTCACCTCACCGTGTCCTGGAGCCTCGCCTCGCCTCACCTTGTCCAGGAGCCTCGCCTTGCCTCACCTCACCTTGTCCTGGAGCATTGCCTCAATTCACCTCACCATGTCCTGGAGCCTCGCCTCACCTCACCTTGTCCTGGAGCCTTGCCTCACCTCACCTTGTCCTAGAGCCTCGCCTCACCTCACCTTGTCCTGGAGCCTCACCTCACCTCACCTTGTCCTGGAGTCTCACCTCGCCTCACCTTGTGCTGGAGCCATGCCTCACCTCACCTCACCTTGTCCTGGAGCCTAGCCTCTCCTCGCCTCACCTTGTCCTGGAGCCTCGCCTCAGCTCACCTTGTCCTGGAGCCTTGCCTCGCCTCGCCTCACCTTGTCCTGGAGCCTTGCCTCACCTCACCTTGTCCTGGAGCCTTGCCTTGCCTCACCTTGTCCTGGAGACTTGCCTCACCTCACCTCACCTTGTCCCGGAGCCTCGCCTCACCTTGTCCTGGAGCCTCACCTCAGCTCACCTTGTCCCGGAGCCTTGCCTCACCTCGCCTTGTCCTGGAGCCTTGCCTCGGCTCACCTTTTCCTGGAGCCTCGCCTCACCTCACCTTATCCTGGAGCCTAGTCTCGCCTCGCCTCACCTTGTCCTGGAGCCTCACCTCACCTCACATTGTCCTGGAGCCTTGCCTCACCTTGTCCTGGAGCCTTGCCTCACCTTGTCCTGGAGCCTTGCCTCACCTCACCTTGTCCTGCAGCCTAGCCTCGCCTCACCTTGTCCTGGAGCCTTGCCTCACCTCAACTCACCTTGTCCTGGAGCCTCGCCTCACCTTGTCCTGGAGCCTCGCCTCACCTTGTCCTGAAGCCTTGCCTCGCCTCGCCTCACCTTGTCCTGGAGCCTTGCCACGCCTCGCCTCACCTTGTCCTGGAGCCTTGCCTCGTCTCACCTTGTCCTGGAACCTTGTCTCGCCTCACCTTGTCCTGGAGCCTCATCTCAGCTCACCTTGTCCTGGAGCCTTGCCTCGCCTCGCCTTGTCCTGGAGCTTTGCCTCACCTCACCTTGTCCTGGAGCCTCACCTCACCTTGTCCTGGAGCCTCGCCTGACCTCACCTTGTCCTGGTGCCTCACCTCACCTTGTCCTGGAGCCTCGCCTCACCTTGTCCTGGAGCCTCGCCTCGCCTCACCTCACCTTGTCCTGGAGCCTTGCCTCGCCTCACCTTGTCCTGGAGCCTTGGCTCGCCTCACCTTGTCCTGGAGCCTCGCCTCACCTTGTCCTGGAGCCTTGCCTCACCTCACCTTGTCCTGGAGCCTCACCTCACCTTGTCCTGGAGCCTTGCCTCACCTCACCTTGTCCTGGAGCCTCACCTCACCTTGTTCTGGAGCCTTGCCTCACCTCACCTTGTCCTGGAGCCTTAGCTCGCCTCACCTTGTCCTGGAGCCTTGCCTCACATCACCTTGTCCTGGAGCCTCGCCTCACCTTGTCCTGGAGCCGCGCCTCGCCTCACCTTGTCCTGGAGCCTTGCCTCACCTCACCTTGTCCTGGAGCCTCGCCTCACCTTGTCCTGGAGCCTCGCCTCACCTCACCTTGTCCTGGAGCCTTGCCTCACCTCACCTTGTCCTGGAGCCTTGCCTCACCTCACCTTGTCCTGGAGCCTTTCCTCACCTTGTCCTGGAGCCTCGCCTCACCTTGTCCTGGAGCATCGCCTCGCCTCGCCTCTGCCTGGAGCCTTGCCTCGCCTCACCTCAACTTGTCTTGGAGCCTAGCCTCGCCTCACCTCACCTTGTCCTGGAGCCTAGCCTCGCCTCGCCTCTGCCTGGAGCCTTGCATCGCCCCGCCTCTGCCTGGAGCCTCGCCTTGCCTCGGCCTTGAGCCTACCCTCGCCTCGCCTCACCTTGTCCTGGAGCCTTTCCTCGCCTCAGCTCTGCCTGGAGCCTCGCCTCGCCTCGCCTCTGCCTGGAGCCTCGCCTCACCTTGACCTGGAGCCTAGCCTCGCCTCGCCTCACCTTGTCCTGGATCCTAGCCTCGCCTTGCCTCATCTTGTCCTGGAGCCTTGCCTCGCCTCACCTTGTCCTGGAGCCTAGCCTCGCCTCACCTTGTCCTGGAGCCTTGCCTCGCCTCGCCTCACCTTGTCCTGGAGCATTGCCTCGCCTCGCCTCACCTCACCTTGTCCTGGAGCCTCGCCTCACCTCACCTTGTCCTGGAGCCTTGCCTCCCCTTCTCCTCACCTCACCTTGTCCTGGAGCCTCGCCTCACCTCACCTTGTCCTGGAGCCTTGCCTCATCTCACCTCACCTTGTCCTGGAGCCTCGACTCACCTCACCTTGTCCTGGAGCCTTGCCTCGCCTCACCTTGTCCTGGAGCGATGACTCGCCTCACCTCACCTTGTCCTGGAGCCTAGCCTCGCCTTGCCTCACCTTGTCCTGGAATCTCGCCTCACCTCACCTTGTCCTGGAGCCTTGCCTCGCCTCGCCTCACCTTGTCCTGGAGCTTTGCCTCACCTCACCTTGTCCTGGAGCCTTGCCTCGCCTCACCTTGTCCTGGAGCCTCGCCTCAGCTCACCTTGTCCTGGAGCCTCACCTCAGCTCACCTTGTCCTGGAGCCTCACATCACCTCACCTTGTCCTGGAGCCTCGCCTCACCTCACCTTGTCCTGGAGCCTCACCTCAGCTCACCTTGTCCCGGAGCCTTGCCTCACCTCGCCTTGCCTCGCCTCGCCTCACCTTGTCCAGGAGCCTCGCCTCACCTCACCTTGTCATGGAGCCTAGCCTTACCTCGCGTCACCTTGTCATGGAGCCTCGCCTCACCTCACCTTGTCCTGGAGCCTTGCCTCACCTCGCCTCACCTTGTCCTGGAGCCTTGCCTCACCTCACCTTGTCCTGGAGAATTGCCTCGCCTCACCTTGTCCTGGAACCTTCCCTCACCTCACCTCACCTTGTCCTGGAGCCTCGCCTCACCTTGTCCTGGAGCCTTCCCTCACCTCACCTCACCTTGTCCTGGAGCCTCGCCTCATCTTGTCCTGGAGCCTTGCCTCGCCTCGCCTCACCTTGTCCTGGACCTTGCCTCACCTCACCTTGTCCTGGAGCCTCACCTCACCTTGTCCTGGAGCCTCGCCTCACCTTGTCCTGGAGCCTCACCTCACCTCACCTTGTCCTGGAGCCTTGCCTCACCTCACCTCACCTTGTCCTGGAGCCTCGCATCACCTTGTCCTGGACCCTCGCCTCACCTTGTCCTGGAGCCTTGCCTCGCCTTGCCTCACCTTGTCCTGGAGCCTTGCCTCGCCTCACCTTGTCCTGGAGCCTCGCCTCACCTTGTCCTGGAGCCTTGCCTAGCCTCGCCTCACCTTGTCCTGGAGCCTTGCCTCGCCTTGCCTCACCTTCTCCTGGAGCCTTGCCTCACCTCACCTTGTCCTGGAGCCTCACCTCACCTTGTCCTGGAGCCTTCCCTCACCTTGTCCTGGAGCCTCACCTCACCTAGTCCTGGAGCCTTCCCTCACCTCACCTCACCTAGTCCTGGAGCCTTCCCTCACCTCACCTCACCTTGTCCTGGAGCCTCGCCTCACCTTGTCCTGGAGCCTTGCCTCGCCTCGCCTCACCATGTCCTGGAGCCTTGCCTCGCCTCACCTTGTCCTGGAGTCTCGCCTCACCTCACCTTGTCCTGGAGCCTTGCCTCGCCTCGCCTCACCTTGTCCTGGAGCCTTGCCTCACCTCACCTTGTCCTGGAGCCTTGCCTCGCCTTGCCTCACCTTGTCCTGGAGCCTTGCCTCACCTCACCGTGTCCTGGAGCCTCACCTCACCTTGTCCTGGAGCCTCGCCTCACCTTGTCCTGGAGCCTTCCCTCACCTCACCTCACCTTGTCCTGGAGCCTCGCCTCACCTTGTCCTGGAGCCTCAACTCACCTTGTCCTGGAGCCTTCCCTCACCTTGTCCTGGAGCCTCACCTCACCTTGTCCTGGAGCCTTCCCTCACCTTACCTCACCTTGTCCTGGAGCCTCGCCTCACCTTGTCCTGGAGCCTCAACTCACCTTGTCCTGGAGCCTCGCCTCACCTTGTCCTGGAGCCTCACCTCACCTTGTCCTGGAGCCTTGCCTCACCTCACCTCACCTTGTCCTGGAGCCTTGCCTCACCTCACCTCACCTTGTCCTGGAGCCTCGCATCACCTTGTCCTGGACCCTCGCCTCACCTTGACCTGGAGCCTTGCCTCGCCTTGCCTCACCTTGTCCTGGAGCCTTGCCTCGCCTCACCTTGTCCTGGAGCCTTGCCTCACCTCACCTTGTCCTGGAGCCTCACCTCACCTTGTCCTGGAGCCTTCCCTCACCTTGTCCTGGAGCCTCACCTCACCTTGTCCTGGAGCCTTCCCTCACCTCACCTCACCTTGTCCAGGAGCCTCGCCTCACCTTGTCCTGGAGCCTTGCCTCGCCTCGCCTCACCATGTCCTGGAGCCTTGCCTCGCCTCACCATGTCCTGGAGCCTTGCCTCACCTCACCTTGTCCTGGAGCCTTGCCTTGCCTCACCTTGTCCTGGAGCCTTGCCTCACCTCACCTCACCTTGTCCCGGAGCCTCGCCTCACCTTGTCCTGGAGCCTCACCTCAGCTCACCTTGTCCCGGAGCCTTGCCTCGCCTCGCCTTGTCCTGGAGCCTTGCCTTGGCTCACCTTGTCCTGGAGCCTTGCCTCACCTCACCTTGTCCTGGAGCCTCACCTCACCTTGTTCTGGAGACTTGCCTCACCTCACCTTGTCCTGGAGCCTTAGCTCGCCTCACCTTGTCCTGGAGCCTTGCCTCACCTCACCTTGTCCTGGAGCCTCGCCTCACCTTGTCCTGGAGCATCGCCTCACCTCACCGTGTCCTGGAGCCTTGCCTCACCATTTCCTGGAGCCTTGCCTCACCTCACCTTGTCCTGGAGCCTTGCCCCGCCTCACCTTGTCCTGGAGCGATGCCTCGCCTCACCTCACCTTTTCGTGGAGCCTAGCCTCGCCTCGCGTCACCTTGTACTGGAGCCTCACCTCACCTCACCATGTCCTGGAGCCTTGCCTCGCCTCACCTTGTCCTGTAGCCTTGCCTCGCCTCACCTTTTCCTGGAGCGATGCCTCGCCTCACCTCTCCTTGTCCTGGAGCCTAGACTCGCCTCGCCTCACCTTGTCCTGGAGTCTCGCCTCACCTCACCTTGTCCTGGAGCCTTGCCTCGCCTCGCCTCACCTTGTCCTGGAGCCTTGCCTCACCTCACCTTGTCCTGGAGCCTTGCCTCGCCTCACCTTGTCCTGGAGCCTTGCCTCACCTCACCTCACCTTGTCCTGGAGCCTCGCCTCACCTTGTCCTGGAGCCTCACCTCAGCTCACCTTGTCCCGGAGCCTTGCCTCGCCTCACCTTGTCCTGGAGCCTTTCCTCGCCTCACCTCTGCCTGGAGCCTCGCCTCGCCTCGCCTCTGCCTGGAGCCTCGCCTCACCTTGACCTGGAGCCTAGCCTCGCCTCGCCTCACCTTGTCCTGGATCCTAGCCTCGCCTCGCCTCATCTT